>NC_141693.1:1032841870-1033183213 GCF_964263255.1 Lissotriton vulgaris
ATTTACAAATGTTTAAGCTATTGCCTTTATACATTACAATAACTTTTATATAAGTAATAATTATTTAAAAAAATTAAAAGCCATTGTTATTTGTAATATCAATACATCTAAGTCACGTAAATACAAAACATGTTGCATTACAAATGCTATAGGTGTTTGCGAAAGTTATAACTATTGGCATTGTAAATGACAAAGCTATTAATTTAGCTATTTTAAAAAATAACACATAAATAAAAAAAAATTAATTTATAAGACCAATAGCTCAAACATTCCTAATGCGAGCCCTATTGCATTTCCAATGCTTGTTAATCATTGTTACTGATGTATTATGTAGAATTATGAATCACTTCCTGACTTCGAATAAAGCTTATTTTGATTGATTGACAGCATTGTTTGTTCCATAATATCCCGCAATGCATGTGCTGGGCATGGTCCGGGTTCGCAAGACAAGCGAGTACCACTCAACTCTATGCCCCCTCCGTTCCAGTTGTGAAACACCCCCTGCTGCCCCCTCTGCACGACAAAGGCACAATCGGTTGCGCTAGTAAACTGAACATTCACACTTTCGCAGACTTCTACCCTGATGGTAAGTTCCTTGGCCCTCCCAACGACATCTACCACCACATCCATACCCTTAGACATCTTTATTTCTTACCAGTTGCGCGCAACATGCCGGACACTCCATGACACTTTCCCAGCTCCTCCATGGACACTTCCAGCGCTAGACTAAATCTATACGATACCTTCAGCCCGCCAGTTAATAACATCCCTATATAATCATATGCAGCAAACCACACAGGCAGCGGCCACACCAGCCAGAGAAGCTAGGGGAATAGACCTCACCCTTCCCCTAACTTATGCTCAGTGGGTTTTCTGCTGCGGCTAGCTTCATTCTTGATCACCGAATTACAGACCACGTCTCACCCATTTCAAATTTCTACACCGCTTATACCGAACCCCTATACAACTACACCGGATGGGGCTATCCCCGGACTCTCATTGCCTACACTGCCCCTCAGCTCAGGCGGATTTCATTCACCTTGATTGGCACTGCCCTGCCTATTGGGCTGAAAAGTTCTGCACTATAGGGAAAGTCCTGGGCACACAGGTGTCCCCCTCTCCACTGCTGGGGTTGCTGAGCTATGTTAATGACGTGCCTCACAGCTCTCGCAAGCTGTTTGCTCTAATGCTTCTCCTTGCAAAACGAAGAATCGTGAAGCATTAGGGAAGAACATGGGCACCACAAGCCCAAGACTGGATCACGGACATTATTTACTGCCATGAACAATTATCTAACTGCTGGGATCTGATGCCTCTAAACACTCGCCCCCGGGATATCTGGCGAAACCCTTTGCCGCTTACCTTTGTCAAAAAGACCGCTCTTTTCCAGACTCAGGCAGCAACGATTGTTAGCTTTCCCACATACTCGGGGGCTCTGCACCACTCCAACCCCTCTTACACAAACTCAGTGGAATGTATTAGCCAGTGTAAGTGTACGCTTGTGGTCTTTTTAAAACTGTAGTTGCAAGGAAACGTTTGTATTGTACAGTCGTGCGGATGGGGTGGGAGTGATATTTACGGAGGCTTGACCGTTTAATGAAATGTGAAACGTACCTAGATGTGTGTCCTAGATAAATATGAAATGCCTTTCATGTTACTCTTAAGCTAACTGTCTGTGAAATGCCAATGGTTTAAATAAAACAAAAATTCAATTTTCCATTTTTCTTTTTTTATATATATACACACATTATTAAATTGCTAATATTATGTAATTTTTCAAGCAGTCTGCCGACCCCAAAATTGGAGGTGTGGACCCCTAGAGTTCCCCGGACCACAGGTTAAGAACCATTGGTCTGGACTATGGTTCTCCAGTGGTGTGGTGGTCTTTTGTGATTCTTATCTTGAGTACAGATGTTTGGACAGAAGATGGTCCTAAAAGACTAGACAAATACATTTATTGTCTAAAAGATTCCAGCACCCGACCTGGGACAATTTTTTGGGGAATTGGGGATCTCAAGAACAGCAAGATGCCAGTGCAGGGTTGGCATTTCCAATCTGGTCAAAGGAACTAAGTGGATGCTGTAGTCCAGACAAACCCTGAAACAGCTGTTATTGCAAGAGTAGAAAATCGCGAAAGTCTCTGTGAATGTCAAATTTCTTTCAGAAAGGTGAACAAGCCATGTCAAAGACCTGCCTATGAACACACAGATTGGCATGGTTTTTCTGTGTTGTGACTGTGCTAAATAACTGAAACAATCCCAGACAGTACAGGGTTTTTTTGTACAGCATTTAAAGGCTTGATAACAACTGTCTAGAGCAGTGGTTCTTAACCTATGGTCCGGAGACCCCTTGGAGTCCACAAACTCTACTCGGTAAATTCGCTACTGTATTGAAAATTAAATATCAATACCAGATCAATAAAGACTATACAAATAAATGAGAGAACTGTAAACTTTAATATTTTAAAACGCTGTGTAAATGAGAAGGAATTTGAACTTGGAGGTTAAAAATTGCGTTTGTATCCTCGGATTGATTCATGGGAGCAGTGCAAGTGCATCAAACAGAATATAGTATGGCCGATGGGTGACCTCAGTCGAATTTAGAAAAGCTCCAGCCTTCCCATTAAAGTTTAATTTGTTAAAATATTTCATCATAAATGTATTTGTTTGAAGAATGCGTATTTCTGAGTTTTTGTGCATATTTTATGTGGATGAAATTGTCAAAAATACTTAACTAGGTTCCAGTAATGACTCAATGGGGGCGGGTCCCTAAATTCCAATAATGATTCAGTGGGGGTGAAGGGAGTATCCCTGAGTTCCACTAATGATTAGGTGGGGCCCTCAGAAGTCAAAAGGTTCAGAATCACTGGTCTAGAGTAAGGATGATACTAAACTCTATGCGTTCTCCAACCCTCATAAACAGAGGTACTACCGCTATTTAAAGCCCTTGTGCAAATGCATTTGCAGGATAGCTTGGTTGAATGGTTAACATTTGTACTGAAGCAATGGATTTTCTTGCAAGCATCAATTATTTTGGATGCACTTCCTTCATGGGAAAGCTGATGTGTTTCTTTTTATTTCATTTTAGAAGAGATGTAGGATGACAACTACAAATAATTGTTTCTTTCCACTAACAGCAAATGATATACTGCCCATAAGGCCAAATAAAACAGTATCTTCTCAAACTGAGTGTGTAGGACTTGGCCCTTTTCCCAGAAACTTTTCGTTTTTTATTCCTAATTTAGGATGTCCCCCTATTGTAACAACAGGTTATAGGCCTTGTGTAGTGGAGATGCCCTGTGTAATGTTAAACTAATGTTAAGGTGCAGGTGCGTTCTTCCCCTAACATGGCTGCCACTGACCCCTGCTACTGCAGAGCGGTCTTTGTGGACGCATTCTAGTGGCCAGGAGCTGGCTGGAACCCTCAAACAATCTATCAAATACCAGCCTGCCCTTAGTTAGAATGGTGGAACCTCCTGGAATAGGTGAGGTGACACCAACTGCCACTGCCAACTGTCAACTGGCGCTATAAAAGGAAAGGGAGGGAAACTTTCCTGTCAGAGACAACTGAGGAGAGAAGAGAAGAGGGAGAACCTACTCAGGAGTTTTAGGCAGTAGGGTCTAGTCAGGGACCTATGATACTGGGAGTGACTGGGCTTAGGTGTTGCCTTCCAAGTGTTGAGGAATCCTGAACTTACCCCCCTGATCTGGCCCAGCGGGAAGGGAACCCAGAGTCCACCTGAGGTGACCGGCTGAGGAGATTTGATACCAGCCATTAACTCAACTCCCCTTCAAGGAACCAAGAATCTGCTATTTACAAAGGCGCAAGAAACCTAAAGCGCCAAGAAGAAACTTTTCTACCTACAGGACTATTGAGGGATCAACCAGGTACTGGCGCTGAGTCACCCCCCCTGCACTCCCTGACGCCACCTGGGTCCCTGCGCTAACCTGCCACTGTCGTGTGGCTTGTCCTGTCTGATCTGCTGGTTTGCTTCCAAATAAAATAAACTGCCTGCTGGCTAAGCGCTCCTATTTCCTAGCGCTAGCACCCTGGACTACCTGTCCAGCTGGCGCTGCCTGAACTGCCTTATTTATGGGAATGGCCCCTGAGAAGCTCTGTGCCTGCAAAGCGCTGGTGCTGTAACTAACCCTGAGTGCCCAGCGCTGTCATTTGAGGATCTGTGGCTGCCAGGAGCGCTATTGTGGAAACTGCCCAAGCGATACTGCTATCTGAGCGCTAGCTCCCAGAACTGCGGTGCCTGTGGAAGCGCTATTGCCTAGACTGCTTTTGTGCCCTACGTGGTGCTAGCCAAAGCGCTGATACCTTCCAGAGCGCTCTCGCTTAGAATCCCCCACAGCGCTGTGGCACACAAGACTGTTGGTGCCCTGAGAAGCGCTGATTAGGAGTGGGGACTCACCGCTGTAGCCCGGGCTCCTGTGGGCGCTGTCCCGATTCCCGCCGCTATGGTGCTGTGGGCCGCGCCCGGCCCGATAGCATGCAGTCCTTGCGGCGGCCCCCGGAGCCCTGGGGAGGCCGCCGCGTTAGTCTGTGCTTCTCCTGCCCCCATTGTGTGTTATATTGCAGCGGCCCCCGGTGTTAGGAGAGGGCCGCTGGAATTCCTGCTAGGCCTGAGAGGACTTGAAGCCTGCCCCTCAGGTCCCGTGACGGGGGCGCTGAGTCACCGGCTGCTCCCCCGCCTTTGGTACGCCGTCATTGGCCGCTGCGGCCTAGCCCCTTCTGCACCACGTTCTGAGTGGTTCCCGGGCCGTGGAGGCTGCAGAAGGCCCGGGAACAGCCGGTCATTATCAGGGAGGGCTCCGAGAGGAGTAGGAGCCCTTCCCCTTACCGGAAACCTCCGCAAGGGCCCTGGAAAGACCGAAGAGAGAAGGTAACCCCTAGGAGGAGGGCGGAAGGCCCCGAAGGAGGCCCTGAGCCGCCCCTTCCCTGGGAGAAACTGTAGTTGGGCCCTGTTGGCCCCGATTAGCCCATAAAAGCACCTGAACTGGGCCGGAGCCCTGTAAGACCATTTGGGGGGGGGGGGCTGCATTATAGTAAAGTGAACCCGCGTTGAGGGACTGGTTCTTCCAACCTGACCTAGGCAGGTCTTCGTGGTTTAATGAAAAGGTGCCACCTCTTGATTGATCCCTAGGCACCAGGGTTCTATAGGCTCAATGTGGTAATTAAATGTTTATTCCTGCAGGAGTGTACCTTGAAAAAAGTTGATTACTTTACCTCCAAGGGATAAACCAGAGGGTTATGATGAAATGTTTTCCCTTACATGAGGAAATGCTTATCTGTGCAAAAGGAAATGTTTAGTCCTGTTTAGTTCTGCAATCCTTGAGGGCCTATAGGTAACTATTGAAAGGGGTGTCCCTATCTACTGAGAGGGTTTACCCTGGTTAACTAACTGTTCTACATTTAACACCTTCAACGCTCATGACGAGCTCAGCTCGTCATGAGGTACACCTCTCGTACACTCATGCCGAGCTGAGCTCGTCATGAACAATGGGAAACTCAATAAATCAGCACAGGGGGGGAAAAGCTTTAGCAGCCATAGTGTTAATGAAAGGTTATCCTTACCTGATGAGATGGGTAATTCTGTCCTAATGAAATGTTTTATCTGTGACTAAGGGAAAGCTCACCCTTGCTTGGTGAGGAGCCAAATGGAAGCCCACTGTTATCCCCTGAGGCAAATGGTTACTGTGGCTAAGGGATTGTTATTATCATTGCCTGATTCCTCAAATGTTTAATCTGGCCAGAAGGAATGTTAGAACACCTGAAGAGGTGGGAGTACTTGCCTAGTGAACTGAGCCAGTGTTACCGGATAAAAGGTTGATGCATACCTAATGAAAAGTTCTTCTCTGCTGTTGAACTGTTAAATTCCTGCAGATAGGAAATGTTTACCGCTTTGCAGAGAAACGTTATTTCCTTCCAGACAGGATTATTGAAATGTACAGATGAAAAGCTTTTAATCCCTTAAGCGCTGCCGTCGGCCAATGGCCGACGGCAACGCTACCTCGCCAGTGCTGCCGTCGGCCATTGGCCGATGGCATTCCACCCGCGCTCGGAAACGCCCGCACCGCGGCGGGATTACCGCCACGGTTAACGGGTTAAGGTGATATTCATGCCTTCATTGCCAAAGTTACCCTGAATGAGATGCAATGTTATTTGATTGTCCTTATAATTAATTCCTTGCAGGTGCTGACAAGAAGCAAGGCTAAGGTCAGGCCTGTGATTATCTAATATTCAATATTAATCTGATATTTAATATTTATTCCTCTGAGTATTTATTACAAAGTGTTGAAACATATGTATTCTGAAGGAAAACTAATAAGTTATTGATACTAGGAACTTTTGATTACCCTGACTCTGCTCTATATAAAAGTTACTTGATTTTTACTAATACTCACTGGAGTGGCGTCAGTCATTGCGTGCCCATTTTACTGTCTCAGTGGATGTGTGTGCTGTATGGTCACTTTACACGTAAGCTTTCGGATGCCTACCCACTCGTGCCATGCTACCATCGGGGAACTGGTGACCCCAGTTCCAACAGAGTGAATAAACTTTTAATTTTCTGAGTAAGGAAAAGGTCCATCATGTTGACCCTAATACTAACCCAGGTCGCTCATTTATTTGTTTTTCAGCCATTTCACCAAAGAAAATGCATGCCTGCCGTGATAGATGGCGCTTCATATGTACGATCCTTAGCCACGATAAAAACAGGGTTAGGAAGGATTGAAAGATAGGGAATAGCCCTACTTTAAGCGGGAAAACTGAAAAAATAACACATGTACAAAAAGGCCTCTAGTGGAATATGAAATAGATTGTATAAAAAACATATCCTTACTCAGAAAGTGAAATGTTTATTCACTCAGTTTGAGAAGATACCAATTGTTTAAAAGCAGCCTTCAATAGAAGATCTACCAGAGGTTGCTTTTATGAAGAGCTCTCAGCAATGGAGATATATATTTTCACTCAGTCTTTCTTATTTTGGTCTCTATTCTTGTGGATTTTATGCTACCATATGGGAAAGAAAAACAAGGCAGATCCTTGCAATATTTAGATTACATCTTTTAAAGAAACTTTGCCCATGACCATTTTGTGATCTGCGCTTGGAAGGTCAGGGTAGATTTTAGGCTTTTTGCAGTACATTTGGATACTAATATTATGTTAATAGAGACCTAGTAGGAATTGGGCGTGTTTAAAAGGTCTAGGAACTTTCTTTGGGGATTGGATTGATGTATGATAGACTCAATGAACTTCTGATCATGCTTGTTATGGTGCTGGGTTGGGTGTGAGTGTTTGATTGATTCAGATGCTCCGTCCATCACCACCCCCTTTTGTACCGCTTTTGGCCGCCATAAGTGTGGCAGGGTATGCTCAGACGTGAGTCCCTTGCTCACTTTGCCACTGGATTCAAGCAAGTAGGGCTGAAGACGGCAGGAATGCCAGAAACCGGTCCTCATAAGCTTGTTTCCGGTCCAGGGAAGACATGGCTTGGCAGTTCGGGCTGGACTGTTCCCATGAGGCACAGGGTCAGACTGATTTGCATATAGCCATGTCTGAACTGGGGTGGCAGAGTGGGCTAAAGAACGGTGATGGATTAAACCCAGATCATTTGACTGGGTTTGAGTGTTTGATTGATTCAGATGCTCCGTCCATCACCACCCCCTTTTGTACCACTTTTGGCCGCCATAAGTGTGGCAGGGTATGCTCAGACATGAGTCCCTTGCTCACTTTGCCACTGGATTCAAGCAAGCCGGGCTGAAGACGGCTGGAATGCCAGAAACCGGTCCTCGGAAGCTTGTTTCCGGTCCAGGGAAGACATGGCTTGGCAGTTTGGGCTGGACTGTTCCCATGAGGCACAGGGTCAGACTGATTTGCATATAGCCATGTCTGAACTGGGGTGGCAGAGTGGGCTAAAGAACGGTGATGGATTAAACCCAGATCATTTGACTGGGTGTGAGTGTTTGATTGATTCAGATGCTCCGTCCATCACCACCCCCTTTTGTACCGTGCTATGGTGCTGGAGCAGGGCCGGACAGGCCTCTAATTCCACTGGGCATTTTCCTGGTGGACAGGAGCCCCTAAAGGACAATTATTAAGGTGGGGGGTCGCTCCTAGTGTCTCTTTCACTTCCCCAGCTGCCCTGAATGCCGCAGAGGGCAGCAAGTTCTTACTTTCATACCATCAAAAAAGATTAGAAAAGCCAATTGTAGGAAGAGGATACAGCAAAACAAAAACGTCCAAATATCAAAAAAGATTACTTTTGTGGCTCCCCGTAGCAGGACAACAGAGTACAAGTCTATAAAGTTTGCCATAACTACCAATTCTGATTTTCACAGACCACTATGGGGGTCATTCAGTGATATTTTGTGCGGAGACTCCCGTGGTGCACAGCAACAAGAAGCACGGAGTAGATATACCTACTATCAAAAAGGCACGCTGACACTGCACGAAATTGTGCAGCGCAAGCAGCCCTTAGTACATCTAGCCTAAAATGCAATCTGTGTTCCATACCTGCAAATGTCCGCTATCCACTTCAAGAACCCATAAAACCTCGAATGACCCCATATCTATTTTCAATGTTTGTGCACACCCTGTTTTCATGAATCGGTTTGCAGCCTGACTGTTCTTGACACCAGCAACCTGGTTTTGTTTAATCTGTTGCGGTAACTCAGGGTGATGACTTGCTCCTGTACCTCACCTATGGCATTTTTTAGCCACAGTTTTATACCCGTATTTCCGGATCATTGCTACAATGAATGAGTTATTCAGCCATCTCTTCTAGTTGACCGTTTGCTGCATCTACTCCCTGAATAACGGTACGCCCACTTAGCCTGAGCTATGCATGCATGCTATTTGAACAGCTACTTTGGATAAAGTGTAACTTAGTTGGCTATATAGTTTGGGATGGATTGGTTGCATTAGAGCAGGACTAAGACTGATTTGCAGATGGCTGTTCTACATCTAGAGTGGCACAGTGGTCTAAAAATGATGAGACTGGAAGGCATCCCCAAGCAATCACCAGTACCCGAGATTAATTCAAGCATTCCTTCCATCTCTTTGATGTTTGTTCTTGTTTTTAAACCAACAGCCGTCTTTGTTCCTTCAGGTCCCTTATAAGTATACTGGTCATTATTCTATAATATAGGATTTGTTTCTACGCATTGCTCTTTTACAAAACTATGAATCTACTAGCTCCTAGTAGTTTGTGTGGACAGGGATTTTGGATGCGTGAACGGATGCCACTGGATTATGTCAGAGGAACTGGTAAAGATAGGAATTCTCATCAAGAACTCAGAATAGTGAAACGAGCCAGCAAGGACACCTCCGACAGGGCGGCCTTCAAGACCTCCCTCAACCTCTACCACAGCCTGCTGAGGGAAAGAAAGGAGACGGCCCTAGTCACATGCATTGAAACCAGAGACAACAACACCAAGGAACTTTTTAATATCATTAAGGAAGTCTCCAACCTGGCTGCCACCAAAAATAGCATCACACCCTGACGGGAGTTGTGCGACCTCGTCGTCTTCTTTCACAACAAGATTACAACCATATACAGAAACTTCAAACCTCAACCCACACCTACGGAGTTCTTTGACAGATTTGCCACCACTGCAACCGACAGACTGAACACCTGAAAACTCCTCTCCACACAGAACACCACCTTCACCATCCACTCTGGAGCTCCACAGACTCATGCCTGCACCACATCTTCAACCTTCGTAACCAAAGGATCAGTCAGGAACTCACCACCCTGCTCAACACCTCTATTTACACCGTAAAGTTTCCAAACGCCTGGAAACATGCTAAAGTCAGACCACTACTCAAAAAACCCTTCGCTGATCCCAGCGAACTCAAAAACTACCAGCTAATCTACCTGCTCCCATTCCCAGTGAAAGTACTGAAAAAGATCAGTAAGCAACTCAGGCACACCTGGACCAGAACCAGCTACTCAAGGTCTCCCAATCCGGCTTACGCAGCAATCACAGCACTGAAACTGCCCTGATCGTAGGCACCAATGTCATACAAACCATCCTCAACAGAGGAGAAACAACAGATCTGATCATCCTCACCTTCTCGGCAGCCTCCAACTCCGTATTCCACCACAAGCTGCATCCAATGGGACGTGCTCCAACGGATCTCATCCTTCCTCACCAGAAGAACCCAGAGGATCCACCTTGAACCTCCAAACCCAAGGAGATAACCTGCGGTATCCTTAGGGCTGATCTCAGTCCCATGCTCTTCAACGCATATATGACAGCACTGGCTAACATCGTCAGAGCCTACTGTTTCAACATAATCTTCTACAAAGACAACCCCCAACTCATCCTCTCACTCACTGACAACCCCATCAGAACCAACTTCCACAGATGCATGACAAGCATCACAGACTGGATGAAGCACAGCTACCTGTGGCTGAACACAGACAAGACGGAAGTACTGATCTTCGGCAACAGCTGGAAAACATGGGACAATTCCTGGTTGCTATCAGACCTAGGATCTGCACTCACTCCTTCCAACGCTGTCAGAAACCCCGGAATCATAACTGACATCAAGCTCACCATGAAATCACAGATCGTCGTTTCCTTACCTGCTTCCTCACCCTGCGCATGCTACGTAAGATCTTTAAGTGGTTACCCCACCACACAGTCCCTCATCACCAGCCGACTGGCCTACGGCAACACCCTCCACATAGGAATCGCTGCACCCTTCCTAAGGAGACTTCAGACCATACAGAATGCTGCAGCCAGACTCATCATCTGCCTTCCTTGACAAACCCACATCATACCCCACCTCAGGCAACTCCACTGTCTCCCCATACAGAAGAGATGTCAATTCAAGCTGCTGACCAACTCAAAGAAGGCTCTTTACAACCAAGGACCCACCTACATTAACCACCGCCTGAACTTCCACCAACTGTCGAGACTATGCTTTGCCTCCCTCTCACTTGCCCATACTCCTTGCATCCATGAAGCAGAAGTGTGGGTCGATTCTTCTCCCACATCACAGCAAGGACCTGGAAAAGCCACCCTAGGCAACTCCAGGCCATCATCTCACATCCAGAATTACAAATAGCCCTAACGACCTGGCTGTCGAATAAGCTTCCAGGACCTACAGGTGCATTATAAAACTTGACTGATTGATAAATAAGGTAGGCTCCCACCCACCATGTGAAAATGAAAAAGTTGGCTGCCGACCTGGCCAAACCATGTAACCATGACACAATATCAAATTTCTAAATCAAAGAAACATAAAAGAAATATGAGAAATGTATGAAACTAATACAGTAAAATAGTTCCCACCAGCTACGTTATATAGTAGTTCGACTTTATGCTACACGCTGGGATCAGTATTTTGTGTTATACAGCTCTAGTCCATGCAGAAACCTTTACAAGTTTCTACAGACAGATGCTGCCCAGGAGTTTGTTTAAGTAAATGTGGACTTCTCGCCACATGATCAGTTTATTAGATTACTCCTGTCTATTGTCAGTTTTGCCATTAGTACTGTTGAAAGGGGTTGCAGTTTGAGTTGAAGTGATCCAACACACTCTCAGACTTTAGAGGAACTGTAACATGTGACATCTGTAGGAGGTACAAAAAAAACATAATCAAGACATCCAGACTTAGTAATATTTGATGCACGGCAGTGAAGCAGCCAAGGTTTATGTGCTGCCTTGCGTCAAAGGGAGAGAGAAAAAATGAGCCCTCTCTACTAAAGATATGGAGCATTTTTTTTTCTCTCCCCGAACGGTGGTGCACATTTCGCTGCCATGCACCAACACACACATCCTTGAGCCATAATGCAAGGGAATGTGCCTTCTCATAAAGGTTTTGTGCTAGAAGGGGACCATTCCAGTACAGAAATGATGTTTAAGAATATTTTCCACTTTGCTGTGGAGTTCTCTTTGTTACATCTCCCTCAAAGAGGTGCATGGTTTTGGCAGAAATTCATGATTAGTAGATAGGGATTTGATTAAAAAAACAGGCGTGGTTGCATGACAAAGCCCATGGAAAGCCCATTGATGCAATGTAGTGCCAAATAGTGCATAATGCAACTTTGCCTTTCTTTAGGGAACTTTCCACTGCAAATCCTGGTTTACCTTGTTAGTAACTTTCACCTTCACTCTTTGCACCAGGTTTGCATCACTTTTGTGATGCAAACACAGAGCAAAGCGTTAGTAAATCTGGACCCCAGTGTGAATATTAGGTACACAATTTGATTGTAGGTCAATCCAAAGCTGCGTTTGACGTACAATATGAATTAAAAAAATGCAAGGTTCTATATTGCTTTTTCTCTTCAGAAGTATATATGTTTATATGATAAAGACTGGTGGATAAGAGGAAACAGGCTAGAACATCCTCCCTGAAGAAATACACATCACAAGTAGGTTTAGCCTAACTGGCACTAGGAGCAGAACAGGGTAATCGCCCTTCCGTTTGTTGCCTCAATGATGATTGTTTTTTAGATCAGAACTCTTGGCTACATTTTGTGGCATTATTTATAATTCGGTGCCATTCACATTCAAGATGGGCTCCCGCTTGAATGGGCTCAACCACTTTTGGGAGGTCTTATAAAATATCTCTGGACCAGGGGATCCTAAAGGATTAATAGAGTTATAATATTATTTAGTCAGTCACCAATTTAGGTTTATTATGTGCGCCACTGAAATCAATGTTTTAGATGCATAGGGCTATTATCTTTGCATCTAAAGACACACTGTTATGTTTTAGCCAACGACAAAGCTTTCACAGGCCATTCTCCTTCCTCAGAACTAGGATCCCAAGTATCAATCCACCTTACCTATTGTGTATCTGGTATGCTGTGTGATAGACAGTGTAACATACAGACGCGCAACTAGAGCCAAATTTCGGGGGGGGGGGGGGGCCTAAGAAAACATTTCGGCGGGGGCTGACCTTTAATCAGTAGGCAGAGTGGAGCTGCAGGGGTTCTTAGAAGAGGTGAAACAACTGCAAGGCCTAATTAACATTCAAATTGTCTTTTAAAGATCTGTGAAACGTTCGGGTGCAGCTCTGTGTGTGCCCGGGATCTGTCTCATCCTGGGCTGCCACACACGGCGGGGGGCTAAAGCCCGGTGAGTCCAATGGGTGTTGCGCGCCTGGTATGTTGTGTATCAGAGGAGCAACTAGAGCCAAATTTCCGGGGGGGGGGGGGGGGGGGGGGGGGGGCTAAGAAAGAATTTCGGGGGGGGGGGGGGGCTGAACCTTTAATCAGTAGGCAGAGTGGAGCTGCAGGGGCTCTTAGAAGGGGTGAAGCAACTGCAAGGCCTAATTAACATTCAAATGGTCTTTTAAAGACCTGTGAAACGTTCGGGTGCGGCTCTGTGTGTGCCCGGGATCTGTCTCATCCCGGGCTGCCACACACGACGGATGGGGGGGGGGGGGGGCGGGGGGGCGGGGGGGCTGAAGCCTGGTGAGTCCAATGGGTGTTGCGCGCCTGGTAACATACCACCAAAACACAGAGGAAACTCACGGTTATGTGTTTTTTTCTTTTTTAGCTGCGTATCTGAAAATGTTGTGCCATCCATGAGGCAGCACACATTTTAAATATCAACGCTACATTGGCCTGTATAATGACCCTTGCATTCAGCCCCACTTTCTCTAAACACACTAACATAACCTTCTCTGCTTTCTTTAAACATAAGACTGACAACATAAGAAATGACCTCATCATGGATGTAAATCGATACTCCAACTACACCAGAATGGCTGACACTCAACCTAAAAACAAGGCATCCTGGCAGTACTTCGACACCTATTCGGAAGAAGCTATACACAAACTGCTCTGCACTTTGAAGCCCTCTAATCACCTCACAGACCCTCTACCTGCTAATGCTGTAAAAGACTTTATCCCCTTGCTCCTCCCTCTCTGGACCAAGATCATTAACAGCTCTTTGCAACAAGGACACATTCCAGACTCCCTTAAGGTGGGGCAAGTCACGCCTATACTCAAGAAACCTCCAGCTGATCCGTCTGACCTAAACAATTATCGGCCCATCACCAATATCCCCACCCTGGCCAAACTGTTGGAGAAATGTGTCCAACTCCAACTAACAAAACACATTGATCAATTTGACCTCCTCAACCCTCATCAATCAGGTTTCAGAGCGAAACATAGCACGGAAACAGCTATGACACACATAATTGATGACGCCCTCCAAATTCTGGATCGGAATGAGTCCTGCCTCCTCATCCTTCTTGATCTCTCGTCAGCATTTGACACGGTCAAACATGAGAACTTGTTGGAGCTGCTAAGTACTAGGATGGGGCTATCGGGAACTGTTCTCAAATGGTTTTCGTCTTTCCTTCACAACCGGTCTCAGAGGTTCAAGATCGACAATGTACTATCTACACCTGTGCCTGCAGATCTAGGGGTTCCACAAGGATCCACCCTCTCTCCTACACTGTTCAACCTCGTTATGGAACCCCTCGCCACCTTGCTTCAAGCATCCAATGTTCAATTCCATATGTACGCTGATGACACACAACTCTACCTAAAGTTACAGTCCCCGGAAGATATCAAACAGCTGAATTCCACGCTTATTAACACCCAATCCTGGCTGGCCGATAATCACCTCAAACTGAATGCTCTAAAAACTGAGTTCCTACTCATCTCACCTCCGGCGAAAATCTCCACCACCCAAACCTGGCTCAACAACCTAACAGCACTCAATGTCCAACCTACCATCGTGGACTCGGCGAAATCCCTAGGCATCACACTCGACGCCAAACTCGACATGCAGCAGCACGTCAGCAAAGCCACAAAAGCAGCTAATTTCCAAATTAACACGCTAAGGAAAATTAAACCCTTCCTCCCGGCCAAAGACTTCCAAACTGCTGTACAAGCTCTAGTCATCCCTCGAATAGACTACGGAATTGCGACCCTCAGCGGTCTCCCACAATCCACAACAGCACCCTTAAGAGCCTCCCTGAACGCTGCCGCGAGACTCATTACTGGCTCTAGAAAGCACTCGCACATATCCCCAGACCTAAAGTCTCTAAAATGGCTGCCTTTTGAAGCCAGAATACAGCTAAAAATTGCAACTATGACACACGCGGCCGTGCACCACAAGGCACCCAACTACCTCGCTCAAAAGCTGTCTATATCAGGAGGTTCGAGATCCAATAGGAGTACTAAAAATCTACTCCTGAAACCTCGTAGATTTCGGAAAGCGAAAACGTACAAACGCTCCTTCTCAGGAATGGCACCCAGGATCTGGAATGCGCTCCCTCCTGAAACAAGGCTAATCACCTCCACTGCACTCTTCAAGAAAGAGGTGAAAACAATGCTTCTGGCCAAGATCTCCTGATCGCTACAGATGTTGGGTCAGAGACTCTGCATTGCTTGTACCGCTGCTCTGCCTATCCCTTGGCACTATACTCGACTTGTTGGGGGCACTATTACGCTACTCTCTTACTACCGACCAAGATATGATACACGTTGGTTTACTGATCCACCTGTACGCCATTGAAGTCGGATCAATGACCTGTGCTGCTCTATACTACTCCCTTACCTTATCATATATGGATTGGTTTTATGTTTGTTTTTATCATCCATGTTATTACCATGTTACTTACCATGTTATTACCATGTTATTACCATGTTATTACCATGTTATTACCATGTTACCATGTTATCTACCTGATCATACATGGATTGGTTTTATGTTTGTTTTTATCATCCATGTTATTACCATGACACTGACTATTATACTGTTCCCATTATCTCTGTTTACTCCTATTGCCCCTTCCCTGTCTTTGTGAAGCGCTCTGATATCTGTAAGGATCCTGTTCGCGCTATATAAAACTTTGAATAAATAAATAAATAAATAAATAACTATTGTGTGTCTTGTATGCGGTGTGGGAGACAGTCCAACATACGACCAAAACACAGAGAAATACTCTGTTATTTGTTGGGTTTGTTTCATTTTTTTTTTTGCTGCCTCTGAGGTGCCGGGTTTTTAGAGACCCGGTGGTGCCAGGGGACCACACCCGAAGACCTCTGAGTTCTCCCTGTTCTGGACTACAGAAACACAGAGTCTTCTAGTTGAAGTCAGAGATCGCGGTTTATTGGTTGCAACCAAGTAACATGTGTCCTAGAATTACAACAGCACGGGCTGCAAGTTCTCAGGAGACTGTTCGTTTTTACAGAACCAGCCTTCTCCTTATATACAAAAATAACAGCTGCGGGCAAGAATTCTTGAGTTTATGATATGGTTATACACATATTTCTACAACAATACAAAGAGCGAAGTCATGCTGGTCAGCACATATTTTAGATGTCCGGATCGTGATGGATTATCCCGCCAGACCCAGAATTCCCATCAGATATCGATGAAACACCAATAAGGTTGGGCACCCTCCCATCGTAAAACTGGTCATAAACAAGAATCATGGACAGGTGTATGTGTATGGAAAACATGGTCTGTATGTAGTGAATGGTTTATGGCATGTTGAGCCTTGATGATATCTTACTCGGCCACTGGGCGAGGAGCTGCCCAAACAGGTTTGGCTGGAGGCAGTGGAGTCAGTTCGGCCAGGTCATGGGGAAGTCGGCTACGGTGGACGTGTCCTTTCAGATCAAACTCGGTCTTAATCAATTGACTATATGAGGGCAAGTCATAAGATGGATGCCGTTTACAAAATGGAGTCTGAGGGTTCGGAACGGAAACCATGATTTAAGGGTGTTAGCATCACTCAATCATGACGCAAATACATAGGGGTGATGTCCTAATCATTACCGGTCCGTTGATACCAAATTCGTCACGGTACGACGATATTTTGTGATACGAGTGTGTGGACCTTGATACTGGTGGAACAGCGGGGTCCGGAATTACAGTACCACAGGCCCTCCTTTTGCCCTCATATTAGGCAATAACTCATGCTAATCTGAGTCCAAATCTGTATTGATGAATTCATGGAGATGCTGCTGTAGCATCATTCTGTTGCTCAATTCGTCCCTTGATACAGGCTTCCTTACACATGAAGTAGCGCAGAGGCCACATATTGCAGGAGCGCACTGCACAAACAGGCAGAACATAAACAGAATGGCTAAGATCATCCCAATGAAGATCAGAGTTTTCCATCCCCAGACAGATATCAGTTCCCAGAACCACCCAAGCAAGGACCAATCCCCTTTTTCCAATTGAAGGGAATCAGAGATTTTGTGTAATTTGGAGATGGCCTGGTACACTGTCGGAGCATTATCGGGGATGAAAATGCAGCAACTAGATTGGATCACTCTACACACACCACCACGGTCTGCAAGTATGACATCTAGGGCAACCCTGTTCTGAAGGGTCATAAGTCGATCCGACTGAAGCTCAGCTGTCAAGTTGCTAAGGGCACCGGCCGTTTCAGTCACGGCGGACTCAACTATCCTCGTCAATTGTCAAATGTTCCTGCTGTTCACCATGGGCCCCCAAAATGGCAGAAAACCCTTTGCGAAGTCTCCAAACTCTTGACCCGCAGTGTCGTCTTGACTCACGACACCCCTAACTGTCCTTGTCCGATGGTAATCTGCCCCGGCCGTGTAGGTGGGTGGCAGCAGAAACGAGATGAAGCATGTGCCCGAGAAGTCAGGGGGCAACCATGTATAGGCTTTGTCATGGCAGACGAAATAGGTGCCTTTAGCCGCCAAGAATGGAGGGGAAGTTCGGGAGGCAAACACGTATATTTCCGTGCATACGCTCTTCCCCAACTGTGCTTTGGGATCCCTGCCAATACCTTGCAGACATAAGTGACCTCGGTGGGGCACTACCCAAACTGAGGAGGATTTCTTCGATTTCTGGCTCTCACTTAAGGAAATCCCATACTTGGTGATGCTCCACCTACTGTATGGGGTAAACTCATCCTTGGGAGTTGCTCAGACCGTGTCAATATCTCTACTCATATTTTTGATTTCTGCCACTAGTGCCTTGTTATTTGAGTTTTCCCCTCGAAAGTATGGTTCAAGGGAGAACAGGAACATGGTCTGGAAAGCCCACAAAGAACCGGAATAACTGAATGGCAGGATGAAGTATGGAATACCCTTATCTGTCGTGTGCGGCTTGAGTCCACAGATCCAACAATTCGATGTATTCATTATAGATTGGTGCTGGTGTAGGAGCTGGATGAAGGAGTTATTTACAAACTCTAGTCTTCTGGCAGACTCGTGTTCAGGAAGAGGGTGAAAGGAGTGTGTAGAAACAGTTGGAGGAGGTGCGGGCTGGGTGTTGTTTACAAAGGTGACTTGGAACGTGAATAAAGTATAACCAATCAGGAACATCGTTATGCTACATATCATCAAAATACGTGTTACCAGGAATCTCCCTCTAGCCATTACAGTGCATATTTTCTTGTTAAAGTTCATGTGTCTAGCAGGTCTCTCTACCCTCGGAAACTCCATCCTCTGGTTGCTGCCCGCGGTGGGAGGTTGCTTCTGCCAAGATGTGCGCTCTGTCCAGTCCGGGGTAATTCCCTCAGACTGACCAGAACCGTTGACCTAGGCGTCCCCGGCTGCACTCCTCAGACTTCAACCGCGGCCTTAGCAGCAGAACCGGATGGCGGTTCGAAAATCAAAAATGAGCTAGTTCCCTGGGCGAGAGAGCTGTGAAATCAAAAATAGTTCATGGGAAAAAGGGAAAATCGCACTAATTCGATTATGTCAGTTCCTTGGTCTTGACCTCAGATTATATCGTTCTTTCCCAGGCACGGTGTGATCTTCAAACAATGTTTCAGGTTCTGTAGTGTCCAACTGCATTGCTGGTGGCACAGATCCTTGCAAAATGCAATCGCTCTCTTTGTCGGTATCAGTTCCTTTTAATCGTGCATCGCTGAAGGGGACAAAACGAGGTATGAACTCTGTTTCGGAGTCAGCGACTCCTTGCTGGACCCACCGGTCATATGGAAGGGGCAGCGGGACCCTTTTGCAATGGGCGCCGTGCACCCAGTGTTTTTTTCCGTGGACACGTACTGCAGAGCGGGTAGATAGCAAGACCTGGAAAGGTCCGGTCCAGCGAGGCTCCTCGTTCTTTGTTCGCCTGAAGTTCCGAACTAGGATCCAGGAGCCAGGTTCGATGGCGTGGCCTGGATCGTCAGACGCCGGTGGGGAGGAGCTGTGGACCTGTTGATGTAAAGCATGCAGTTTAGTTGTCAATTCGTGCAAATAGTCAAACAGTGCAGGGTACTCTATCTCACTGAGCTTTCTGGGCCTCGGTACTCCCCATATGTTTGCTGGGCGCCTGAACACGATCTCGTGTGGGCTAAGTCCCAGTCTAGAATGGACAATCATGCTGGTAGACAGGAGTGCTAAAAGCAGGGCGTCTGGCCACTTGAGACCTGTGCTGGCTTGGATCTTGGCCAGTTTCAATTTTAACGTGCCATTATAGCACTCTACCAATCCTGCCGATTGGGGATGATTTGCAGCATGGAATTTCTGGTGGATGCCTAGACACTCACACACTCTCTTCATCACTCGTCCCACGAATTCACTTCCATTATCACTCCAGACAATCCTAGGCATGCCAAATCGAGGGAAGAATTCTTTGACAAGGGCTTTGGCAGTTGACAATGCAGTGTTGTCCTTAAGGGGGTACGCTTCTACCCACCTGGAGAAGGCGCAAACGACAACAAGGACATATTTCAGGTTATTGCACCTCTCCATGTGAATGAAATCGAGCTGCAAGACCTCGAACGGGTACGTTGGAGGCGCAAAATGACCAGCTGGAGTTGGGGTCCTCCTACCGGGATTGTGTTTCAAACACACCATACAGTTTCTGACCAGATTCTCTGCACATTTTGGGATACCACTATTCTGCCATACTGGGGCCAACAGCTTACATATTCCTTTCACACTGATGTGCGCCACTCCATGGGCCATCGTCACCACTGCGAGCACATAGGCGTTAGGTAACATCCATCGCTGATGTTCTGACAATTCGACCCAACAACCATTCGCATCTAATCTACCCTTGCTTTCTCTCCATTCATTCACCTCTTTCTCAGTCGCATCAGCTTGTATAGATTTCACGCTTTCGATGGTGTCCTCACACATACCCACATCAGGGGTCCATCTAGCAGGACCTACAACATACATCCGACTCATTGTGTTCCTGGCAGTCTCTTTCGCGACCTCATCGGCAAATGCATTCCCTCGACCAACATCATCTTGAATCTTTCTGTGTGCACTGCATTTCACAATTGCAACCTGTAGGGGCAAGGTCAGTGACTCGAGAAGGTCGTGTACTAGCTGGCCGTGTTGAATTTTTGCACCATGTGACGTCAGGAACCCACGTTCACGCCATAATCTTCCAAAACTGTGGGCTACGCCAAAGGCGTACTGACTATCAGTATACACATTCACTCGTTTTCCTTTCGCCAACACACACGCTCTTGTGAGTGCGACTAACTCTGCTGCTTGCGTGGAACTGTGGGGGATGCGAGCTGTCTCTACAATCGTGTGTAATGTTGTCACGGCATATGCTGCAGTCGTATCACCATTTGGCAGCTTGAAACATGAACCATCAACCCATAACGCATCATTACATTCAGGGAGGGGAGTGTCCTGCAAGTCTACTCTCCCTTTTGTCTCTTCCTCTGTCCTAAAGCAGCAATCATGTTTTTCAACCTCATCTGTCTCTGCTGGAATGGGTAATAACGTAGCAGGGTTGAGTGTATCACACCTCTTTATGTGAATGTGACTTGCTAACAGTGTCAATTCATAGCTGGATAGTCGAGCACTAGTCAGATGTTGTGTTTTCGTTCTGTTTAGTAGGATATCTACTGCATGTGGGACCATAACGATCAGGGTATTATTCATGACTAACCCACCAGACTGTCGCATACAGACAGCTGCTGCAGCAGTGGCCCTCAAGCAACTTGGTAATGCCTTAGCTACAGGATCTAGAGTCGCGGAGAAATATGCACATGGGCGTTGTTTGTCCCCAAAGTGTTGCGTCAAGACTGATAATGCGCAACCTTCCTTCTCATGGACATATAATGTAAAAGGCTTGCTGTAGTCGGGGTTGCCCAACACAGGGGCCGAACATAATGCCTCACGCAACTCATGGAAACTCGCCTGACAATCTTCAGACCAAGGCAAAGGATTGGGTGTGTCTTTACGCATTAATGCCAGCAAAGGTTTGGCCAACAGTGAGAAGTTCGGTATCCATTGTCTACAGTACGATGTAATGCCCAAGAAGGCACGCACTTCTCTTTGTGTCCTTGGGACACTCAGTTCTGCAATTGCCTGTATTCTTTCTGGGGTCAGTCTCCTTCCCTCCTTCGATAAGATGTGACCTAAGTAGGTTACTTATTGTCGGCAAAATTGCAGTTTTGAAAGAGAGACTTTGTGTTTCATGTCGCATAAATGACGCAACAATGACAATGTGGCTCGCTTGCAAATCTCTTCAGTATCTGCAGCGATCAGTAAATCGTCTACATACTGAATCAGACTCGCGCCACCAGGTACAACAATCGTATCGAGTTCTGTTTTCAGAGCCTGACTGAATATTGATGGACTCTCACAGTAGCCCTGAGGAGCGCGTTTAAAGCGGAAGCTTCGTCCTCCTAAATTGAAGCCAAAGATATCTCTGCTCTCCTCGGCAATCGGGATGCTGAAGAAAGCATTCTTCAGGTCAATCGCTGAAAACCAATTGGCTGAAGCTGGAACCTTTGTCAATAAGGCAGTAATGTCGGGGACGATTGGAAACTGTGGTACAACAATCTTATTCACTTCCCTGAGATCAATCACAAATCTGTACACAGGGGGCTGTGAAGGATCGGTACGCTTTAAAACAGGCAAAACAGGACCGTTACAAATGTTGCCTGTAGTCTCTTCGATGACATCTTTCTCGATCAGATCGTAAACGATCGCTAACAAAGCCTTTTCACATTCGTTTGATATTCTATATTGGGGAATGCGTGGTAACCTAACATTAGCTTTCAACGTTATGACATACGGTGTTATCTCCAAACGACCCACATCATTAGAACCATTCGCCCAAAGTTCATCCGGAAGAGATGATAATTCGGTTGGAATATTCTCCTTTGCCAAATACATTGGAGAAATAACTTTTCTTCCTACGGTAAGCTGTACTCCCGAAGGGGAGCAGTACAAAGTTGCATATAATCTTTTTAACAGATCCAAACCTAACAAATTTTCGCCACAACCTGTTGTAAGAATGAGGGGTGCTTCTAATTCGCATGGGCCAACAGAAAGGGGCATGGGATTGGAGATCGGGTTTCTAACAGGGGCGCCAGAAAAACCTACTGAAACATTCATTTCGCCAGACAAAGGTGCGCCAGGAAGTTTTGAGTGCATAATAGAACTTTTTGTACCACCAGTATCCAGCAGAAATGGCTCTGACACTCCGGATGTAATCACCTCGACATAAGGTCCATTCTGATCTACTGGAACTGAAACAACTCCCTCTCTTTGTCCATGGCTGTCCTAGCAATTATTACCCTCATTCTCGTTTTCTGCGTAATAGTCATCAGCATAGTACTGAGCTGTCCTGGAAGACGCATTATTCTGTTGGTCAAAGCTATTCATGGAATTTTGAGGCGGAAAAGAAGTTGTATTCTGGGAGAAATTTCCACAGCCCCTACCTCTAGGAGCCTGTTGAACACCTCTACCTCTTGCGCCGGAAATACCGTTTAAACGTCGTGCAAGAGCTGGACAATTACTTTCGAAATGACCCTCTTCTTTACAATAGGCACATTGATTCGGGCCATACGGAGAACGCTGATGGGAAAACTTGTTTCCTTGCGCGTTCCTCGAATACTGCTGTGGTTGCTGATAATTGGGCTGACTAGGAGTGCGAGGCGGATAGGCTTGCTGGAGAAGAACCTTAGTTTTTAACTCTTTAGTCTTTTTGTCTGCCTTATCTAGCTCGTCTTTGCGTCTATTTTCGTAGTATTGGGCTGTGGCTAAAATCTGCGCTGACGTGGAAACAGCCCAAGCACTCTCTGAATCTTTCAATTTATTGCACAGTTCAGGAAGCAGATTATGTACAAATTTGTCTACAAACAATCTTTGGCCACCCTCAGTAGCCATATCCTGACCACTATGATCGACGAAAGTCTCTTCAAACCTCGTGAAAAAGTCAGACACATTCTCATCTTTTTTTTGCTTGCATGCAGATAGCTTGTCCCAATTTACACCTAATTCAGGCATTAACGTTTTCATGTACGAGATAATCCTACCGGGAAGTTCTGCTATTAAAGGCTCGGGTTTAGAACCACCGATTTGTCTAGCATCAGTAGCAGTAATATTAGTTCATGAGTCACCTAGTTCTTGATCATGATCTGCATGACGAATTTTACTCCATAAAGGATGCGGAACAACATTCCCAAACAACATGTCTACATCTGCTAAATTCATTATACATGAGCTGGCAGTCTGTGATAATTCCTTGTAATATCCAGCTGGGTTTTTACGTGGATCAGGTAGTGTCTGTTTGAGTGCTAAAACTTCAGATCTTTTCCAGGGGACATGTACCCATACACGCTGAAAATGCGGCAGAATTGGTGGATTTACATTCGCATCACCTTCCCTCCATACTGGAGGAACCTCCCTCATGGGGTACTGTCGCGCCTTTTTCCTATCTGACACGTCATCTTCATACAATGATCTAGAGACATTTCCCTTACTCCTATAGGATAACAATAAATCTATCGCTTTTTCAACATCGGCACCTACAATCATACCTTCATAGAACTTAAAACGCATGCAGAATAATTCCTTCATTTTGCGCTTGGGATCGTTTGTCTCCAAATCTTCACAAAGATATACACACGTCTCTTCAAATACGTATCTCTGAGTGGGCGCATCCCACTGACGGAAGACTTCCATAACGGACTGAACATCATATTTAGCAGTGTCAGTAACCCATTTGCGCGCTAGCTCATTTAGCACTTCTCTTTCCTCGTAGTCGGGTAGTTGACTACGCAACTGTCTACGTCCCGTTTTAGGGGTCGTTTTAGGCGACCCAAAGAAGGGCCAGAATAGACCAGTGACAGTATTTGCCACTCTCTGTCTGACAGAAGGAGAAGCTTGCGGCGAGGCAGATGCGCCAGGAAAGACAGGCTGATGTAAAGAGGAAGTCGAGGCAATAGCAGAGGAAGTGGAAGCAGTAGCAGAAGTAGTATCATAGTGAACAGTTGGAGCAGTAGGCAAAGTTGTAGAAGTAGATGGAGTATGTAGCAAAGGCGGCGGCACTTGAGAAGGCTGCGCCGGAGAAGTAGGAACCAGCTGAAGAGGAGCTGATGCTTGTGCAAGAGCTGCATTTCGTGCGCCAGGGCGCGGTATAACGAAACGCTTCGGGGGTCCAACAATACTCGATGTATATGGGGGTGGTGAGTTCAAGAAATGGGACATTAATGGATCTTTCTCGGATGTACCCTTTGATTCTTGTCCTTCATGGGGCAACATCGGGTAGCATTTATCTATTGCTAGTTTCTTGCTTCTGAGCATTTGTTCACTTTCTTGCTTTTCCTCATTATCCCTGTATGCAATGGCAGCTTGCACCATCGACATACCTCTTTTATTTTTCTTTGCTAATTTTATTTCTTTCTGTTTGGCTTCTTTACGCCATAAGCGAAAAGAGTCAAACATCGCCGGCCGGGCTTTCTTCTTGAACAATTTGACCTCGAGGTTGTCTAATACTTCTGAGTCAAAACTACCATATTGGGGCCATTTTAAAACACCATCCTTGCGGGTGTATTTTATCCACACTTCGTTATACGCGATAGGACCTACTCCGTGCTTTATATACAACTCATATGTTGGAGTTCCAATCGGAGGAACCGGACACAAATCCTCTAATCGGGAGTCCTTACTACAACCAAGACAAAACAAGTTTCCAAGTCTGCTAAGACCAGGCATCTTTGCTCACTAGTCTAGCTTCAAACTTCAAGGGATTATCTAATTATGATATTGTCGTGAATACACGAATCCCTCGGTTTTGGTGCTTGCAAGAACCAATACAAACCGTATCTCTTGGATACCAAAACTAAGAACCAAACTAAGACCTGGGAGACGCTCCACTTATACTTAACTGAATATTGAAGATCGGTGACGTCACTAGAAGACTCGTCTATCGTTTCGCTCTACCAAGGATCACTGGGTCCAAAACAGGGCGATAGTCAGGGCAGCAGTCCTTCGTAGCCGTCGGGACGCGGGAACCTCGCAGCAAAGACCTTCAGAACCACGTCGACATGCAGGGGTCGCTGAAGTGGCTGGCCTTCCTCCGGAATTTTCACACGAAGCTCCTCACGAACATCTGGCTTGGACCGTCACCGCTTGATATCGCCTCGAGTTGGGCGCCAACTGAGGTGCCGGGTTTTAGGGACCCGGTGGTGCCAGGGGACCACACCCGAAGACCTCTGAGTTCTCCCTGTTCTGGACTACAGAAACACAGAGTCTTCTAGTTGAAGTCAGAGATCGCGGTTTATTGGTTGCAACCAAGTAACATGTGTCCTAGAATTACAACAGCACGGGCTGTAAGTTCTCAGGAGACTGTTCGTTTTTACAGAACCAGCCTTCTCCTTATATACAAAAATAACAGCTGCGGGCAAAAATTCTTGAGTTTATGATATGGTTATACACATATTTCTACAACAATACAAAGAGCGAAGTCATGCTGGTCAGCACATATTTTAGATGTCCGGATCGTGATGGATTATCCCGCCAGACCCAGAATTCCCATCAGATATCGATGAAACAACAATAAGGTCGGGCACCCTCCCATCGTAAATCTGGTCATAAACAAGAATCATGGACAGGTGTATGTGTATGGAAAACATGGTCCGTATGTAGTGAATGGTTTATGGCATGTTGAGCCTTGATGATATCTTACTCGGCCACTGGGCGAGGAGCTGCCCAAACAGGTTTGGCTGGAGGCAGTGGAGTCAGTTCGGCCAGGTCATGGGGAAGTCGGCTACGGTGGACGTGTCCTTTCAGATCAAACTCGGTCTTAATCAATTGACTATATGAGGGCAAGTCATAAGATGGATGCCGTTTACAAAATGGAGTCTGAGGGTTCGGAACGGAAACCATGATTTAAGGGTGTTAGCATCACTCAATCATGACGCAAATACATAGGGGTGATGTCCTAATCATTACCGGTCCGTTGATACCAAATTCGTCACGGTACGACGATATTTTGTGATACGAGTGTGTGGACCTCGATACTGGTGGAACAGCGGGGTCCGGAATTACAGTACCACACCTCTGAAAGTTTTGTGCCATCCATGAGACAGCACACATTGTAGATTAATTGCAACGCCTTTGATACATATCAATGCTACTCTTGCCTGCATAATGACCCTTATTCTGCCCCCATTCTCAATGAACACCCCACACCCCAACTCTCAGTGCAAACTACCACAACTTCAATCAGTTTTCCAATTAATGGAACCATGTGGCCATGTACAGGGAGAACCGCCACTATCCAACCCCATGATTCATAGTATAGCTTCTAAAGCAGGCTACCTTTGCCATCAACTAGTTCAAGCAGTAAAGCGCGTCATTGCAGGGAGCCAATGTAGCATTAGTTCTACAAAGCTAGCAAAAGCAGCATTACTTATGTAACAAGTAAATACACATCGGTTCCCCCAGCTTCAAGAATGTATCCAAAGCAATTCAACAATCACACAGGAGTGAAAAGGAAACCATTTTCAAGAAAACAGGTTAAAATGGCAGAGTAGCTCAGAATGTTCATACTAGTTCAGTGTCCGTGTCTCGGTTGGTCGGCTTTTTACCTTTCCACGTTCTGGATGGTGGATTTGACAAACTTCATCCCTTCTTTAGGGCTGGTGAAGATGTGTGTGCGATTATTTATTTTGAACATAACATGGTATACTTAATGTCTTGGGTTCTTAACGCTTACTTCACCTTCATGTATGTCCTTCTAGAATCTTTTACCACTGCCCTAAACTCCAGGAAAAAAGAAATTTCGTTCCATGATACTGCAATAGCCCCTCCTCTCTGGCCAGACTCAGTGGCAATGTTAATTCAATAGTCAAGGAACTATTTCCCAGGGGGATGCCACAGGGGGTGGGTTGGGGCCTAGCGATGTGCGTGCTCTCCCGACTGTCAGAAGATCTGTGAAGTTAGTTTTGCCCAGCAGGTCTAAGGTTAGAATTTGCAATAACAAGTGCTTATGCCACGGCTGTGGCAAACATTATTAGGTGGGCATATAATCTCCTCCATGCAAAGGAGGGAACACTTAGATTTCTGCTCCAAAAGGAAACCTTTGATACAGAAGCAGCTAAGCAAACTTTTTCAGTGAATATGTCAGCTGCATTTAGAATGGCTGAAATTACTACAGATATTGTACTCACCTGGTCTGTATCGCAACTAAAACTTTTTCTTAAATGTTTTACACCTAGGTTGAGTTTTGATCTGGACTATGCGCACAGCAATAAACTAAAAACATTCAAATCATTCATTGAACTTATAGAGTATAAACACATTCAGCCTTACATCTTGTTTTCCCTAACTCATAGTGCAAGGAGGGTGATCTTGATGTTACGAATAGGGATCTTACCTGTCCAATCCTATAAATCTAAATGGTCAGCTGGGGAATCTCCCTATCTTTGTTCGTTATGTCAAGGAGGCGAGCAGACCGTGGAGCATTTATTATTTGTTTGCCCTAATTCTAAAGTAGTAGTAGCTCGTGCTTTATATATTGATCCTATATATCGAACCTGCAGGTTAACAAAGGAAAAAGAACTATTAACAGTGGGCAAATTGCCTCCGAACGAATTTGTATGTTATAATTTCTACAAATTTTTTTAAACTATGCTGGTTTTATATTAACCTGTGATGTATTCATTTTCCTGTTCTTTTTCTTGTTTTATTTTATAGTTCATATTTGGGGTCCTCTGTCGAGTACCAACACAAATAAAATCTTTTGACTTGACTTCAGTAGCACTTCAACATAAGTCTCTGTTTTGCCAAGGTCTAGCGACTCATAGCCCAACTATGTGAAAATTGTTTCTAGGTGACTAGGATTCAAGGTCCTCATTCTTTGCAGCAATCTTTGACATCAACCTCTAGATAAGATTCTCCGTTCAGCTTCTACAATGAGGTCAATATGTTGATCTGGTTGGTCTTTCATCAGGGCCATACCTGCTGTTAGATGGTCAGTTTGAGAGTCAATCATGCATAAACTGGACTTCATGTCAAGGAAGATTGTTTTGATGTCTGTCTTGGCATGTTCACTCAGAGCCCAGAACCCCAGGCAGAGATGGGGGTCTAGAACATGGATCCCACTGATATCTTCTGTTCAAAGGAGAGATTGCCATGTCTGGCATATGTTTTCCCCATTTTGTAAGTGGTGGGCGTGTTCTTATATTCGGACTTCCAGTTGAGTAGTAGGCCTCTAGATAGTGAGATCTCCCACCTATCTTAGGTGGCTCTCACGATACAGTTAAGTGATGACCGTTGCCACTGATAGAAGTTTCTCCCTCACATTTCCCTCTAGTGGCATCTCTGACCACTTGCCTGGTAAACAAGCATCTATTACTAGTTCGTTTATTTGAGCCCAGGGTCTGAGGGGGTTGTGCTCCAGGCTTAGCCAGGATTCACATTCGTAGTTAATGCCTTACGGTCTTCTAGTCTTGCCCTGAAAAAACTCAATTAATATCCAATGCTGCAGTGGTGTAGGCTTCAAAGTGCACTGTGTGATCTGCTTATAGTCATGTGGCATCCTCCTCCACAGGGTGTGCGCTCTCGTGGTCCGTTAGGGAAGCCACATTAGGTCTCCCTCCATGTCTTCAAAGCAGACGCTGTTGAGGGTGAAGTCACCTCTTCAGAAGCCAGGGAAGGATCATCCAGTCGCTGTTATTTGTAGTCCTTAAAACCTAGGTTAGCCCTCACCTTGGACAGATTATGCCCTATAGAAAGATGGGAATAGACAACTCCCCGTCGTCACACATGTCAAAATGTTGCTGCCTTCGAGTTCATAATTTTAGCTCCGTGTCCTGCAAGCAGAGGTAAGGGTAATTACCCTGCTCTTTTTATAGCGCCAGTTTGGCTACACCTAGTAGTGATATATAATACATTCTGTACTTGGAGTTGATACATGTGAAACAGGGCTTTTAAGTAGGGCCAATTAAACATATATTTTTACACATCCAAGATCTGCAGGGATGAAATCAAAATCCCTGCTTCAGAGAATCGTAATTTCTGGATTTACCATTCTCTGACTGATGTTACATGAAAGAGAGGCACGTTTGTTTGTTCCTTTATGTGGAGCGCTTATACCAATGCAGCTGAATAAACTAACAACGTAACACACTTTTCTTTCTTTTGACTTGTGTCTGAGAACAAAAAGGAGGAAAGTGGTAACGTTCAGCTGCTAAATTGAGAAAAATGGACAGAAGTTAAATTCGGAAAATAAAATGACAATTATTCTAAAATGTTGTATGATGGGCCATTAAATACCCAGAAAATGCTGAGATGAACTTCTCCTACAGGGTGCATTTCACTTTAATACGGACCTTAAACCAGCACACTTTAGCAGGTTTAGAATTAGGCCGAAGCACGTTAAATTAAAATGACTGAAGATTTCCATGTGGAGGCTCTGGAATTTTTATGAAATCTGTGAAAAGAGTCCAAATGCCAAAATCATTTATATAAGGATATGATTAATAACATTACTCTTTGTTTCGGTACTGACCACTTTACCTGGCCTAAGTTCACAGAACTATAGTTGAAGCTACTCTTGCAAGAGCAAAGGACCAAGCTAGCTATAGGTACTTACCTGATATTGGTATGAAGTAATGGAAAAAGCTGTAAAAATATATAAGGGCTCAAATATTTTAGTTTTTAAAATTGCTGCGAATTAGAGCAATGTAGTTGACAAGAATACGTTTGATGGTGTTTGTACTGCATTTCATTTTGCGTCTCATGATATTTTTCTTTACTAGTATCAGGATGTTTACATTCATATTCATTCATCTTTATGTATATGGGAACATCACGTGTTTGAATCCGGGCAATGCAGACTCCGCCTTCTACGGGCACAAACTGTGTACCATTAAGATGGGTACTGGTAGAAAGAGATAATGTGTAGTATTAAGCACTATTTAAAACAAGTTAATATAACACATTCGATGTGCTGAATGAAATAGAGTAGTCATTCCCTACTCATTAGTATACACCATTTTAAAAAAACAATTAGGTAACCAAAAGCATTCTTTCCTGTATAAGTCTATGAAAAATTGCAGATGCCGCAGGCTGAATGGTCATTTTCATTCATTTGATTGGCATATGTAAATAAAACAAATTCACACCATTTTCTCTGAAAAGGAAGGAGTGAACAATCTTTCAACATTTATTGTAAACTTTTTCACAACCTTATTGCTAATCAGAACTTGAAGAATTCTTCTCAATAAATTAATTTAACACCCGAACAGTTAGTTGTACATTAGAACATGTAAGTAAAGAAATAGCAAAAAATATAATGACCACAAAACAACTGGAGAGGAATCGTATTCCGTGCAGCAATCTTAAAAATGCAACACAAAGACAGACCGTAAACAATTATTAACATACAACATGGTGTTCTTTAATTCAGTTTTCCATAAAAATGAAAAGTAATACAAATATCTCGAAATAGTTGGGTAGAGCGACTTCGAGAAAAAAGTCATAATTACTGGGTTTTACAATCCACATCTCCATCACTAGATGCCTTCATCTTCTTTAGCTCTTTCTGAAGTTCATCTTCCACTGCCAAGACTTCTTTGGGTTTTTGATACTGCAGAATATAATTGTGCAATACAGATTACGTGTTTGGCATATATAGCTGGTCGCAAACAAATATGCAGGAAACCCTTTAATATGCCTGTGTATATTTTATATTTTCCAAGGTATTTCTATTTCAAAAATACTGAAAAGGTAGTAAGGTGAACTACATAACGGTCCACAACACCCTTTTATATATATTAGAAATCACTACTCCTTTTCCTCTGAACAAGAAAGCAACATTTAAAGAGGGTAAGGGCCTTATTTAGCATTGAGTAGATGCAGGGCATTCACCAAAAAGTGGCAGCTGTCCCTTCTGCTGTATTAATAGTGGCATGATAGTAAATGGAAAGATAAATGTATCAGACTAAACACCCACCACCATTTTTGGATATCTCACTCCCTCAAACTCAATATAATATCCAAAGTTTTCCAAAGTACACTTCTAGCCAAATACCAATTACTTATTCATTTTTTGCATGGTACTTCTTTTCAAGTCTTGGTAAATCAATCACTACGTAGATGACTCCCACAGCTCACAGTTTGTTAGTTCTATGAAGAGATATTAAGTCAAGAGCTTACCGTAATGATCAAGGTGTTGTTGGCATGCGAAAACTTTAGAGCCGAGCTGTCCAGTGGAAGCTGCATTCTGTCCATGTCAGGAATACTAAATTTCTTATAATATCTTTGGAGGAATAAAGCAAAAGACAGTTAACAACCCAACGAAAAATACAGTACATGTTGTAAAGTGATATGTTTATAGCGCTTACTAAATTAAACATACAATATTGATCGACTTTACTCAAACAAATTTCAAAGAACTCTCACAGTAATTCCACTGGTAGCTGGCCCATACGCTGCCTGCTCATCATGTTACAGTGTCTACCAATAAATAAGTGTTTGTTTTTATTAAACTGCTGGCAGCTAACGGAGCTTTGGTGGGGCTTATGTCCCCTGTCTTATCAGAAGACAGGAGAAGTGGTGGAATATAAGAAGGAAGGATGGATTGCCTCCAGCCCTATCCCAGCTACTGATGAGGCAGAAACTTGTGGCCCTGAATGGAGCAGAGTGAAAGCTGACCATCATAACATCTTCTACTGGTTCCTTCTGGTGTGCCACTTTGAAGTCGGAATGAAGATGTGCAGGAATAACAGATCTGAGAACATAGAAGAGGACTGCAAGCTGTGTTATAGTTAAGTTTGGAGTTGGCTTGGGTATCTGCATGCACATATGTCTGTAGGTGCATGAATGAGTTTAAGCACGTGGCCCTGGGAAAAGTTGACCATCCTTAGCATATTGGGGGCATTCCAGACACAACTGACTCTATCCCTGGCATTATGGCTTCCTGCATTAACCGAGAGCAACCCGTGAAGATTTGGGGGGATTTTAAATATATATTTTTTTTTTTTGCCCACCATAGTCAGCCAGCACAGATGCCTGCAGACTTTAATGGTAGCATGTGCGGTGTCCCAAGGCAAAATAATAAAGCAGTATGTATCACTATTATAGGCTATAATGGCAATTGACAATCACTTTATTACCCTATTAAAGTCCCTTTTTTTGTTTAAAGGCCAAACTTGAACTATTACCAATCAGGAGATAGCCTCTCTTGGGAATGTTCTACAGGGTGCTGAGTCCTTCCGATTTTTAAAGCACAAAAGGGAAAATAAATCCCAAAGGGAGACTTTCAGGGGAAGAGGGAGGGTTACATGTAAATCTATGAAATATACAAATACGGGAGAACTACAGTTCCAGGTAATTACGTTATTTTCTTCTACAGTATTGATCTTTCATAGATATACATGCTTGAATCAGAATAGCAAGCAGTTAATGCATTTGTATACTTTATAGTATTAGCACTAATGGTGGATAGAAATATATACACAACATATTGCTATGCACTTTAAAATAAACATATATGCAAATACACAGGTATCCATCTATATATCTATCTATATATATATATATATCTATATATATATATATATCTATATATATATATATATCTATATATCTATCTATATATATATATATATATATATATATATATATATATATATATATATTTATACACCGAGGAAAATAGACAAAAAGCTCACATGCAAATCAGAATACGTAGTCTATGTGTTAGAATGCCCTTGCGGCTTGAAATACGTAGGGAGCACGAGACCTCAGTGTCACAAGAGAATTCTCCAACACCTACGGGCCATCAAGAATGGGGATGAATCATACCCTGTGGCTCGTCATTTTTCTGCAGTTCACGCTAAAAACTTTGAAATATTACATTATTGATTGCATTTTGTCCCTGAGACGTGGTGGAGATAGAAACGCTAAATTGAGGAGGTTGGAAACGAAATACATTCTGGAGATGGACACTAAGAGCCCTAATGGGTTGAATTCAACTGAAGATTTTTATACGTTTTTGTAGATGATACTCAAAGCAATTTTAAAACTGTATATATCTTCTAGTGTCCGTCTGCCAGTAACAAGTCTTAGGCCGTATGAGTAATGAATCTTTTTAACTATTTCACTGTATATTATGATGTTTACTGATATAATAATATTTTTTCACAATTTTCTTGGGGTTTAGGGTAGTCACTACACTGTTTGATTTAAGTTATAGTTCATGGATGTATAGTAATATGCCCACTGGGGCTGTATTCAAGAGGAACAACTGTATTATACTTGTTTTTTTGCAGTGGCTGTTTACAATCCTCCAAATGTGCTGGTCACAGATGTGACCCCCCCCCTTGTTTTTTTCAAGCAAACTATATCCGTTTTGTGGAAACAACCTTGAGGGCCTTTGTATATAGCATAGATTTTTTTCATGCTGACATTTTATTAAGGTTCCTTTAAATTGAGCTGCATCTTTTAATGATGGAATGGTTTTATCAATATTAATGAATTTAATTATTTATTGATGCTTATATTCGAGGAAGTGGATATTTATTGTGAATGTTTACTTGAAATGCGAATTTGCACTAGTTTTAAGCACGTTTTGCACTTTATCATGTATTTCACAGCAATATTTGCACAGGAGGTTTATAGTAATAGCCAGAACTTGTATGGATCTGTATTTTACAGACACAACTGCATTTAAGCAGGAATCTAGTCTTTCATCCATGTCTAGCACTTTACACAATTGCACTGTCACTTTAAATAGTGGTGTCCTGCCCATGTGATGTGTCATGTGATCAATGTCCGAGAGGGACCGAAACGCGTCATGGCGGTGGTGTTTGGGCGATTTATGAAATAAAGGAATACTTGCACGAAATCTGGGTCTGCACCGTCTCTTTGGATTCGGAATCCTGTGTACTGGAGGCGAAATCAGGGAGATATATATATATATATATACACTCCATTTAAGTTTGCATACATAGAGAACCAAACCCATGTTAACCCAAAGAGGCTCACGTTATAGAAGTAAGTGGCATAATACAACCTGTCCCAACCCTGCATCACTGTGCTGTGCCGATTTCAGGCAATAATGATACATGAATGTATGCACACTCTTCAAGGCTGCAGCAAAACATTTTCTACAGACGCACTCCTGCAAAGAAAACAGTTGAAGTGGGCACTGCCCTAGTTTAATGTAACCTGGTTTTTGTTGTGAGAGGTTGCCCCACCTTCCAGTGGCAAAAACAGGATTGCGGCTGAGATCCATAGAGCGATGGTTGCTTTTGTGATTGCAGCACCCTTACGAGTGTGTGCATATGACACCAACAGCTGGACAGTTTTTCTCAGCTGTTTAATTCTATGTAGGTAGAACTTTAAATATCTTTTAATATCTAATGAATTGAGAGATCTTTCTACTGGCGAGGTCGGATTTGGGAAGGAAATTCATACTATTAAATACTCATTGAGGTGAAAGTCAGAAGGGTCTTTAGGAATGAATTCTGGATTGGGTCTGAGAATGACAGAATCGACCGTGAAGCGCAAGAAGGGTTCTTGAGTTGCGAGAGTCTGTATCTCACTCACTCTTCTGGCCGAAGTGAGTGCTAGCAACAATGCGACCTTCCATGTGAGATATTTGAGGTTTGCTCTGTGTATGGGTTCCAATGGACTCTTCATGATTTGGGAAAGAACTACATTCAAGCACCAGTCCGGGGGTGGAGCCATTACCGGAGGAAAAACTCTGAACAACTTTCATGAACGGATTGATGATTCTGTTCGAGCACAAAGAGAGTAAATTCGAGAAATGCCTACATCTAGATGTTGCAGCGTGATGTAATTTCATAGAGTCATGCACCAACCCACAGTGAGTTAGTGAAAGGAGACCGGGTAGTAACTGCTCAGGTAATGCCTGTAGAGGATGCAGATTTTCTAAGCTGTAATGTTTTCATTTGGGCTTATATGTTTTTATCGTGGCTTCCACCCTTGCTTCGGAGATTATCCCTGCCGACCTGAGGAATATTCAAATCTATGACTTCATGGAATTTCGGAGTCATGCGCAGTGGAAAGAAATCGGGACTGGATGAAGGACCTGACCTTGATACATTGCCAATGCTGCCTGGGCCACTTGGGAGCTATTAGGATGAAGCAACACAGCTACGTTTTCATCTTGCTGAGAACTTTTGGTATTAGAGGGATTGTGGGAAAAGCGTAGGCATAGATCCCCGACCATCTGCCAAAAAGGGATTCCTCCAAGATCTTGAATAAGGATGACAACTTGCCTATAATTGGCATTTGCGATTCTCATTTGTTGCAAAGAGATCTGGTGCCGGTTTGCCCCAGAGTGAGAAGATCCTGTTTAGCACTGACTGATCAAGCTCCCAATCCTGGCATCTGTTCCTAGTTCTGCTTAGCATATCTGGTAAGAGATTGCTTGTCCCTGGAACATGTTCGGCCCGAAGAATTTCTCGGTGGGTTGTCACCTAGCTCCAGGTTTCCTGGGTGTCCCTGGACAGCGCCGGTTATCTTGTGACCCCTTGTTTGTTGGCATAGATCATGCTGGTGGTATTGTCCAGGCAACCTATCAACTGAGGCTTTGCTACGCTTAGCAGGAGAGCTTGGAGACTGAGATAGATGGCTCTGATCTCCAGGTAATTGATATGCCTGCTCCTCTGGAGTGGAGACCACTTTCCTTGAATTGGCAGGTCCTGCAGACGACTGCCCAAGCCCTCTAGGTAGGCATCTGTAGTTATTAGGAAGTTAGGTATTTGAGGTAAGAACGTGAGGCCCTCTGATAGGTGGGAGATCTGGGGACCACCAGGCTAGTGCTTTCCTCATACCTCATGTGATGTTCACCCGATTGCCTAACAATCCTTCTGTTTGAATCCATGGTTTTGTAGCTGTTCCGGTAAGGTTCACATTTTAAGGCGTGTGAGAGGGATCAGATTGGTCCTAATAACATCATGCGCAGAGGCTATTTGAACAGATGCACTGAACAGGTATTTTTCAGGATAGTTTGAGAGCCAGTTACTTGAGCCTTTATTACCTCTCCTGGGATATAATGTATTTGTCTTCGACAGTATTTAGTGTTGCACCCAGGAACACTAACTTCTTGGATGGATGATGATTTTTGATAACTTACAATGAGAGAAGTTTAGGCACACCTCTGTGGCACTGGATGGTTGAAATGCTGCTGGTGCTTCTATTAACCAGTCGTGGAGAAAGGGAAATACTTGATGACTGTCCCTCCTGAGAGAAGCTGCCACATGGGCTAGGCATTTGGTAAATGCGGAGAGCTGATTTGATACATAATGGGAGGACTTTGAATTGGTAATGGCTGCTTGCTACAGTGAAGAGTAGCTATTTGCAATGTTTGGGATGGATGGAGATGTGGAAAAATGAATTGTGTAAATCCGGAGTGGTTTAAGAGATGTAGGATGTCAGAGAGAGAGTGACCATGTGAATACTTATTTAATTTCTAGAGGTCTAGGATGGGTCGCCATTCCCCTGTGTTCTTGTCTATGAGGACAAAACAAAAATAGAACCCCATTCCTTGCCGAGAATGTGGGACTTTTTCTATGGCACCTTTGCCTAGCATAGCTAGCACTTCCTTCCTTCCGAAGATGGAGAGGATCTGGGTGACCTTGTTTTGGTGGTTTTTAATTAGAGGCAGAGCCAGTACTTAAATAAAATACTATCTTTCCTGGACTCTTTACCCTATTTTATCTCACCACTCTTTTGTATATATTTTTTGCACTGCACTATTCCCACTGATTACTTCTCTTATGGTCGGAATGTGATTGTGGGCTTGACCCATTTTTGAGTCTGATACAGCGGGTATGGATAATAGTCTCAATGATCGAGAGACATACCATCCCAATGGATGGAGGACCAAATGAGAAGATTGATCATCACGACAGATTGATGGGAATCCACTGACTTTTGAGTCTCACCAATAATCACTTGCGTTCTTGTTTTTCGTTTGCTAGAGTTCTTTACATATTTTGAGGTTTTAAAGGATTTGGTACCTAAGACTCACTTAATTAAGGAGTCGGGCCTCGGGAAGCTGACTAAAGAGCTCCTTGTGAGACACCCTGGTTTTCTGTGTTTTACAATGAAAGTGATTGTTCATTGCAATTATAGCCTATGATAGTGATACATAGTGCTTTATTGTTGTACTGTGTAACCGCCACTTTGACGGCGGGGAATGATTCAAGCATGTGAATCTATGAAAAATCCAATCCTGGGGAATAAGGCAGCTTCCAGATTAGATTTTTCTTTTTATTTCACAAACTTTAAGAGGCAAGACCTGCTCTTTATAGTCAACAGTTTTTTGCTGACAATGCAGTGGTAACTGCCGAGTTTGAGTTAGATATTAGTAGCTTCCCCTGCAGAAGTAGGTCTTTTAACAAATCACTTATGTCAGACTCATATTTCGTTTTTTTATTAATCTGTTTACTGATAACTTGACAGGGTAAAATACAATCTGTACAATTCATTGCCTATATCAGCTGAGTAATTTACAGTCTTTAATGCAAACACCACATATCGGAACACACACACTTATTGTATATCATTCAGCTATCCTTCCAGGGACCCAGACTCGTATTTTTATATTTGGATTTCTTCAATTTAATTCTGAGTCTGCTCCATTAGTTATTACTTGGGATGCTTTTAAGACTGCACTGAGAGCGCATAGAATTGCTCACTCTACAAGATTGGCTAAAAGCAGGAAAGACATTATCTTGCAGCTCCAGGAGGACATTGAGAGGGTATCTTCGATTTTGAATATTCAGAATACAGAATCTAAGCTTCAAGAGTTGGAGTTAGCCATTGCTTTGGAGGGCCTTGTACGTGTGCCTGACTTGCTGCGGTGGAGGGTGGCCCTATCTGGGGTGCTCTAAGAAATGGAAGTATCGCGAACTGCAGAGAGTATTTACCTGTCGAATATGGCAGGGAGGCCTGGATACTAATGCCTGGTCGCTGGAGCAGCTGATCCCCGACTTTTGAGGTCAATTGTGGTAGGTGACGGCCTGCCTGAGGTGTTGGACCCTGGGGGTGGATTCCCCCTACCCGGCGCAGAGTCCTGTTTTGGCTGTTCTCCTCATTGGGCTGCGGCTGTGTCTGGTGGGCTGCCTTCTGAACCTGTCTGAGGAACTTAAGATAGTGACAGGCGCCCTGCAGACGGACACGTCCAAAGACAGATGCTCGGCTTGCAGCAAAAAACAGGCAAGAATGTTGCAACAGTTGGACGACTATGAAGGCCGAGCCCTCCCCAACAACATTCGAATTTTAGGGGAGGGGTTCCGGAACGGACCAAGGGGACGGCAGCAGATTTATATGTGGAGGAACTAATCACGAACCACCTGAAGCCTAACACACTATCCAGCTACTTCTTTATAGAAAGGGCCCACAGGGTGCCGGGTGGCAGGCCTAAACCGGGCACGCCTCCAAGACCTCTGATTGCCCGGGTGTTCAATTACCGTGATAGAGACATAATACTACAGGCCTCACGGTCCAGCCTGCCTTTGAAGATAGATAACTATGAGGTGGCGTTCTATCCGGATTTCACAGCCAAGGTTCAGGCGCAACGCAGAGGTTTTCAAGAGGTCAAGAAGGAACTGAGGGATCGAGAGGTGAAATATGCCATGTTCTTTCCGGCATGGCTGCGAGTGGAAAAGGATGGCAAGTCATGGTTTTTTGACTCACCGGAAGCGGTCTGGGACTGGATGGAGGGCTGGAACATTGTGGAGGGCCGTCGGAAGGGGGGGGGGGGGGGGGGGGGGGGGGGCTACCGTCCTAGCAGATCCAATATGCAAAGAGAAGTCCGTATGGAGGCGGAGAGCGCTGACCCTGCGGCGGGGTCTAGCCAACTGGAGGAGCAGGACTGACTACTTTGGCGCTGGGTCTGAAGAGCCTCGAACTGGCACTAATATGCCTGCCTGAGGTGTCGGACCCTGGGGGTGGATTCCCCCTCCCCGGCGCAGAGTCCTGTTTTGGCTGTTCTCCTCATTGGGCTGCGGCTGTGTCCGGTGGGCTGCCTTCTGAACCGGTCTGAGGAACTTAAGATAGTGACAGGCGCCCTGCAGACGGACACGTCGAAAGACAGATGCTCGGCTTGCAGCAAAAACAGGCAAGAATGTCGCAACAGTTGGACGACTATGAAGGCCGAGCCCTCCCCAACAACATTCGAATTTTAGGGGAGGGGTTCCGGAACGGACAGAGGGGCCGGCGGCAGATTTATATGTGGAGGAACTAATCACGAATCACCTGAAGCCTAACACACTATCCAGCTACTTTTTTATAGAAAGAGCCCACAGGGTCCCGGGTGGTAGGGCTAAACCGGGCGCGCCTCCAAGATCTCTGATTGCCCGGGTGTTCAATTACCGTGATAGAGACATAATACTACAGGCCTCACGGTCCAGCCTGCCTTTGAAGATAGATAACTATGAGGTGGCGTTCTATCCGGATTTCACAGCCAAGGTTCAGGCGCAACGCAGAGGTTTTCAAGTGGTCAAGAAGGAACTGAGGGATCGAGAGGTGAAATATGCCATGTTCTTTCCGGCACGGCTGCGAGTGGAAAAGGATGGCAAGCCATGGTTTTTTGACTCACCGGAAGCGGTCTGGGACTGAATGGAGGGCTGGAACATTGTGGAGGGCCGTCGGGGGGGGGGGGGACCGTCCTAGCAGATCCAATATGCAAAGAGGAGTCCGGATGGAGGCGGAGAGCGCAGGGTCTAGCCAACTGGAGGAGCAGGACTGACTACTTTGGCGCTGGGTCTGAAGAGCCTCGAACTGGCACTAATATGCAAGTAGAGGGGCATGGGGGGGGGGGGAAGAGGGATAACTCACTGATGCAAGACTGTTTCTATACTCAGTGAACTGTGGCTTGGTGCTATTTATCAGTTATATTGATGTGATATACTATTGATTTATTATTGTTATTGCAGGATGGCTGCGACATGTGATATATATAATATGTGTGTGTGGGGGGGGGGGGCGGTTCCCTCTGCATTTTCAGCATTTCGGGGAGTGGGGGAGAGGTACTCTGCCATGTTTGGGGGTGGGAAGTTTTAAATCCACGGGCAGTGGGGGGGGATTTGGGAGTGTGGGGTGGAGGGGGTGTGTTGCAGTTTACTGTGATTTTCTTATTTGCTTTCTTGGTGATTTGGTTGCAAGATTGGGGCGACTGAATGACTTAATGAAGGAGGAATTGTTTATTCAAATGTTATTTCTTACGTGCACAAATTGTGAAATTGCCGCACTGTTTGATGAACGACACTTGCCAGTCATGCAGAATTACACACTATCCTAAATAGACACAATTCGAAGGAGGGAATAAGGGGTGACTTACAGGCATGGGGCAGGATAGTAAACGACAATGACCGTGCTGTCCTGGAATGTCAACGGGTTGGGAGACCAGATCAAGAGGGGCATAGTATGGCAATACCTGCAGAGACATTCACCTGATGTGGTCATGTTACAGGAAACTCATCTGGTGGGTCGCAAATCTAAGGCCCTCACTAGATGGGGACACACTTTTAGCGCATGCGGATTATACCACGGGTTCCAGGGGTACGGCTATATTGGTGAAAAAGACTACACCAATCATTATACACAAGTCATGGACAGACACGGCAGGCCGCTTTGCGGGGGTGGAAGCCCGATGGGAAGAATCTTAACTTGATCTCGGTCTACCTGCCACCTGCCCTGGGTAGAACGGCGCTGTAAGACTTGGGCAACAAACTGATGGATCTACGAGACGGGGCGCTAATGAGGAGGGGAAGACTATAATATGACTTTGTGCAGGCACTGGGTCTCGCAGATGTGGGTCGCGCACTACATCCCACCGACACAATGTTTACCTTTTTCTCTAATGCCCACCGTAGTTTGTCCCGTATTGACTGCTTCCTTACACATCTGTCCTCAGTGGGTAATTTTGCCAATTATAAAGTGTTGCCTAGAGGGATCTCGGACCACTCTGCGGTCTGGACGGCATTCACGCAATGGGAGCATCAACCGCCAGCGACAATAGTAATCAACCCCTGGCTCCTACGTATCCCCGATGTTAGGGACGAACTCCGTGCACAGACCGGGAATTATTTAACTGAAAACGTGGGTTCGGTCGACTCCTCACAAATTATCTGGGAGGCCTTCAAGGTGGTGATCAAGGGCTTAGCCAGGTCATTAAAAACTAACTACTGGTAAACAGCAAGAACTCCTGGCTCAGGTGGGAACTGACCTCATTGACTTGGAGAGTGAGCACTCGCATGATCCCTCGCCTGACAACAGCCATAAACCTCTCCTGAAAAAGGAAGAGTTTCGGTTAAAATCTAGAGAGCAAATGGTGGCCAGGCATTGAGCGACGCAACACAGGCTTTATGAGTTAGGGGACAGGACAGGCAGGACGCTGGCATGGCTGGAGAGGCGGGAAAAAGGCTCCAGATGGGTTCATAAGCTGAAGATGCCAGATGGAACCACGATAACACACCCGAAAGACTACTTTGAAGGTGTGTACTCCCCATCTACTAGCTACACAGCAGACGATTCGCGCCAGCTCCTTGCAGACAGTAAGGTGCCGTGCCTCTCGGATACAGATAAAGACGCTCTGGAGGCTGACCTGTCCACGGAGGAAATAGGCAAGGCTCTTGGGCAACTTAAGTCAGGAAAGGCTATGGGACCTAATGGTGTTCCAGTTGAGTTTCTGAAGGCAACAGCCTCTTTAACCATACCACATCTGAAAGCCATGTATGAAGAGAGCTTGGAAGGGGCCAGCTGCCCATTGACCAGCGCCTGGCCACTATAGTAGATCTATAAACAAAGAAAATCGAGCGATGATTGTAGCTCCTATAGGCCGATCTCATTGATAAACGTGGAGACAAATGTTTTAGCGAAGGTTCTGGCGAATAGATTAGCGACGGTTATCACTTCTTTAGTCCATCCAGACCAGTCCGGCTTTATGCCAGGGCGTAACACCGCTCTCAATTTACGAAGGGTACACAACGTCATGGCTAGACGGCCATACATGGAGAAAGAAGCGGCAATATTATCCCTTGACACCTCTATGGCGTTCGACTCCATAGAATGGCCATATTTATTCGAGGTGTTGCGAAGGGCAGGGCTGGGCCCCAAATTCGTGGCTTCAATACGCCTCCTATATACCGCGCGGTGCCTGCTGCTTTGTGCATGTAAATGCTGGGGGGTACCATAGGTACCCCCCATGTGCACCCTCCACCCGCCAACACCCTGGGGGCCCTCAACAGGCCCCCAAAATCAAAAGTACACATGCTTTTCCACGGCGGAAAAACCGCAGCGGAAAAGCATGTTTACAAATGCTTCCTAATTTGGCTGGCGGTGGCAGAGCTTTTCCGCCGCGGTTGTAATCCGACCGCGGCGGAAAAGCAGCGGACAGAAACCAAGACCCACCAGCCATCGTAATGCGGTGGTGGGTCTTTGGTGAGTCCGCAGAGGATTTTCGGCCTCCTCCGGGCCGGAGGTGGCTTCCGCCGGCCCGGAGGTGGCGGAAAATCCTCCATCATAATGAGGCCCTTAGTGTTGAAAATTAGTATAGTGAAATATAAAAGTAATTTGAGTGGTGGATATGTTATTCAGTTCTTTGGATAGAGAAGGGTAGTGGTGGGGTAGAAGAGGGACAATAGGTTTGCATTTATATAGTGCTTGCTACCCCATATGGGGTTTTGAAGCGCTTTTTTGGCGAGGAGCCCGGTACTCCAGAACCCATAAGGATTAATGTTGAATTAGTATAATGAAATATGAAAGTCATTTGAGTGGTGGGTATGTTAGTTATTTGGATTGGGGAGGGATAGAAAAGGGAAAAAGGTTTGCATTTATATAGCGCTTGTTATCCCTGATGGGGTGTTGAAAGTGCTTTATTGGTGAGTAGCACGCTACTCCGGAACCCATAAAGGATTAGTGTTGAAAATTAGTATTGCGAAATATGAAAGTAATTTGAGTGGTGGATATGTTATTCAGTTATTTGAATAGAGAAGGGTAGCAGTGGGATAGAAGAGGGAAAAGAGGTTTGCATTTATATAGCGCTCGCTTCCCCTGATGGGGCTTTGAAGCACTTTTTTGGTGAGTAGCACGCTACTCCGGAACCCATAAGGATTAGTGTTGAATTAGTATAGTGAAATATGAAAGTAATTTGAGTGGTGGATATGTTAGTCAGTTATTTGGATTGAGAAGGGCTGGGGAGGGATAGAAAAGGGAAAAAGGTTTGCATTTATTTAGCGCTTGTAACCACTGATGGGGTGTTGAAGCGCTTTATTGGCTAGTAGCACACTACTCCGGAACCCATAAAGCATTAGTGTTGAAAATTAGTACAGTGAAATATGAAAGCAATTTGAGTGATGGATATGTTTTTCCGATATTTGGATAGAGAAGGTTAGTGGAAGGATAGAAGAGGGGAAAGGGTTTGCATTTACATAATGCTTGTTACCGCTGATGAATTGATTAAACGCTTTTTTGGCGAGTAGCACGCTACTCTGGAACCCATAAAGGATTAGTGGTGAATTAGTAAAGTGAAATATGAAATTTGAGAAGTGAACATGTTAGTCTGTTATTCGGATTGAAAAGGATAGTGGAGGGATAGAAAAGTGAAGGATTTATACTTTTTTTTCTTGGAGGTCATAGCAGTAGGAAGAGGCTTTGAGATGAGTAAAAAGGGGCTGTGGAGGGGAAGAGTCAGATGTTCAAATCCAATGCGTCCATTGGATCAAGCAATCCATGCACAATAGAGAATCAAGGGCTCAAACACAAATTTCTAAGTTTAGAACGCCTAAAAAACAAGCATTTACAACGCAATGGGTCTCGCAGCATTAAAGTTTGAGTTATTGGCATTGTGTATGACAATGCGTTGCATAACTTTTTTTTAGCAAACTTTGAATTGGTGCGCAGTCAGAGTGTGTGCAAGAGTATGCTGTTCTTGAAAGCAGTGTGGTACAGAGTACAGGAATTTGGATGACCTGAGCAATGTGGATGATGCACCTCACGCACGGGGCTGACGCAGTTATCATTCACACAGCTCTGATGATGCACCTCACGCACGGGCTCACAGTTGTTATTCACACAGCTCTGATGATGCACCTCACGCACGGGGCTGACGCAGTTTTTATTTACACAGCTCTGATGATGCACCTTAGGCAAATAAACCTAATGTGTGTATTGAATGGGCAGTGTTCAATTGATGTACCACGGGTTTGGAGAGTTCCAAAGCTGTTAGAGTACAGCATACATGTTGAATATTTGTTTAAGTGTTTTGTGGGCTAGACACACACAAAAGTATGTACACAGGTACACAAACGCACCCATTCCCCACGCCACCGCCCTCTGCAGTTTAGGATTGAGAGGGGTCAACATCGAATAGTTTTTCGTTAGAGTTTCTCAGAGGACCTTAAGCTAACCCAGAGCCCAACCTTCCAGTGGCTCGACAGCTTCTAGTTTCAAAATCTGCCTTTTGTCATGGTGACTTTTACACTGTATATATGGGATCTACATTTATTCATAATGGCTTATTTTTGCTTCTTTTCAAGCGCCACTACTGTTCAGGTATTTCCTATGCCAAAGATATAAGCCATACAGAGGAAGAATGACAAGTGCTCCAATCTGCCCTGCACTGGTAGGGCAAGTGCTGCTGTGTGCAAACGAAAGCTGTTTCATAGGCGTTATAGCAGGGGAAGAGCTTTTTGCCCATCATGAATAATCTGGGACAAACAGGTTCTAAGGTCCAGAAAAAATGGAGTTCTCAACCACCTATTCCTGTGTCGGCCACACTGTGTTTTGAATCAATCACTCGACACCCTAAATCACACGTGTGAGTGCATGCACCTTGCATGTGCTGTTCAAAATCCTGAAATGTTAACGAAAAAACACTCTAGTACCGTTTCTTTACCCTAACAAAACATCCATTACATGTATATCGCCTTCCTCCACAGGAATACGGACCAGCAAATTCCCTACGAGTCCCTGAAGTGCGCGTTAATGAACAACCGTTGTGGATCGACAACCTGAAAATATAACCTAGTCCACCAAAGTTACTCACTCGAATCCTGTTCTCCACGCACTAATGCAACCAAGAAAGCCTGGAGTGCTACGAGTCTCACCGCTCGACAATTTTACGAAACTCCTAGACTGCTACACCAGCTACTCCACAACCGTGATGACTCTCACTGTTACTGACCCGCCTTAATGAAGTTCATAAGCATAAATCACGTGCTACCTAGTGGAACACAACAACAGACTAACCCCCACTCTTTGGTACTATAGTGCGCCTTCCATGGGTGACCTGTTCAAACGTGGTACTCTAGCTGATAGAATGCATAATCCGAAACGTGTGCCTACTAAACACAGACTAACTTGGGTCTAACCCGATAATGGGACGTCATAGCGCCCATCGCGTTCAACCAAATGAAACCGTGCATCTCCCTCATACCCACATTCATAGATCTAATAGAAATAAGAAATACAAAAAATGAAAGCTTGTAAGAACAAAGTCAAAAAAGTGTAAGGTATTGATCCAAAACTGTGTGCTTATTTACATGAACCATTTAAAACAAGTTGCCATAAGAAAACACAACTTTTCCAAAGGCATTAATCTTCTAAAAATTGCCAATGACAGCAATATGTGCGCGCGCACTCAAAAACGAAACCTAGCGTGGGGGCGGGACTTCCGTCTTGTGCGCGAAGCCCACGGAGTTCCTGGTCCGAGGAGCAGTGGTGACGCGGGGCTCCCATGCCTGAGGGAGAGCCCCGCGGAGGCGACAGAACACCGGATTGGCGGTAAGTGGGCCTTGGGGGCGCTCGTGTGTGTGTGTGTGTGTGCGCGTGTGTGTGTGACGGCGGGGGTGTCTCTGTATGTGTGCATGTATGTGCGCTCCTGTGTGTGTGTTTCTGTGTGCGACGGGGGGGGGTGTCTCTGTGTGCGTGCGTGTATGTGTGCTCGTGTGTGTGTGCGCATGCGTGCAGGGGGAGGTGTGCCTGTGTATGTTTGCGCTTCCCAGGAGACAGCCACGGCGAGCGCGGCGCGTGCCAGTTTCAAATCGCCTCCAAGGCGATGCGCGCGGCCAGGATTGTCTCCTGGGAAGCACACACGCCGACAATAGGTTCTTGGCGAGAACGCGCTTCCGCGCGCTTAGCCGAGACCTAAAAATAGGAGTTATCTAGGTGAAGGGATGCAACCATACTATGAAAGAATATGAACATAGACCAAGTACCGAGAGGACTACGAATACTTCTACTCCCCACCTTTGAAGACTTAGACATGTCACATCTAAAGGAGTGGGAGAAACTTTTATTCACCTCGTCTATGGGGATGATGGACATTTTGATTAGGGATGCTGAATTGAAGAGGGTCAAATTACTTAATGACAGTGAAATATTGGAAAAATAAATGAATGCTCTAAATTTACCAGATGTAACTGATATAAACTATGGCATTTTGAAGGAAGAGCTTAGAAAACATCAGATGTATATTGAAGACAAAAAAATGCAAAAACTCAGAGGGATGAGAGAGACTACCAGAATGGTAGGGTATATACTTTTTGAAGAAATTTGACAATGTCAAAACTTATATGGCCACAGACACAAAGTTAGACTTGGCACAGGCCACCATCACAACCAGCACTTCGGACATATCTAGCATTATCAGTGCCACTAGTGGGTACTCAATGTCTTCAGAGACCCACCACTCTAACATCTACTGGTCACTTTTTTTAAGAACTTCAGAGATTTCGCAAGGGCAACAAGCAACAGCGCAGGAAAGAAAAAATGGCAAGGTGGTGGAAATCTAGACAAAGACACGAGATCAGGCAACACAGAAGGGGTCACCACCAGGTCTGCCTCCCGCAACTAGAAATAGACATGGGGATGGGTATCAATGATGCATGCCAGGGTGTGAAGTTACTATTAACACTGTTAATCTTTATGATCATGATCTCAATGGAGCAGAAATAAAAATACTATGCAAAGGTATGAGTTTCTGTCCCACTTCTTTACCAGATTTTACCACTTGCATGTAAATTGTTTCAGATTTACTAGGAAACTCAAATTGCAAACATTTTTTAGAACAAACAGCCTCAGGGACGGGCCCCAATATTTGACTGGAGTAGGGTCACCAACACGGCAGTAGGAGACTTCAGAAATGTGCAACTTCTGCTTTCCCTTGATGACCAGGAGGGTGCTGCTTCCCCTCAAGAGTTGCTTACAGATTTGGGTATCAACAACTTTCCTGAAGACGTATGAAAGCAGGAGCAGGCTCTCAAATCCGTTTTTATTACAAATGATCTTCCTAAAAATGCCCAGCATACATTTATTGCAGAGTTAATTGTTCGGAAGTGGAAGCTTTTAAGGATTATATAATACCAGACTTCCATGAATTCCTCTCATTGAAGGAATGCATTGGCTATGGATAGCAGCTTTCTAATCCAAAATTATATGGTTGGAATACTTCGAACTTCCATACTGTTGTTAACTTTAAATGTACTACTTCGTGGAAAACATGGGCACAGCTTGGTATCTTAGATACTGGCACGGGTAAAGCCACATTGATACCGTTTATGAAAATAAGAAGTATCTTAGATAAATGCCCATCAGTTCTAGAGGCAAGCGCTCTGAGGAATTTAAAAACGCTGTTCAGATTTTAACTTGGGGGATTTGTAGCTGGTATAGGCAGATTTAGGAAGGTTAACATGTTCCCCTCCGCCGTATTCATCATCTCGAGAGAGAGAGTAGGGAAAGAAATAAGATTGTGTGCTGCACTCCAAGAGTGCAAGGAATTAAGCCAATATGGCTATAAGCTATTTCAGGGCCCGAACTTTAGGAGAATGGAATTCTTCGAGCTGCTGGTTGCTCTATCATACTCCTAAAAAAATCAGGCGGCTATTTCCATCTGTTATAAAATATTGTTTTAGATGTCGCTGTGAGGGGCGGGAGGCTGGAAGCATGTTATTGCCACCTGTCCAGCTTTGTAAAAATGTTGGGAACAATTGTTTTCTTATTTAGGTGCAATAATGAGAGATTTACAAGTTTGTTTGGCATAATTGAGGTGGACAGTTTTACAGCAGAGGATTCGAAGTTTGTTTTTATTGCCACGTTGATTGCCTGTGCCCTTACTTTGCAATGATAGAAAACACCTAAGATAATCGTTTTCTCTCTGGGTCCTCAGAATGAATTGTGTACATTTTTTTATTAATCTATGCAAAAAGGATAAATGAAATAGGAAAATATAACAGGATTTGGTGTAATTTAGTCTCAGAATTTATTAGGTACTGTATTGTGGATCTGTTTTTATTTTCATGATAGCACAGCACTGGGTTTTGTGCAATTGCCATTTTATGAATTTCTGCCACGATTTCTGTCGCTTTAATCTTTTTTTCGGGATGGTGACATCTGTCGTTTTTTTAAGTGAAGAAACATGCAAGTGTATTTCTCTATTTTTTGAGACTATCAGTTCTGGGAAGGACTGCAAGCAGAAAAAGATGGAATGGATGCAGGCTTCATTAATCACTTACATAAATCTTGTTCAGTACCTAATGGATGCAGGCTTCGTTAATGATATAAGTCTTGTTTAGTGCCTATTGCAGCACATCTCTTCACCTTAAAAATGATATAATTAGTTTCCAAATTACGGTCTGCTCCTAAATTTAGTGAATTAGGATTCTTATTTCCCTGCGATAAAATAGGAGCAATACCAGTGTCTGAAGAATTTCCGGGAGAACGGATCACCTTACACTTGTGTGTTTGTTTACTTGTGAGAGTAATGTGAGGGATTTTGATAGAGCCTAATTTATCATCTGCATGTTTCAATATTGTAGTGTGGTTCTATACGTGATCCTACTTCAAAAACAAGCAATATGCTTATTTCCTATTTTAAATGGACCCTATCATGCTTTGCAAACACTCATAGGCAAGCATGACAAACAAAATAGACTGGTATTTAAGAGAGTTGTTCCTCAGAATACACACATGGGGCCAAAATGTCCGTGCATGACTACCCCTGGAATTTCTAGGTGTGCAGATATTAATCTGAGTTAAATTAAGATCAAGGTTTAATTTTAATGGAGTACATCTGTTTCAACCTAAAGTAGTAGTTGAAATCAAAATATGTCTTATACAGTCAGCACACTTATCACTTGGTATTTCTGTGCTACGACAATGCATCTAAAGAATAAGTTCAGTAAAATGTAATATTGGAGAGGCACTAGTGTCAAATTAAACATTCCCTGAGTAGATAACATTAATCAGTAGATGAGAAATTCAAAATGCAAAAGTCTTGATTCTCTCCTAAACACACAGCTTTCCCTCTCCTTGTGCAAGATCAAGTAAATAAATCGCAATGAAACATCCAATTTGTGCGACAATTTCACTCTCAAAGGTGTGGTTTCTTACAAAGGAGACTGGCATGCATTTCTTCTCTGCACAATTAGAAAGCAGAATTGAACGTGTGATACCTCTCAATTTAGAGCGGAAAAAATATACAAGAACAGGATATTTATTATGGGAAAGAGGCATACTCAAAGCCAACAAGTACACTCTGATGTAATTGCGGTCAGGTTTTTGGGAGAAGGTGGCAGACGAGGATAATAAGGTGGATGTCAAAGGTTAAATAACAGAGATTAGAGGAGCACAAAGACGTGCAAAGGAAGTGTTAAACACTGCCAAAGTGACAAAAAGGCATAGTCAACAAGGAAATGAAATGTGTTTAAGTAATTCATTGAAAGAATAACCATCGACGCAAATTACCATCGCAAAGGCTCGTCTCCACTATAAAAGACACAATTGCAAAGAATACGACCTGCATATTTTCTGAATACTTTAAATGAAAATAAATTGTTGCAGATTTATTTGTAGATAGTCATAGGGCTTCTCGTGCAGCAGTCGTACGGAAAAAAATATGTTCAGTAGCTTGGGTTCCATGGAAAAGAAAAAAAAACTTGATAAATATTTGGCACAAAGGAATCTTTTCCCAAAATGACTGCGTGTCCTCGGGTAGGTAACTGCACCAATCTTCACTTCTAATATTTGTAGGCACAGGTGCAGTGGGTTTAGATGAGGTAAGTTTTAGGATTCCAATTGGGCATACATCGAAATGTGGTGTAGTGCTTCTAGAAGCAAAGAAAGGAACTAGCCCAGGCATGGGCACTTCCCCCAAAATCAATCTCGAAAACAGATATGCGCAATGTAACATAAGGATTCATATCAAGTTATCTTTCTTTTTGCATTAAATTGGCAGAGGTGGCAATTACTGAGCTTGTGAACACTCAAACACTTGGAGGCAAAAAAGCCCAGAAAACAAAGATAAGCCGTAAACCAAATGTTTTCTCAAAACACTGCTCTTTTACTTCTAGGGTGTTTAGACACCAGCACACCCCACCAGTCCTGGAAACAGCAAATCTAATGCGGCCCGTTAATGTGAAAGGGGAGAAAGTTATCATTGTAACAGGCTTTGTGAAGAGCACATAAGAAAGAAAAGTCTTAAACAGTTAACGCCTTATGGCACTAAAGATCTAATCTGGGATGACGCAAAAGCCTTAATGAAGTTCGTTTTTCACACAAGGAAAAAGTGACATAATGTTGGACGATCTAGAGTGACAGGGTGAGAGTGAGGACCCCAAACAGAATGGACAACCTTTTGTGTTTAATTTGAGGGTCACAGGGGTGCTGCAACTCTTGGGACATGTAATCCAGACAAGAAGCAAAGTAATGTAAGGATAGGCAGAGAGCATACATAAAGAGGAACACCACCCACGAACAGGAGTAGCAGAAAGTTCTGAATAATTCCTAGTAGACGAGACTATATATAGGCATGATCTACCCATGCCCCTTCTTCTCTCTACCCCAAAATCCCTGCTGGGGACAGATTAACTCGCTGTCTAAAGCTGTGGTTCCCAAAATATGGAAAGCCACCCGAGTCAGGCCTATCCTAAAAAAAAAAACCACAGCTGACCCAAATCTTCAAACAAACTATCGCCCTATCTCGCTCCTCCCTTACTTTGGGAAGATGCTTGAGCCGCTGGTCAACAGACATCTTGTCACTTACTTAGTAAATCATGGTCTACTGGACTTGTCACAGTCCAGCTTTAGGGCTGCGCACATCACTGAAACAGCACTGGGGGAGGTCACAGACAACATCAGGCTAGAACTGGACAGAGGACAACCATCTATTCTCATCCTGTTAGACCCATCAACTGCCTTTGACACCATCTCCCACAGCATCTTAGATCTTAGACTCCGGGAGATATGTGTCAGGGGGAAAGCCCTCAAATGGCTGAGTAGCTATTTAACTTACTGAGTCACTGCTGTACAGATTGACAACCTAATTTCCAGTAATAGACCAGTAAGGATGAGAGTACCCCAAGGCTCAATTCTGAGCCCGACGCTCTTTAATCTTTATGTAACTCCACTAGCCGATGTGATCTGATCGTACGGGTTTGATGTTGTGTCATATGCAGATGACACTCAAACTCTGATCAGCCTTGGCCCGGATCCTATTGACACGAAAATACGCTTTAAAAACTGTATGACCCACATTAATAGATGGATGAACTCGAACCATCTCCAACTAAATGGAGGACAGACTGAAATAGCCCTCTTTGGCAAAGCACACGAATATTGGACCAGTGACTGGTGGCCCCAAACCATGGGACCCTGCCCAGAGCCAAAACAATCTGCCCAGAATCTGAGCATCCAAATAGACAATAAACTGTCTATGAAAGATCAGGTCAATCACTTAGATGGTTCCTGTTTCGGCATCATGAGGAATCTACGCAAAGTTTTAAATTACTCCCAATTGAAGCCAGGAAACCATTAGATCAAGACATGATCATAAATTGTATGGATTATTGCAATGCTTTGTTGTTTTCTATAAATGAAGATCTCCTAACTAGGCTTCAAGTCTTGCAGAACACGGCTGCCAGGCTGGTGCTTAATCTTCCTTCGGGATCCTCCACGGCCCCTAACTTAAGGCTTCTCCACTGGCTCCCCATTAGTAAACAAACCTGTTTCAAGATTCTCTGCCTAACCCATGAAAACATCTATGGCAATGGTCGAGGTTACTGGAAGAAGAAACTCAGCTGGTATTGCCCATGCAGGGCTCTAAGATCCAGCAACAAATTTCTCTTAACTTCCATTAATGCCTTAACCGCGGCGGGCGTTCTATTGAGTGGGCGGGGCTCTGTCGGCTGTCGGTCGTTGGCCGACTGCAGCACCCGCGAGGTAGTGCTACCGTTGGCCAATGGCCGACGGGAGCATGGAACGGATTAAAATCCGTGCAACCAGAAGGGGAGGGAGATCTTTCTCTTTCCTTGCGCCTACTTTCTGGAACAAATTGCTCCTGTACCTGCGTACTATTTCAAGTCATAATCATTTCCGTAGGGAGCTAAAAACCTGGCTATTTGACTCCTAAACGGCTTTGCTTAAACTAAAATCTGAGTTTCCGCTAGCGCCATGAGACCTTCAGGTGATTTGCTTGCGCTAAATAAATATCCATGATTTGATTTGATTAACGTGCGTGACGTGCCTTTCAGTCTATACTCCCTTGTTCAAATGTGGTTGGAAGGTGTTGCTGAGAAGGAAAGGTAGGATAAAGGGGCCTCATCTTTGCCACATCAGAAGCGTGGCCTACCTTGCAACAGTAGGGGTCAAAGAAGGAATTAGTTACTTACCTGTACACTATAGTTCTCCAGTATTATCTTTCATAGATTCACATGCTTGTATCTTCCCCGTCGTCATGGTGGGAGTCTCACGGTAACAGAATGACCAAAGCAGTATCATAGAGAAGAAAACTGCATAGAAAAGCCCATAGGGACTGTAGCATTTGGTAACCAGACCATCTCATTATTTGGTCCAAAAGTCAGCCAATCAGCATTGCTGCCCTGCCCTCACACTCCCCAGCCTCAGATTTCCGTCCCCGAGTGAGAGACATGGATAAATACCGAGAACAGGTTCTGCCTGAGAAACGGGGAGGCGGGTGGGCGCATGTGAATCTATGAAAGATAATACTGGAGAACTATAGTGTACAGGTAAGTAACTAATTCCTTCTCCAGTATTACATCTTTCATAGATTCACATGCTTGTATCAGAGTAGTAAGCAGTGCTCACAAAATTTGCAGCGTTTCCAGGATAGAACCCAGAAGGAAGCTTTGCAGTAAAGCAATGTTAGAACATGATCTAAAATACAATGTGGAAGTTCTTGAAATAAAAGCATAATAGAACAATACATATCAGTATAATACTATATATGCAGATATATATCCATATATATATATATATATATATATATATATCCATATATATATATATATATATATATATATATATATATATATATATATATATATATATATATATATATAAACATAAATCAAAGTACTGCATAGAAAAACTTAACAGATAATTAGAGCATACCTTACTGAAATAGACGTTTCAGAACAGCTTGTCCCACTGCCGTGTCCTCTTTCCACGCAGTGTCCAGACAGTAGTGCCTGGTAAATGAATGCACACTCTTCCACGTCGCTGCTCTGCAGATGTCGGGCAGCGATACTCCTGCGAACAAGGCCATTGATGTCGCCATCTTCCTTGTGGAGTGCGCATTCACTTTAGAAAAGAGCGGCTTTCCCGCTTTTTCCTGACATTTCGGGATAGCCGATGATATCCATCTGGCAATACTCAGTCTTGACAGAGGAAGGCCTCTCCTTTGACCTTCAAATGCAATAAATAATTGTTTGGAATTGCGGAATGTCTTTGTCCGTTCAATGTAGAACTTCAAACATCTAGCAATGTCTAAAGAGTGCAAAGCTCTTTCTGCTTCAGAGGAGGGATTGCTGAAAAAGGTAGGCAAAACAATTGGCTCGTTGAGGTGAAAAGACGTAGGGACTTTGGGTATAAAAGTTGGGTTTGTCCTTAATATTACCCTGTCCTGGCGAAATTGTAAAAAGGGCTCTTCCACTGAAAAGGCCTGAATTTCGCTAACTCTCCTTGCTGATGTTAGGGCAAGCAGTAGGGCTGTCTTCCATGATAGGAACTGTAAGTCTGTTTTGTGTATAGGCTCGAAAGGTGGCCTCATAAGTTGTGACAGGACTGTATTGAGGTGCCATGGCACTGGCGGGCGCCGAATGGGTGGAAAAACTCTAAAAATTCCTTTGATAAATTCCTTTATTATCCTGGAAGACCAGAGAGATGGCTCCTTTGGTTTCCTCCTGAAGCGTCATATTGCTGCCAAGTGTACCTTCACCGAGGCATGCGACAGACCTGCCTTAGATAGCGACAACAGGTAAGGAAGGATACCTTCAGGGTGTACTGTTAACGGATGCAAGTTTTGACTGTCACACCAGTGAGAAAAACGGGTCCACTTTGCTGCATATGTCTTGTTGGTTGACATAGCTCTGGCTTGTGACAGAATATGTCTGCATTCCTGTGGAATGTCTAAGTCTTGGAATTCCCGCTCATGAGGTTCCATGCGGACAATTTTAGCGATTGTAGGTCCGGATGCAGGATCTGACCGTCTTTCATGGAAATGAGGTTCTGGAATGTCAGAAACCGGATGTTGTTGCCCTTTGACATTTGCAGCAGTTCTGAAAACCATGCCTGCCTCGGCCAGGCTGGTGCTATCAGTATGATCTGGCACGGTTCTAACCTCATTTTGCGAAGTACTCGCAGTATTAATGGAAACGGAGGGAACGCGTAGGCAAACCTTCCTGTCCAGTCTAAGTGGAATGCGTTTCCCCTGGAATCTTGCTGAGGATATCTGGATGCAAACTGGACGCACTTTGAATTGTTTCTGGTTGCGAACAAGTCTAATGTGGGAGCGTCCCACCTTTGGAACAGTCTGTGAAGCTGAGTGTCGTGCAGTTCCCACTCGTGCGTCACGTTCGATGCGCGACTTAGGGCATCTGCCCGTGTGTTGAGGATGCCCTGTATATGTTGCACCTGAATTGAAATGCCGTGGCTTATCAGCCACTTCCATATTCTTTGCGCCAACATCGACAGTTGCTTGGATCTTGTTCCACCCTGCTTTAGCAGGTAAAACATAGTCGTGGTGCTGTCCGTTTGAATAAGCACCGACGAGTGTCGTATCCTGGGTAGGAAGGCTTGAAGCCCCAGAAACACAGCTTTGAGTTCTAACATATTTATGTGAAGCTGTGCTTCCCAGTCCGACCAGAGGCCCTGAATCTCCAGCTCTTGAAGATGTGCACCCCATCCTTGGAACGAGGCGTCCGTCGTCATCACGTAATCGTGATTCCGAGTTACAAAGGTCAAGCCCTGATCCAAGTTCTTCTGCACCTTCCACCATGACATGGCCACCTTCATACGGTTCATGATGGTAATGCGATCCTCAAAGGTTCCTTTGGACTGAACCCACTGTTCGTCCAGTTGTTCTTGCAAAGGCCTCATTCGAAGACGGCAATTTGGTACCAGTGGGATGCATGAAGATATCATCCCCAACATGGACTTGTACAGCCTCACAGAAGTGAACCTTTTTGTTTGAAGGGTCGTTGCCAGACCTATTATCTTTCTCATTCGGTCTTCGGAAGGATAAGCTTTCACTGCCTTGGTGCATATCCATGCCCCTAAGAAGTGGATGCCCTGTGCTGGAGTCAGCGAGGATTTCTCCAAGTTGGTCCTTAGTCCCAAGTGCTGAAAAAGCCGAATGCAGCACTGAAGAGACCTTGTTGTTTCTCTGAATGATGGACCTGTCACCAGCCAGTCGTCCAGATATGGATAAATGTAATGCCCTTGCAATCTTAAATGGGCCGCCACCGGGGCCATGCATTTGGTGAACACCCTCGGGCCGATTTGAGGCCGAATGGAAGGACTTTGAATTGAAAGTGGCGACTCTCCACAATGAATCTTAGATATTTTCTGTGCTTCCGATGATTGGAATATGGAAGTACGCATCCATGAGATCCAAAGACGCCATGTAGTCTTTCTCCTTTAACATTTGGAGGATCTCTTGTAATGAGAGCATTCTGAAGGGAATCTTTTTTATGTATTGGTTCAGATCCCTCAAATCCAATACCTGTCTCCATTTCAGGGTTTGTTTCTTTTTGATGAGGAAGAAATGCGAATAGAAGCCTTTCCCTCTGAGATGTTGCGGCACTTCTTCTATGGCTCCCTTTTGCAGAAGCGAGTGGACTTCCTTCTGCAATTCCGGACGATGTTGGTTGAGCCTGAGCACCGGGGGATGATCTGGTGGCATTTCCACAAATTCTAGGGTATGACCTCTGCTTATGACGTCCAAAACCCATTTGTCCGATGTTATGGACATCCAGTTGTTGAAGTATTGAGACAGATAGTGGTCGTTTTCCGGGATCTGCAGTGTGGGGAGCGCCAGCCTGAAATCATTGACGTCTGTTAGACTGTTGATTCTTCCCTCTGGTGTTGGATTTGCCCCTAGATTGCTGCTGGTAAGAGGAGCTGTAGGGCTTGTACTGGGTGTTTGAATTGTATTGTCGATATCCCTGTTGGTTATAAGGCTGATATCTGTTGGTCTGATATGAGGATCTCTGATTGAATTGACCTCTTGTACCCCTCTTACGAAAGGACTGGAACCGTCCTTGTTGAAGAGACCCCAGCGCTCTAGCAGTATCAGTGTCAGATTTGATGCCTTGTAGAGCTTCGTCTATATGTTTCCCAAATAAATTTTCGCCATCAAACGGCATATCCACAATTTTCGCCTGCACCTCCGGACGAAATGATGTCGCTTTAAGCCAACCTTGCCTGCGAAGCGAAACTGCCCCGGCCATCTGTCTGAAAGCCATAGATGAAACGTCCATGGCGATGTCAATTGATTCAGCCGCAGACTTTGCTCCATCTTTGAGGATAGCCGCCGCCTCCTCCTTCCTATCTTCCGGGAGCGCAGACAGTATGGGTGCCAGATCTGACCACATTTGCCTGTTGAAATGGCTAATAAGGGCCATAGCATTGGCTGCTTTAATAGTAGAGGCTGCCATGACCGCAAACCTCTTACCGGCACCATCCATTCTCCGTCCTTCTTTGTTTGGTGGCACCAAGGAAGTAGCCACCGTTTTTTTTTAATTTCTCTGCGCCGCCTGCGTCACAACTGACTCCGGTCTGGGATGTCCTATTAGACAAGCTGCAGCAGACTCTGGCGCTCTGTACTTCTTTTCGATCCTTGGAACGGAAACCGCTATGGAAGCCGGTGTCTTTAAAATTTTAAGGCCCTCTTCCCAAACGTGAGGGATAATCGGTATTGATCGTGTTGATTTCCTGGCATCGTCCTTGAAATCATACAAGAAACATTCCGTTTCTTTAACTTCCATATCCAGATTAAATCTCTTAGCCGCCTTCTCCATGATGTCATGGAACCCTCCGATGTCCTGAGGAGGAGAGGTGGATGGCAGCGGGGTAGGTGACGGGGCCGATGGCAAGATGTATTCATTCAATTCCTGCCCCGAAGCATCATGTACAAGTTCCCCTTCTTCAGGTTGTTCATCCTCGTCGGATTCCGTTAGGTCATCCCTTATTGTTATCACTGGCGGTGATCTCACCCCTTGCTCTTGAGAGGTAGATTGTGTCTTTGGAGGCTGTGAGGAAGCCACCGGTGTAGATGATTGAGGGGCGTTTGCCTCCGGAAAACGACGGTAGTAGTCGTTTATCATGAACCTGAGGTCAGATACAAGAGACACAGGTATGGAAACTGTCTCTTGCCGCTCTTCCTCTCGTGATTCCTCTTGTTGCTCTTCCTCCTCATTATAATCACGTTTCTTGGAAAGACTCGTATCTAGAAGATTGAGTTCTGTCCTTGAAGGAGAATACCTCCTCTTCGTCTGTGTCCTGGCTCTTTATTTTGAGCTGTGAAGGGCTGTAGGCAGCACTTGAGGACTCCTCTCCATCTGAGTCTTGTTCCAACAAAGAAGATGGGGGTAGAGGTGAAATCTGCGTCCATGACGTGAATTCCGCAGATTTGCTGATAGTCGCCGAACCTCTGGACGACTGAAAAGACCGGATAGAAATCATAGTCTTTGACTGTGGCGATTTGAAAGCCTTTGCCGTTGACAGAATGACTTTCGTCGACGGTGCCGTCGACGACGCTGTCACCGTCGACGGAGCCATCAGCACCAAATCCGTCGTCGACGGGACCACCGTCGACGGGGCCCCCGTCGACATCCTCGTCGTCGAGCCTTTCGTCAACGATGTCGTCGTCGTCGACGGTCTCTTCGTCGACGGGATAATCTTACTCGTCGACGTTGTTGTCGTCGACGTCGACGCTGCTTTAGATCCTATCGTCGACGAAGCCGTCGTCGTCGAAGAAGTCGTCGTCGACGGTGAAGTCGTCGACGGAGCTGAAGTCTTTTCCACAGATTTTGAAGTAGAAGCTAGGGAACTGGTCGACGGAGCAGACCCTGTCCCTTTCAGACCTGACAGCTTCTTCAGAGGAGTAATAGGGAGAGAGGACGCTGCCTTCTCTTTAGATTTACTCTTTTTAGGCTCCACTTTCTCCTCAGAAATAGAGGCCTTTCTCTTCTTAGGTGTCATTTTAGAAGATTCCTCCCCAGAATCTGAGTCTGACGTGGCCTTCTTCTTCTGAAGCCATAACAGCAAGCGAGCCTCTCTGTCTCTAAGGGTTTTGACAGAAAAGGTTCTACAGTATTTACAATCCTTAGCAACATGCTTAGGATGAAGACAGTATAGGCAGTCCTTGTGTGGGTCTTCAGAGTAAAGCCTGGCCTTCCCACAGGATCTGCAAGGCCTGAACAGCCTCTTTTTAGAGCTTTCAGCCATAATGAAGAAAAACTAGGTACACACAATACCTTAATCCAGAAGACAGGATATTAGAAGTAAAAGGTCAATAGTTCACTCAGGAACAGTAAACTGAGCAGAGCTCAGGGAGACTCCTTTCTCACACGAAGGCGGTTGGAAATCTGAGGCAGGAAGCTTCTGCTGGGGAGTGTGAGGGCAGGGCAGCAATGCTGATTGGCTGACTTTTGGACCAAATAATGAGATGGTCTGGTTACCAAATGCTACAGTACCTATGGGCTTTTCTATGCAGTTTTCTTCTCTATGATACTGCTTTGGTCATTCTGTTACCGTGAGACTCCCACCATGACGACGGGGAAGATACAAGCATGTGAATCTATGAAAGATGTAATACTGGAGAATGGCGTGTTGTGTGGTGTTTTAGGTTCCGAGTGAATTTTCCCGAATCATGCCCTTATATAGGTACAATTTGCATTGCCCTTAAATAGGCATAGAAATCAAGCCCTTATTTAGGCATAGCCCATGCTACCCAAATACAGGCATGGCTACTTCCAACCGTACCAAACGTCACAACGATTTCTTGGAAAACCAGCTTAAGCAGTCAGGGAATTCTCCTTGCTTGAATATTGATTTGTCCAAGAACATCTATTCCCTAGGGGTTCTTTCCTGATGTTCATATGCCCGACTTTACGTCAAACCATGGCATTCTAAACACCTTCAAGGTATAAATATACCTTCACTTGCTGTAGCAACCTACGGTGGTTCGGAGCAGATCGACAGCTTACTTGCCCGACGCAGCTCGCTACAGCAAGTGCCAAAGAAAGCCGATTCTCCAGCTGACGCACTGATCAGGAAGCTGCTCTTCTCTTGCCGAGAATCCAGCTCCAGTGTTTCCAAGCTCCCCTTGCGGGGTGTTGGGAAATCGAGTCCCGAGAAAAAGATACCAGACCTCCTTCATTCTAAACCAAGGTATGGAGCTGATTAGAACCTAGAGAAACCTTTGGTAGATTCTTGGTGAAAAAGAACTAAACCTATGCTAGACAATACTTACTTCTTCCCTCGTACTAGACTTAGGTTAGGTACATTGGGGTAGGTGTATTTTAGAAGCACCAGTTGAGTATTTTAGTCAATGTTATTTATGTATGTATTTTTATGGCTTAGAAACTATACAATGCTTTTACAGTATTATTTTATAATACTATTCTCGCTGTACGCATTATACTTTGCTGTCTACATAACAATTGTAGCAGTTCACTTCGTTTGCATGAGAAAGAAGACTGTTCAATAAACCTTTTATTGAAAACGGCCGTCTCTCTATTTCTCTGCAACACTGTAGAAACGAAGCATCCACGATTGACTGAGTGAAATACTTATCTATTGTTTCCACGACTCTGAGAGATATATTTCTTATTCTTCGGAAACAAAGTTGTCATGTTTATGCGGTTGTCAGAAACTAATCCCTTCTTGTGTATTCGAGAAAGTTTCTAGTGACCTCTGAGTTCGCTGGTACACACACAATTAAGTTTAGTATATTCGATAGAGACCTAGTTGACCTCAGTCCTACGTCTAATCTATAGGATATATTATTTCAGTGCGCGGAGCCTACTGAAAATATAGGAACTACACTACAGGCGGCTTGTCAAACAAGGGTAGGTTGACTGTCTAGAAAAACCAGAGTGGTGAATGTGGTCAACCAGCTAAAGTGTCTCGTATCTGCTCACACTGTGCATTTTGCTTATTTGTTTTGTTTAGTTGCCTTTTTCAATTAGTTTTGCTATTGGCCAGACCATAAACAATACATTGACATGCTAGCTAGCAAGCTGGCACAAAAAGATCAAGGCTCAAAAGGAAGCAAAGCGTTTCAGTGTAATGGCTGATCAGGCCGAAGGTATCCTATTCTGGACTATATAGCATATTCGGCACCTACTAAGAGAAATTAAAAAGAGCAAAGGCACTTTTGGTTTAAGACACAACAATCAATAACATGGAATAAACTCATCTCCCAATATCAAGAGGAATAGAGATGTATCAAAACTGAGACGGTGTGAGTAGCATCATGATAAGCTACTGGATGAAAATGTAGATTAACATCACAGTACTCTATTTCAAAGATCATGCTGAAACTGTCCTATGGCATCCGCCATGAAGTGTGGGTCAGCAATCATATAAAAGCTGCCCTCACTGGTGGGCATATCTCTTGAAGAAAGTTGAGTAGTTTATTTGTATTTGAGGATTTGTAAAACGCTCATACACCCAGCACCCAAGGCAGGGCTATTTCAAGGTTGTTGGAGGGCGGGGAATTATAGAAATACACAAAAAACATAATGATCCTGGAAACTACAATGTTAGACTTTATGGCAGGATGAACATGGTGTCCATATGCTTGAGCAGTTGCATTTTTAGATTTTTCAAAGCCATTTCAAGGTGGAATAAATTGCTTGCAATTAGAGCTCCACAGGACATGGTTCACATTTTGTTGCATCTGTGCTTTCATACTTGGGCAAAAATAAAATCTCTGTGCGTGGAGAAAAGGCAGACCAGATTTATTTGGTTTCTGGAGAGAAACAAGGTTGTGATCTGAGCTTTTTTCATATTTGAACAGCCTTGTAATATTCGGGCAGTTATTTTATGCAGATAATCTATTTCTACTGGCTCAAACAGCCGTAGGGCAGCAAATGACACGTACAATTCTCCCTAATTACATCGCTAATGGAGATTAAAAATGATAATAGAGCGGCTGCAAATGACTGTCTCATGGTCTCCTTATATCAATGCCAAATAAATATGGGATGGGGTCCCTCAGTGCTTTAAGACTTACTCATTATACATTAACGAACACTATGGCTGACAGGTATAGTCCGTGAGCTCAGAAACTGATAAGAGTTATGGGAAGGCTGTACTTGGCGACACACATCTGGGCAAAATCAGGAAAACGCACTTAAGGATATCAGTCTTGAGCTTAAGGTGAAAGCTGCTTGGAAGGGAATTATGCAATCTGCGTTTACTTAAAATTTCAGAATCTTTTTCTCTTAGGTGGGCAACCTCGCTGGATAGACACAGCACTTGTTGCTCATTAAACAATAGGTAGACACTTTGGGAGCAAAACAGGCTTCGATATTCAAGCTATTTCCAGATCCATATTTAAGTCTTTTGCGCAAGAAGGGCAAGATCATGGTCCTTAGAAACAGATATAAATCACTTTTCTATTACATCCTCATATAAACTATACTGTTAATTGTACAGTGTGGGATACAAGATCGCCATATATGATCATCTACCATCTTTAACATTGTGTAAGACAAGCAACAAGTGAAAATGGATCAGATACCCAAGCATTCAGTACTGGAATCTTTCATAAATCTACATGCTTTAGTCATTCCAGTCATCAAATAGGAGTCCCACGGTACATTATAATATCAATGCAATGTTAAACATAGACTAGAAAAGGCCTAAGGCCCTTTAATTTTGGAACACGCCATACTCATTTTTTTAAAAAAGAGACCAAAAATAGGTTTCAAACAAACAATCAGATTGCTTGGCCTTCTAGAACACTCCTGTGAGAAGCTACAGTCCCTTAGATTTTTAAAGCACAAGTGTAGGAGATACACCCAGAAAAAGAGAGAGAGGAAAAAGGTGAGTTTCCCAGGGGAGGAGGCTGGGCCGCATGTGCATCTATGAAAGATTCCAATAAAGGAGAATTACAGTTACAGGTAAGTAACTTAATTTCTTAATCCAGTATTGGAACTTTCATAGATTCAAACCCAGTGGAAGTGCCATCGTTGATGGAGAGATGGTCTTCGACGACAATGTCGTAGCCACCTTGAGTGTCGACGGTTTAGATAGATCGGTCATCGACAAGGATGTAATCGTGGAACCAGGTGATGGCAGAGACTGCGTGGATAGTTGCCGCCAACGATGCAGTGGATTTCTTCGTCAACGACGATGGTCTCAATGGCAAGTTTGTCATCTGCAGTTTGTCAGCCGGTGGAACTGAAGACGTTTGTTTTTAAAGAATGCCACACTTGAAGGGGTGGTGCATGCGGCTCAGACCTAGTTTCCTGTGGTCTTTTTGAGGAAGTATATCATTCTCATTTCGCTCTTTTTGAGGAGATTTAGAAGGGCTGTGCCTTTAAGGCCCATGAGTAAACTTTTTTATTTAGGCTTTCTTAGGTCGCTCAAGAGAAGAGTGAGAATGGGGTGACCTTTTACTCTTATGTGAACTTCTGGAGGATGAGGATGCCTCCTCACTGTAGTCACTAGATACTGGCTCCTTCCTTGCCTTAAGCTTCTATAGCCATATGAGCAGCCGCCCCTCATTTTCTTTCAAGATTTTATTAGGAAAGGTATGACATACCTTACAATCTGTGGTCTTATGATCTGGATAAAGGCAAAAAATGTAGGCCTTATGAGAGTGATCTGAATGGAGCCCCATCTTAGAACAGGTACCACAGGTCCTGAACAGACTCTTCTTCTCTTTATCTGACATGACGTAAAAATATCAAAAATACAGACCCAATATGAAGTTAGAGTGTAATCTGTATATATCCTGAAGCAACAAAAGGGTTTAGAATCCTGGGAAAAACTGTAGAACAAGATGACTGCGCAGAGCTCAGTGGAGACTCCCTAACACAATGTGTGATTGAAAATCTGAGGGACTGGAGCTTCTCACAGAAGTGTACTAGAGGTCAAAGCAATCTGATTGGTTGAAACCTATATTTAGTCTCTTTTTTTTAAATGACTATGGTATGTTACAAAATTAAAGAGCCTAAGGCCCCTTCTAGTCTTTGTTTAACATTGCATTGCTATTATAATATACTGTGACACTCCCATCTCGACGTCGGGGAATGATGCCAGAGTGCAGCATACGGACTCCTGCTTCTCCGGGAAGTATGCTGCACTCTGGGAGCGGATTGAACTCTGTCCCATTGACGTATTCGAGCCGCGCAATCATCTATATTGGGAGAAATACCACACCTACTGCAATCCCCGTGATCGGTAAATACGACGATCGCCCTCCAAAATCTGCAGGAGACGCTCATCCTCCTTTCATATACTCCAAGATACCTCAAATCCAGCGACTGCTGCTTGTGGTCACTGTACCACTCGCCGACACTTCCTTGCCCCCAGCTCTGCTTCGTGCCCTCTGGCCAGACACGAGTAATTACAGGCAATAGTTTTCAGGCATCATATCTATAATGTCCTGATGATGATCCTATATTTTTCTGTAAAGGATCGAAACGCCGTCAAAAAGTTTTCAACCTTATACACCGTTATTTTTATGATATATTATGTGTAAAGGTGACTTTTCTACAAATGTTGTTTGTTGTACTATACTTGCTTCATACATAGAACCACATGCTGCCTGAGTCTTCTCTGTTTTCCCCTGTTATTTGAGTTCATGGACACAGGCTTGTGTCCCACTGTAATTAATCACATGTTTTGTTATCTCTTTTATTTGCATATTAAATTGCCCTTATCCGGCTGGATAGCGGCCAAAATATAGTACCGATTGGGTCTTTATTTATTTTTCTTCCATTATTTGCTTGTTCTGGGACCACTGTCTCTTAAAATAAGTTAAACTCCCAAGGTCCCTGACCGCTCCTAAATTGGGTTCCCTTGTCTTTTACAATATGTCAGAGTATTATGGCATCACAAATAAGGAGTATATACATGCATTTGGTTGTGTTTGCAGGACACATTTATTTTCCCACTATTGACCTTATTTTACCATTATGTGGAACTCATAATCACCCTTGTGAAGCTACTTATTCATTCAAATAACTTTGATAGTTAAAAATAGGCAAGAATAAAGATATGAGATATAGAGAAATTGCTCACTAAAGATTTGCTTCCAACCTTTCTAACTATATATCAGAAAAAAACTGTTGTTGCATTAATTGTTATTGTTATTGTTAGCTTTGTTTTATAAAGCGACAACTCACCGGCAGGTCTCAGACGCTCATGACCGAAGGACAAAACAACTATTTAGCAGATCGGAGAACCAGTAGCATAATGCAGACTAAGGTGAACCCAGAGCCTCCCTGAATAGAAGTGTTTTTAAGGATTTCCTGAAACGCAGGAGGTTACCTTCTTTGCGAAGGGACACGGGTAATCTGTTCCAGATTTGAGGAACTAGAACGGAGAAAGATCTCCCACCCTTTGTTGCTAGTTTAAACCGTGGGCAAACTAACATATGAGCATCAGACGACCTCAGTCTTCGTTCAGGTTTATAGACCTCCAACCGTTCTTTAATATAGGCAGGTGCTTGCCCGTAGATTGCCTTATGGGCCGTGCATAAGCTTTTAAACTCTGCCCTTTGCCTAATAGGAAGCCAGTGAAGGCTCTGTAACAAAGGAGAGGCGTGGGATCTTCTTGGGAGACTGAAGATAAGTCGTGCAGCATCGTTCAGAACAACCTGCAGTCTATTGGTCAAATTTTTCGGTAGACCAAAGTAAAGAGCGTTCCCGTAGTCCAGCCTCGAGATGATTGTAGCAGAAACTACTGTGCGAAGCATGGACGGGGAGAGAAGAGGAACTAACTTGCGCAATTGTCTAATTAGACCAGTACAAGTCCCCACAACGGAGGAAATCTGGCTGGCCATTGATAGTTCGCAGTCAATCTTAATTCCAAGACTTTTCACCTTGTCACATGGTGTTGGGGTGGGACCCAATTCTTGAGGCCAATATAGATCATTCCATGGGGAACTTATAGTCGAGACCACTAGAACCTCAGTTTTTTCAGGATTAATTTTCAACAGATTTGCCGTCATTCAGCTAACTGCAAATCTGAGAATATTATGTGCGTAATTCTGCACGGAGACCGTGTCGTCTATGCTAAGTAGCAGCTGGGTGTCGTCTGCGTAATTAAATACGCGGCAACCCATGTTTACCAGGGAGTTAATCAATGGTTGTAAATAAAGATTAAACAATACTGGGGATAGTGCGGAGCCCTGTGAGACTCCGCACATCAGGTTACCCACCTCCGATAAACTATCCCCCAGCTGAATCCGCTGTGTCCTTCCCAACAGGAAGGACTGAAGCCACTGAAAGGCTGTGTCCCGAATCCCGAAATTGGCCAGCCTATCCAAGATCAGGGTACGGCTGACAGTATCGAACGCCGCTGAAAGATCTAAAAGTACCAGGGCGCTCAGTTTTTTACTGTCAGCCATCCCCCTAAGCTCATCCAGCACCGAGAGCATCACCAACTCGGTGCTGTGGTGTGCACGAAACCCCGCCTGGCGTTCCTGGAGGAGATGGTAAGACTCCAGAGACGAGGCCAGGGACTTCAGCACGTGTTGTTCAAGAATTTTGGACAAGAACAGGAGTTGGGAAATAGGCCGATAGTTTTTCAAGATGGTAGGGTCGGCTCCTGGCTTCTTTATCAGAGGCTTCACACGGGCTTCCTTGAAACTGGCTGGTACCATCCCTGTTTCCAATGAGTTGTTCAGGAGGGAGGTAATGTGGTCTTCTAAAATAGGACGTGCCAAACGAAAGACACTAGGGGGGCATGGATCTGCCGGGGAGCCTGATTTAGTTTTGCTCATAAGTTGCTCAAGACTCATCGGATCTATCAATGGGAACTTTGAAATAAGGACTTCCGAAGGAGTCTGGACGTCCTGTGGCATGATATATCCAGACACTGTACTCTGCCTAATATCAGAGAGGATAGTGTCTACCTTCTCCAGAAAGTAGTCTTGAAACATATTACAGCTAATTGTTGTTTCAGTATTTTCAGGTTTTTTGCTCAACTCTGTTAATATTTTGAATGTTTCTTTCTGAACATTCTCAGCCTGGTTTATACGGATTTCATAATAGTTTGCTTTAGTAGCCAGAATGAGTTTTTTTATATGCGTTGAGCACGTTTTTATACTGCTCTTGATCCCCTTCATCTTTTGTTTTCCTCCAGCTTCTTTCTGCATGACGAAGCTTCTTTTTATGTTCTCTCAATGACGATGTAAACCATGGTCCCCCCCTTCCTGCTCCTTTAACGGTTTGTAGCCTCTCCGGTGCGATATGATCAACCGCTTTCCTCAGACTACACACTATATCCCTATAATCTTGATCTAAATTGCCATTAAGGGCCATTGGTTGAACAAATTCCAAGAGAGTGTCCGTTAAAGTTTGTGAATCAACTTTCCTCCATTGACGGACTTTCTTCATTTTAGGGGGTGGTTATGTCAACTTTACATCAATAGGGATATCACAATAGACCAAGTGGTGGTCCGACCAGATGCAAGGTAAGATATCCAAAAGAGCCACCTTAGGATCTAAGGTCCAGATAAGATCAAGGATATGTCCCTTTATGTGTGTAGGAGCTTTTACCAACTGCTTAAAGCCCAGTGTGGACATGGTTGTGTCTAAGAATCGGGCTACCGGCTCCTTATGAGCCTTGTCCCAATGTAAATTAAAATCGCCGGTTACCACCACCTTTTTATATCTTGAACAAATGTCAGATATAGTAGACATAAATAGATCATTGAAGGCTGAGGTAGAATTGGATGGACGGTAAACTGTGAGGATCACAAGATACAGATCATCAAACATAATTTTTACTCCAAGAATGTCTGCTAAATCCACTGTTTCTGCCAGTATTTTAACTACTGTGAAGGATTTTTAAAACAAAATTGCTACTCCCCCCCCCCCCCCCCTCGAGCATTGTCGGCACGATTGTGCCATACTACATCATACTCATTCGGAAGAGCGGCTATAATGTCTGGCAGTGAGTTGTCCCCGAGCCAAGTCTCGGTGAGAGTTAGGACATCAATATCTTCATCCTGAAGCAGGGAGAATATTTCTAGATTGTGTTTGTGCAGTGACCTTGTATTTAAACAGGTCAATTTCAGAGAGCATGAATGGGGTTTGGCCGAACCAATAGATGATCTGGCAATGGACATCTCATCTAGTTTCGTCATCGGGGCTGAAACCAGAGACTGTCCCTCTCTAGCAAGCTTAATTAGGAATAAATTAACGAGGGTGAATACTAGCCTGCTCATCAAGATACTAAACACTCAGCAAAACAGTAAGTGTGTCTTGAGAGCACAAACAAATGGATGTGGATGCACAACCAACAATCTAAAATACCATATAATACTTTCTCACCTCAGAAATATATTATACACTTGCTTGCTTCATTTTTGAGCAGCCCTTTATCGTATATATTCACACAGGAGATTGTTTCTGCAGACCATAAACAATGCACTTATTGTATACTTTGGGATAAGCCCTATATGGCTAACCTGGAATTGAAAATGCCTCACCCGAATGACAAATTAAAAGAAAACCAATCACAAACGAACTTTGAAAGCTCTAAAATCGTTTTTTTTCACTGCTGTGTTACTCATACAAACAAACAACATAATGATAGGAGAGGAAAAGTGGTGTGAACAGCAGATACCATTCAAAACAGCATCGTTCTTTGGTTATTCTCATGAGCTACATCTATAAACATGGTGTGAAATATAGCAAAGAAGGAAAGAGGTTAGCATTGCTGGAAAAATCTAATAAAGATTGTAAACAGAAAACAATCACAAAACGTTAAGTGAAATGTTAACCTCATAAGTGCTGCGCCCAGTCCAACGGCCGACGGCACCACTACCTCGGGAGTGCTGCCGTCGGCCGTTGGACGTTCCAACTGCACCTGCGCAATGGAACGTTCAGCACTGGAGCTGGACGTTCCATAGCTGCTAAGGTGTTACAAAGTGGTGACAGCGATTGTATCAAACTAGAGCCTCCGTGATGTGTTTCAAGACAATGGGAGCCCAGAGCATGTACGTCACAGCAGTGAAATATGGCAGCAGAGCATCCTGTGCATGCTGGAACGCAGCCCTGGCACCTCCAGTCATGGCACATCCACTGCATGTACAGTCCTAAAGCCCTGCAGCGAGCACACTACTCTGATCACGAGGCGAGCCACAGCACAAAATAGAAAACGCGTTGACAATGCCAATATTCTTGGCGTTCTTACTAGGCCATAGAGAGTAGCAACAAAACAAATCCTGCTGCAGTGCAAAACAATGACAAAAGGGATCGCGTTGTGTATATCCTGCATGGAAGAGACAAATAAAAAAATTGATGACAGTGCACTTTTTAAATGTAAAATAGTTCCTGGTGCATTGTAATAGGGGCGAAGGGACAGCTAATAAAAAGATGAGACTCATGTGAGCTAATTCAAGATTCAATTGCCAAGGTCTTGTGACACTAGTTGAAATTTCCCACTAAAAAGAAGGCAATGGCTGAAGGAGATTAAATAAAAGTCCCTTAGAATAAGCATGGAAACAGTGTTTGGTATAAATGGTGTAAAGGCTATTCAGACAACACATTTAGTAATATTTGACTCAGGAATTATTATAATTATTATTATGTTTTTATGAAATTATGATTGCTGTACAATATTTGTGTTATTGTATTTTACTTAATTGCTTATATGTTTTGCATGTTTCTACATGCCTTTTTTTATAAAATTATTATGATTGATTTCTTTGTGTGAATTCTGTCTAATAATAAACAAACTGTCTTTACTACGGAAGTGGATCGTTGTGTCTTAACACTATTATGTGGGCAAGTGTTTTTTATGACCGCCTGGGTTGATACCTACACAGTAAAGGCCATTCATTACACGTCAAACCTAAGAAGTAGAACAAGGACTTGCTTAACTTAACCTATCTGCATTGAATGTCTCCGCTCACAAAATAGAAAAGCATAAACTTGCATAAAATAAATTACAACCAAAAAGCTGATCATCCAAGTGTCCTCTCTTTGGTGTCTTTACAATCTATTTGTTCCAAAATGTAACTAAAAAATAACTCATATTAGTGATAGCATGCAAAAACAAAAAAAGGGTATTTATGCTTATATGTATATATTATATTGCTGAATTTCCACCCCTTCTTTGCCAAAAGAATGTATATTGTCAACCTAGCTAAAAATTGGACTTCTTAATCTGTATCAGGTGTAAAAGTGTCTTCCTGGTGAGGGCCTTATCTATATTTCAATGCTAGATAGATATAGTCACTTCTCTGGATGAAATGTATGTTCAGTAAAGTAAGAAATGCTTGGAGTGGTTACAGGCCACCGTAATCAGCATGCATACATAAATGACAACACTTTGTGAAAGGTGGCTCCATTGTATCTTTTATTCCTTCGTCTTTGTTGGATTAATTAGCCGTCAAAAAAAAAGAAGTCCAATCCCACCTGTTTATAATGCCATTTTTTTTTACTCCAAGTGCCCTTTTTGAAAACAACAGAAGGAAAGCACTACGAGCACAAGAAAGACGCTGGCAACAAATACTCACTCATGCTCTATTACTCAATCTGTTCTTGAGAATAAAGACTAGCAAAATTATATACGTAAAACAGAGGGTGATGGAGCACTCAACTGTTCTAAGAAACAGTGAGATCAAAAGAAAAGAGTTTACAGATTCTTTTGCAAGCAACATTCAGGAAATTAAAGAGGTCGCAGTTGCTTCCACTCCTTGAAACTACCCATCATCTCACCTGCCCAGATCTGAAAAAAGACCACTACAAGGGTGCTCAAAGTTGCACCAATATCTCTAGTTAACCTCCAAAAACGTCCAAACCTGAAATTTGCAACTAAAACGGTTGAGCTTCTAAGCAGACACCAATCAGGATGCTAAGGTCTTAAGTGTTATCAGGACATATGTACCACGTGTTTAAGACCATCAACACCTATCTGCAGGAAGGATAATTCACAACCACTTCAAAATTGCCAAGATCGCCCTTTCGATAACATTAAACAAAAATATACATATTTCCAAAAGACAAACAACTACCACCACATCACTGACGTTTCCTTCTAGACAAAGATCATTGGAATTGGTTTATCCTTGCAAGTTACCAGTCAAATTTCAAGAAACACCTAAATTCAACCCTCAGCAAACTGTGGACAACTCAATTTTCATCTTGGACGCAGCCTGGCACCTCACAACAGTAATAATCCTCCAGCCTGCATTTAACTCTGTGGACAACTGAAAACTCATTAATACCCTATAAAACTGAATTCACTTTTATAACAATATACCCCTGCTGGAACAACCGATCTTAGCAAATCATAATTGTCAGTTCCAAATCCTTATAGATCGTTCTGTTCTGCTGACTTTAGTTCCTAACGCACCATCCTTACAAGCATAAACTCTTATCTTTCCGCCAAGACTACACTTAATATGTGGCCATCTCAATTCGTCGAGATAAAACGATACTCAAAGCAAAAGCTCTTTTCATAATCTTTTGACCATTACTACACATGCATGCAACTGAATGGGACTTGGTGTCCTATCGCTTTTTAATACTGAACTGTCAGAAAACAAAATTACTTTGCCAAACTCCCTTCCTCTGTCACGATTCAGAGTTAAGTATCAGCCCGGTGCAGAGGGAGTTTCTCTGGATCAAAATGTGTACGAGAAAGTAACTGGTTTAGGTGCTGGACAGTACACTCCATGCTTAAATTACATGTTAAGAAAAAAAGGAAAGGACTACAATAACAATGCTGTGTACTAATAGCACATTAAAGACTGCAAAATGCAGCACAGTATCTAACTGTGGCCGGCTGGACTAATGACCTATCAGGCCTTCAGAATATTGACTCGCCACCTTAAAACTGTTCAGCATGTTACCACTAGACTGATCTCTGCCATTTGTAATTTCATGGGACTACTTCATAGTACCCTTTAATCAACTGACAATCCTTCACCATCATCTAGTGCGAGTCACGTGGTTGAACCTGCACAGAAGGATCCCAATGCCCTCTAAGTACTTTCTGTCCTAAACCAGTTAATTGTCCTTCCATCCAGATAAAGCTACGGTCTCTGTGAGCCATACTATATTGAGATTCTCTTTAAAGAGTTCTCACCACAATTTCTATAATATCACATGGCTCTCAACATGCCTTCTGGACCCAGCAGCCTCTACACTCCCAACAGGGAGTTACCTTCGACTTTTGAATTTGGAAAGCTGGCACCTTTGTAAGCGTAATTACATGGGGCACCCATGTAATTACAGCACACATGAGTGTCATTGTTCTGTGGTAGCACAGGTAAGGAGCAAGGCTCACTCACTATACTCGTGTAGGTCCCGAACCCTTAGGTATGGGTTCTGGGGCCTTTTATTTGCGTCATCACCAGGGACGGCCACTCCCACTCTAGACGAACACCAACTCTAGACGAACACCAATAAACATAACATTCCTCCTTTATCTTAAATAAATCCAAAAAAGAGAAACAAAGAAATAAAACAAAGAAGAAAGAAACAATAAAAATAAAAAAATGGAGAAAAAACACAGAACACCACGCACGTGGATATAGGTTCCAGAACTTCAAATCAGCATGAAATCAGCACAAAGTCCTTCAGACATGAAGAAGCTGCAGGACATGGCCAGAGATGGTATCTCCCAGTCCCGCGCCGACCATCACACTCCCAGACTTCATCTTCCCTGGTGGGTGCTGACTGCCATTGTGGACTTCCTGAGATAACACATCTGACACTGGGAAAGTCACAGTCTCAGGATTTCCAGCAGAAACCACACTTTGTGCTACAGGTAAGACATCTTCATCGGGAGTTTCCGGAGACAAAAGGACATAATCAGATTCAGCCCCCTCCCATATGTTAAAAGGTGTTTCTGTCCATTGGCTTCCAGGACTGAGGTACACTTTAAAACAGGATACATTCCTGGTGATGGTCTACCCTGACTTCTGGGCCGTGACCATTGTCCCTTTCACTGCTTGAATTATCCAAGGATCTAACTCAAAAGGAAGTGTGAATTGGCCCCGGGATGACGGGTTTTAACCAGCATCACCAACAGAGAAAGACTTTATCTTGGCACGCTGAATAGGAAACATATGGTCATTCTGGGCCTGCCACTGGTCAGTCTCACCCAACATGAACCTGCAATTTCGACGATTGGTCCACCAGAGGTACAATGTCACTCATGTCCCTGTTAATACAGAGTGAGACCGGACTCTCTTGAGTTGTTGAATGAGGTGTGAGTCGATACTCCCTCAAGAATGTACATAACTCACATTCCATGTTCCTGCCACGGGCTTGCGCTATTCGGAGTACTTTATTCAGTGTGCGCATAAAGTGCTCCACCTCCCCATTAGCTTGGGGCCAACGAGGGGTAATGTTCCGATGCTGAACACCCCGGGACAGTAAATACTCTTAAAATTCGTCGGCAGTTGTTCTATGGTAGCACAGGTAAGGAGCAGGACTCAATCACTATATCTCTGTGGATCGCGAACCCTTCGGAATGGGTTCCAGGGCCTTTAATTTGCGTCATCACCAGGGACGGCCAATCCCACTCTAGGCCAACACCAATAAACATAACAGTCATGTTCACTGCTATTATCCAGAACACAAAAAGTCATTCTGAGGTGTGTTACTGAAGAATGATTTGCTTGGCCTATCCTGTATGGAGAGTGGTAAAAAACGAGTGCCTTGCACGCCTACACTGAGTGTACTTGGTGTTGGATTCACGCTTTACAATAGCCATAATAACACCTAAAGGCAGGCCAGTGTGCAGCAGCGTGCTGTTCATGTGATCCAGCCTCAGACATTTATCTGAAGGTGTGCTGCGCACCTTCTCTGCAGGTCGTTGGCTAGACGCATCCTTGGAGCCGGTCCTGGTGTCAAGTGGGGCCACCAGGGGAAGGAATCCGCCAATTTTTCACCTGTTGACTTTGGCGCGGCAGCATACTTGGGAACATAACCCAGCTACGTAGTGCTTGAGAGAGCTCGTGGTATGAGCTGTTGGCAGGCCCAGCAGAACCCGATGCCCTGAAGAAATCCCGGAGACCTGACCCAAGCGTCACGGGGATCGGCGATTGTGAAAGGCTCGTGCACTTGAGGCGGCGCTTCACGCCCACTCCACTTCATTGGAACGGATTAAACTTAACCGGGAGGAAGAACAACATGGCGAAAGAATAACACGGCAAAAGCCTGAAAGAGCTTTGTTTTCTTTGCGAGCCTAGGTTTGCAGCGGACGCTTTCCCACGTTGCCAACGCGCAGTGAACACACGAGGGCCGAGGAAACCTGGAAAGCACAGCAGGTACATGGAGTGTGGTTAAACGGTCAGCTCACTGGCCGAACCAACTGCTCCAAAAATGAGGTTTAAGGGAACACAACCCGATTTATCCGCGTCATATCAGGAGATAACAAGATTTCCACTTAACTAACATGTTCTGGTTATTTTAGGTGCACACATACATTCATTCATGTTCCTCAGAAAGCTTAAACAAAAACTGCTCAGGAAGTAATTGTTTTGCGCCTGTAATTTGCCTTTTGAATAATATCTATCTAGTAAAAGGAGACCTAATGAATTACACTAAATAACTCACAACGCACTTAACACAAGGGAAAAGCTACTGACGTTTGCTAAATATTGTAGAATGTGTGGTAGAAGGATCTCTACAGAACGGGCTTTGCAGTGTACATGTCAGCAACTGAGAAGTGAGTATGCGTTTCCCAACAGTGCCACCTTTAGGTAATGTATTCTGTTGCAATCCTGGAGCGGCATGGTTGCCATGCACCTTCTTGCAAGAGATGAAAGAATTGAACAGTGCCCTCTCTTAGAAAACTAGAATAAAGACTAGCTGTGCACACATCGTGGCAGTGCCACAAAGCTATTGTAGATTCTACAAATAATATTAAATCCACACTTAGATTTGGAAAAGGACACACTGCACTAGAAAATGTATTTTCGGTGAAGATGACCTCAACCTATTTATGTTCTATGAAAACATGTAGGTGATTCTTCATTCTTCATTTGTGAAATATATGTTTTGCTACTACCAAATGTGACGACAGTGTTGCTATATTGTACGTCCTGTTTTAGTCACTTACGCAACTTATTCTTTCAAAGCAGTTGTTGAAGGGATTTAAGGTTTGGAAAGAAAACAGCAATTCGAAGCAGTATAAATACTGACATATGCGGCACAGTAATAATAGTGGGCACAGTACTGGTAGGCCGCAAACACGAGTACAAGTACGTCCCTATGTTTACATTTGTGGTGTTATAGTATTGGATACAGCGCTTTTCGCCTCCTATGCAGTAGGAAGAGCATTTTCAGGCATGCAGACATAAGGCTTTCATGACTGTGCTTCAATCCCATCAGTCCAGCCCTAGTATTTGAGACTGGCAGCTTGCTGCAAATGGAATCCATTTCTTCTCACAAACCCATGCACTTAAACTCGCCGAGTTCTGCACCCTTTATTGTGTCCCAATAAAGGGACACAGCTCAGGTGGGGCGCAGCCCTGGTCGAGCCTAGACAACTACCAATTCAATGGAGTACCCTGTCTAGCACCCGAGGGTCAGGGTAAGTGCTTTGTCAATTTAGGCCCTGCTACCCCTAAAAAAATCCAACAATGGTTTATGTCTAAAAGTGTATTAATACCATCCTCGCCGAAGGCTCAAATCTTTTAGGCAATGAGTGAGTGGCACCTCATCGCTTTTTCTCCTATCAACTCTCTTTGTAACACTAGACTCAAGGCAATGAGTGACTGGCACCCCATCGCTTTTTCTCCTATCAACTCTCTTTGTAACACTGGACTCAGCAGCTAAATGTATCAACTAGTCAAAGGAAGCTGCAAGACTTGCTTATCCCCACACTTCCTCTTGGGCAATACTCTGAAAATACAGAAGCACCAGGACAGAGAATAAACTGTTACTTGTCCAGAGATAGAAGCAATACGTCAAATATTCATTGGCCAAAGATATCAGCCATCACCTCGCTCAACTGACTTATTTCTCGTTTACTGCAGACAGTAGAGCTAACCCGCCATCGTTATAGACAGCTCAACTATGCTTGTTCTGCTGATGTGCCCTTGGCAAGTGTATGCCTGAATGCCCGATTATGTGTCTTAGAGTGGAGCATCTTGAAGTGGAGTGTCACAGAGTAGAGTGGCCTAGAGTAAAGTGCCATAGAGTAGGGAGGTAGTTAGTGCAGTACAGTTTCATGGAGTAGAGTAGAGTGTCCTTGAGTGCTGTGGTGTAGTGTTGTGGCATAGAGTGGAGTGTAGGGGCGCAGAGTGGAGTTGCATAGAGTACCATGGACAAGTGTAATGTAGAGTAGAAGGGTATAGAGTGGTGGAGCATAGAGTGGAGTAAAGTGTCGTAGAGTGCTGTACAGTATGCTGTAGAGTGGAGTAGCGTGAAGTGGTGTAGAGTGGAGTAGACTGGCGTAGAGAGGAGAGGCAAAGAGTGAGTGTCAGAGTGGAGTGTCATTGAGTGACAGAGTGAAGGAAAGTGCATAGAGCGGAGTAAAGTGGCGTAGAGTGGACTGTTATAGAATGAGTAGAGTGTCATAGAGTGGAGTAAAGTAGAGTGGATGGGTGTAAAGTGAGGTGGTACGGAGTGGAGTAATGTGTAATGGGATGGAGTGCCGTAAAGTAGAATGGAGTGGTGTAGCATGGAGTGGCAAAGTGGAGTGGGTAGAGTGGAGTAAAAAGTCGTAGAGTGTACTGCCACATCGTAGAGAGGCATCTCATAGAGTACAGTGGCGTGGCGAGTCACAGAGTGTTGTACAGTGTATTGGAGCAGAGTGGAGTACAGCGTCGTAGAGTGAAGCATGCACAGTGTGGTTGTGCACTGCCATTACAGATAACACATTTTCAATTGAAATGAACATTACATTTGCATAGACATACAGTTTTACTGATAAAAGTATACAGACAACACTATTAAAATATTTGTTTCATCACACTTCAGAATTGCAAAATGTGCTACATAGGTTGTTTCCTAATTCTCATATATTTTGAAAGATTTGCATAGTTTACATACATTTAGGTTTTGTTGTGTGCTAGAACAAAAATAACACCCTACAGTCTTTCCTCCCACATGGGTACCCAGCAGGATTGTCACCTAAATTCTCTCACTTTAAAGCCAGAGAAACAAAAGTAAACACCAAGCTTTCTCGGGAGACAGAGCCTGACATTCGACCTCTGTCTTTAAATGCACAGCAAATGTGAGAAGAGAAGAAAAAAACATTAGATGCCTGGTTTCAGAAAGTGAGCACTCGCGGAAGAATACTAGGAACGCTGGTGAACATGCCGTATTCCACAGGAGGGAGAAAGACATGCTGGACAGTCGAAAACAAATAAAGGCAGCAAATAGAAAGCAAGCAAATGTGAGTTACAAACCACAAAGACAATGGTAAACAATGGGCGGAATGTGTCTATGCAAACCAGACAGCTGTGCTGTCTCGTAGGCAATTGAGGAAATTAGACATTTTCTGAACAACGTTTCATTTTTTTTTGCCTGTAGTTGATATGGAATTGTTGTAAATGTGTCCAAGTTGGTGTGTGCAAACAACAAATAGGTATGGCCATTCAACCAGGCTGATGCTGTTCGATCTTTTCAAGGATACAATTTCGGTAACCTTTCATACCCATAAGTGAACACTTTCCCCTGCATGGTTCAGGAGCATTTAATGCACTGCAACTTTTTTTCAATACACTGCTTTAAAACGAGAGCAGCTTCTCAGATGCCAGCATTAATACAATAAAAATAAAAACATTACAAGTACACAATAACAAACTTTGCCATCATTTAGCGCATTAAAATGCATTAAACGTGTTAGCCAGCACTATGCTGTGTTGTAAAACTACAAAGTGCACTTACTTTTTGTTAGAAGTTCGTATGGTGCAGCAGCGTTCAGTCTGGTCTACTGTGACGCTATACACGTCTTTGGGGTATGGCAGGTTACGAACTCTCCACTGGAAACTAGCCTTTGTGTCCTTCCTTATGAAGATGGGCTAAAGACACAGAAAAAAAACTTTTTTAACTTTCCAGGATAAACTAGAAAATATTGGTCATATTCCGTGCAGTTCTTCATGTTTTCCATAACAGAGACGATACATACACAGAGGAATTTTTCAATTACTCTGTAGTTGAATTTCTTGGTTTTAATAGCATCAAGTGTGAGAATGAAACATTAATTTTTTGAAGGCTGCTTGAAGTGCCTCATTCGGGCATCTGTCCACCTTGGAGGCCTTGTTGGCACATTAATTGTGTAGATGTCTAGAACAGGAGACCTCAGCCAACTATATTAAAAAAAACGAAACAAAAAAATATTTGAATCCCTTCTAAGCTGAGTGTACCCCACAGAAGTACACTTCCGGTCTAAAACACAGAAACGCTACCAATCACTCTCTAACCACGTTTAATTGCGTCATTGGTTGAACAGGTCCCATTTCAGCATTTGCCTGCAATAAACACACGAGAGAAATATTCCTGATGAACAGAAAAACAGGTGCAATGTTATTGCAAGCCTGTAGGTAGCAACTATTACCATTCCAAAAGTAAGCGCAAACAATGCATCTGTGTGCAGGAGAAATGATAAGGTAATGGATATAGCTGGGCTAAGTCCAGAATGTGAAGCTGATTGTATGTTCACCTTCAGGGAGTGTTTAGTATGTATGTTTGAGTGATTAGGAAGATTACAATAGGACAGTGGTCTACTTAAAGTGAAGAGCCTGAAAGGGGAAGGTGCTTGGGGCATCTTGGGCCAGCCACATTCGCTTGGGAAAAATAGGAGGATTTCCCTTTTGGGAGGACCCGAAGCCTGGTCAGAAAAAAGGTAAAATATGGTGGCTCTGTTGAAATGGGTAAAACTACTAGCAATGTAGAGGCTTCACAACTTCTATAATGAGGGCACTCTGCTCAGCCTGGATGCTAAGGTGAAGACCTCAAGCGGGGTGAGAATAAAATCTGCGACATCAAACTTGGCAGACTGGACCCCAGGAGATGCTAGAAAGCAAAGGTGAGATGCCAGACTTTCTTCTATGATGTAACAACAATCTGGAAACATTTTAAGGTAGAAATTCAAAGGTTGCTCTAATACTGCACTTCATAAAAACTCTAACATCTCATCAATGCCTAACCTGCCTCCTTTCCTCCCTCGTACTCCCCCAGCATTGATATATTGGCGCACCCTCTCTTCATCACTACCTGACCATTATCTACTCCCCCTATCTTACTGACTTACGTCCCCTTAGTTGTACAGTGCACCATTGCGGTCTAGCTAGGTAATGCTATAATTATCTTGTCACAAAGTCGCGCTTCATATGTAAGGCTGTATCTTCTGACCAATTACTGCTTATATTTTTAACAGGGAGATTGGTATTTACAAATTCCTCTCACTTTCCAGTCAGAGAAAGAAAAATAAAGTGAATTATGTTACAATCTTGCTAAGGTACAGGAAGTGTGAAAGCAAAAGATGTAGGATGTCATTTCTTTGACAGCACACAACAAAGGGCCTCATTACGATGTTGGGCTGAGTTTCCTCCGCTCAACATTGCCTCCGTCAAGGGACCTACCGAAAGACCGGGTTGTTGGTCCCGACTGACTAATTAGGATGCGACCAAACACGGTTTGGTCGCATGCCTATACTTTACAATGGGAGCATGTAGTCCGGCCGGAATACATGCTCCCCTTGTAAAATAGGAGGAGCAGTGCATCCCTGCAACCTGTGGCAGGCACCTTGAGGGATCAACAGGGGGCACCATAGGTGACCCCACAGCCTCCAACTGGAGCGGGGGCCCCCATGGGGGCCCTGTTGGGGCCCAAAAGAAGAGTTCTAACAGCCTTTCTGTGTCGGAAAGGCCGGCACAGTAAGGCTGTCGAAATCAGACATCGTAATCCCTAGGGCGGAAGAGCCGCCTTTGGGATTACGGACAGCATTCTGACTAGCGGATGGAAGCCAGTCTGAATGACCCACTCGGATTCCTTTCCGACCGCCTCTATTGTATCATTACGATGCAGTCAGAAAGGCTCTGACCGATGGTCGGAGCCCTTTCCGACAGCAACGTAATCGAGCCCAAAATGTAACAAGCATTTACAATGCAATGGTCTCGGCCTTGTTAAAGTTAGAGCTATTGGCATTGCTCAGGACATTATTTTTATTTATGTTTTTGTTTTTAAAACATAAATAAATGGCATTGTCATTTACCATGCCAATAGCTTAATCGCTCGCAAATGCGAGACCTATTGCATTTGCACCCACAGAGTCATTCACATAGAGCCACCCACACAGAGCCACCCACACACACAGAGCCACACGCACCCACACACACAGAGCCACACGCACCCACACACACACAGAGCCCCACACACACACACCTCTCTGCCCAGTAACGCCCTAGGGAACAGAGGCACAAACAAGCACTGGATGCAGGCTGTCATTGCGCATGATGTATATAGTTCACGCACCTGCAACGGAGGAGCATAACACAAGTATGCTCTGTTTAATGACAGCTAGGACTCAAATGTCGCGGGCTAGAAAAGTTATGTAAAGAGTTTGGCGAGCCACCGCGCCAAATGAATGGACATTCTACCCCTGTTTGTGCTCAAGATGAATACCTAGACATTTTTTCAAATATGACATTGTTTACATTAAATTGAATAGAGCACAATTTACATTCGCTCCTGTTTTGCCCAGAAGTTACCATCAGGTTTCAACTGGTGGTAATTTCCTGCACACAAGAATATAACCAGCGGGGCAGCACTCTCTGCTAAACACATATTTTTAGCTGTTAATTATATCGACCACGCCTCTTTGAGAAACCCTTACACCCCTCCTTCCCCCCGCGTTTTCACATCCCACTTAAAGCCCTGTCTAAACCCTTGGTGCATTCACCAGCCAGATATCGCTGTTGGGCAGCCTTTTTTGTTATCATTCGATTGCAATTGTTTTTATTAACTGTGCAAATAAAGTTTATTATTATGGACTGTTGGGCAGTTAGGAGTTGTGCGATGTTTATCACACCAGCTAATTAGCAGGTGGCATAACGTTTGCACCCCCTGGTAACTTTTGGCATGTCAAACCTGCTTAAATTAAAAGGATAAAATAGTTTTAGTAGTTAGGGTGACGTGGATTTTGGTGGATAAGGGGTGTCGATAAATACCAATAATCCTCCGAGGCATTGGTTGCCTGTCCATAAGGAGCATCAGGGGCACTGGATACATTTTTGAAAGTTTCTGTAAAGCTTTTGTTTACGCCACCCCGATCGACCCCCCACTTCAGGCGTGTGGCAGGGGTATGGCTATCAAGGGTGCAGCAGGTGCAGCCGCACCAAGTCAGGGGTGGGAAGAGGAGCCCTGTGTCCTCCAGATATGGCTGTCCTTTAATATTCAGTGAGTTCCCTTGGACGCCTGTTTGCCATCCTTGCATTAGGGCTCAGTGCGCCCTTGCTACACACACAGTCTTGAAACTAACGTCTCATGTACATTAGTTTCATTACTTTGGCGTCAATTAGGGCAAGGATGACCTGAACTCCTCTAACTAGATATTTTGGGGCAGCTAAGCCGAAACTGGATCTTAATAAAAAAATGTTGATTTGGGTTGCCATCTGGTCGCTCTCCACACAGCTGTTGGCATGAGCGGATTGTTTTAACTCTTAGTCAAATCTTATCGCAGTTTTACTTTGTATTTTCATAAAACAACATTTTATAAGCCACACAAAACAATAAAGTCAAGGATGACCCGGACGCCCATAGCGGACGATTAGTTACCAGAGATCACCTCGCTCACTTATCTCGATTTGGAGGTTATGGCATGCATTCATGGAATAATTATCCAGCCCTGTGTTTTTAGATGTTTTCTTTTTCAACCACAGAAGCACATGCTGGTGAAAACACAGCCCGAATTTCTCCATTGACCACAACCACACTATGAACTTTTAATTCACTGTGTATAATTTGTGATAAATATGCATGTAACCTGCTCTGACTGAGATTCCCGTCAAAAAATATTAAAAGATATTGCCCTAAAATGTGCAAGTGTAAGATTTAATGGATTTAGTGATTTCAATAGAATCCAGAATTATGTGCTCAGCCACCTGGACTCGGCCCATATTTTCTTTTTAAAAAATCCCAAACCTTTAGAATATGCCATTTAAGGGTGTTCGATTTCGATTTCAAGTTTGGAGTCCTTACGCTGGCAATGTTAACTCAATTAAGTTGACACACAAACTTGCAGTTCTTGTAGGCTTTGTATCTGTTTTTTGTAGCTGTATGCACTTAATAAATAAGCACATTGTTGAATGAATGACGTAAGGTACAATCCATTTTGACTTTGCTTGAAACTCGGGAAGCCCATACCTTTATTGTTGAACAAAATAGCATAAAATGAAATTGTAGGCGATGATCTGGCAGGTTTCGGACCCTGGGCTCCAACAGCTGCTCTCAGCTGTCCAGCATTAATCACAGCTGAGGGCGAGAGTGACATTCTTATTTTAAGGGCGAGTTCACCTCTTCTTGCCACCTGCACGGAATGCATGAGGTACCGCCACTTATGCAAAGCGGAAACTGTGGCAGGTAGGTCTAGGTTCCACTCTCTGGAGTTAGCTGTTGGCATTGGGGTTCGGTGGGGTCAACTCCCTCTGTGTCACTCTTCATAGTATTGAAACAAGCTCATTTAGCACACAGTTGCAGTTTCAGTGCCTAGACGCGCAAAAACGGGCTTCGAAGTGCTTCAGTTTGTTGCACACCTCCATTCCTTCTTCAATGCCTTATCCAATGAGCTGGACCGCGCTCCGTCCCGCAACATTAATTTTCATTTGTAGGGAACTGTGCCAACTGAATCTTTGCGCCGTGCTCTATTAACCCCCTAATGTAAGACAATATACCGGCGCGTTCCATAGTGCAGTGCAGCGCTGCGCAAAGGTAGCACTGCACTGCTCGAGGCCCCATTAATCGATGCACGAGAGCTAAGACTTGATGTTTCCCTAGAATTGCCTTCCAATAAATGGATGGAACGAATTAAAAAAACACGCAAGCACATTTAATGCCAAGCTGATAGTATTGTAATAAAAAACGGGAGTTTTAAGCTTTAAGTTTTAAGCTGAGGAAAGGAATCTTGAGGGGTCCTGCCTACAAGATACATGGGGGGGGGGGGGTTTAAGGGCTTCCATCTCAGCACCGCCCGTATACAGTGCCGATAGGGGGGACCCTGGAGGTCGGCGCCCCTGTTGCCCAGCTGTGGGAGGGGGGTTATTTCTACAACACCGGTCACATGCACTCCAACACTCACACGCTAGCCCACACACGAACACAGCCATACTAATGAAAACAGTCTCACGCACTTACACGTGCTCACACGGTCGGGCATTCAAAGGCCCACTACACCTTCACGCCCTCCCACCCAGAACCCTTGTATCCCTACTCACCATGACTGCAGCACGTCCCTCTCAGCCCGACTGGAGCTTCACGGAGTACAGAAGCGCGCTGAACAGTAGGGGAAGTGACGTCCCCTGACGAGGTGTTCTTACACTACTCCACCCCTATAGAAGTACCGACTGGAGAGTTACACACACACATATGCTCCCATTAATGCCCTCTGAAGTGGTGGGATAGTGTCCACACAGAGATACACTGCTGCCGATGCGATGCCCACGGCTAAAAACGTGCTACACGTTTCAAAGCCAAACTGTAGCTTGCTGAAGTGGCTGCTTAAGATAACATTCACACTCAATGGCCACAACACGCCAAACCTTGCGCATATATAAAATGCGGGCCAAATGCTGTCAATGGCAATTTCCAGGAACTCGAACCCTGCGAGCTCCCAACGATCAATAAAAACGGGCGACACAACCGCACTCAGTTGTAAAATGCGCACTTCCCCAGCCAAAATTCACTCTGCCCCCACACTTAGCTGAAATCGATGTGAACCTTCGACGGTGCTCGAATACTCGTAACTCGCCGGTCGTAACCATGTTCCAGAGCCGATCCCCGCATAGAAGCGCATCGCTGGTGGAAACCATCCCCTACGCCTAGAATGGAACCTGCAGTGCAGCTCCTTCATCAGCCGCCGGCTGCGTGCAGTGCCTCGGAAGTAACACTATGACACAAAGTGAGCAAGAAACAAATGAAAACTTACCTGGAGTGGCAGCTGCGCTGATCCTCACCACAACAACACACAAAAAAAATGGCGGACGCTCAGCTCAGAATTTTTCGGAATTGGGGGCGTAGTTTGCTGTCCTGAGTGACGGACGGCGTCACAGGGCTAAAGAATGCAAAAAATCACACCCCCAAATCCGAAAAGGACGGGGCTTGTTTGGAGTGACGCATCTCTCCTCCAATGGCTGGCCTCTGTTTAGGAAGCCAGCCAAGGGAGGAGAGACGGGGCAGGCAGACAGGACCTACAGCGCTACTAAGACTCATTAAATCTCACGCCTAAGACTGCGCAAGCGCAGTCTTTTAGGCCTTCGACCTAAAACAAGTAAATAAACTACAGATTCAGCAGTTAGGAAAGCAAACAAAGTTTTAAAAAATTGCAATTCTGAAGTGTGATGGAAACAAAGATGTTAATAGGATCAAAAGAAATCAAGGCATTTCATTTGGTGATGGCCAAATCGTAAATATTCACTGAAACCTGATTTCAACGCATTATAATAGTTTTATCAGAAAAGCTGTATGCCTATGCATATTTAGTGACCATTTCAATGGAAAATGTGCTGCCTGTATATGACAGCGTGATCAAATAATGCTTTAGTTACATTTAAAAAAATCGCCCCACTCATGTCCATTCCAGTTAGGTGGGTCGCAAAAATGTGTTCTTCTAAAAATTTGGTTGTGGTTCTAAAAAGTTTGTGAAGCACTGCTCTAAATCATTGTTTCTTTAAACCAGCAGTGTACTAATTGAGTTAGGTACAATGACATCTCTGCAGCTACTGAGTAACAGCTGTAGATATAATGGTGTTCTTATAGGAAAATATAGGAGACTGTTCATGTCACAGAACCGAAGCTCTGTTCCACCATTTGACTTAAAACAGAGTTTACAGATTGCCACTTTTGGAGAAATTGAGCAGAGAACCTCCATGTTGTACATTCAAAACAACCATACACAACTATTTCATTCCACATAATGTGGTCTGAGGCCGATTGTTCGATCACTTACTTTATATAAAAGAGATTCCATGACTTGTTGGGGTCTATGTAAAAGGACTGCTTTGTCATTTTATTCCGACGTAAGTACTGGATGGTTCAAGCTTCGTTCTAAGAGAGGTGGGTGTCATTGTTTTGTTAGAAAATACACTAAATAAACATTGCTCAGGATACTGACTATCACAAACCTTCCTATTATAATATTCTGCATAACTGTTCCTTGATAAAATCACTTTTGTATTGGATGGCTAAAATTCTGCACTTTGTGGTGTGTACGGTGGAATGATCTTATCTAATGATATTCTATGACTCTACTGGTTAAAGTCCAGAGATGCCCACATGTATGTGCATTGTTCTGATTATTGGCATTATATTTGGAAACACAGACATTTGTTCTCAAAGTGACCCAAAAGGGTGTACATACAAAAAGTAAGTTCCTTATTATGTCTGCATTAGCATAGAGTTATTGCTGGGACGTATGAGGGGATGTTCGATGTACCTTTAACAGTGTGGTACCAGAATATCTATGACACTAATACTGTATCGCGTATCCTAAGTAATGTTTATGAAAATACTGACCAAGTGGAGCTAATAACAGAAAATCAACGCCATTTATTTATTTAAAAATCTTCACAAACTAAAAAAAAAATTATTTAAAGGCCCTACATGGTCCAATGTGCTCGGATGAGGCACAGATAAGTTGCCCCATAAGCAAAACTAGTGACATGTATGTCGAAATCCCAAAAACTCATATTTTAAATATATATATATATATATATATATATATATATATATATATATATATATATATATATAAAAGCAGCCCCAGCCCCAAAGGAGTGTTTACGTAACGGTGAAGTCAAAGAAGAAGGCACTGCTTGTGAATAAAAATGAAGAACATATGGAAATAGGGCAGGGGATGAAGAGAACTCCTATAATGGAGGAAGGATTATGAAATATGTTTTTGTCTCATAAATATCACTTGATTACAAAGAATACCGCTCAAATTGCTATTTACAGAATACAGAAAATGCACGGTTGAATCATGCAAGTGCAACACGTTTATGCTTACTAGCAGAAACAGAAAATGAGAGGCGGTCAGAGGAATAAAGCAGATGCGAGAGTGGTACAGCAAGAGGCAGGACTGGGAAAAGGAGGGGAGTGAACTGAGAAAAGGAGACATTTCAGATTAGATTCGAATACACTGAAACAAGTTGGCACCCTAAGATATGGGGGAGGGTTGTGAAAGAGAAGGTTTGCTTTTTTGTTCTCTTTTCTGATTTTGGAATTTCCATAGTAATGTGGCTAGTGCTACATGTCATAAGTATACAAACGCCTACATACAGGTTTCTCAGCTAGGTAGGCTTGTTGGAAGGTATGCACGGCTTTGTGAATAAAGCCGAGGGATTTGAGTTTCAAGCAAGATGCGACGGGAATCCAGTAAGGATTGAAGAGGGTGGGGGAAGAGTGATCAAATTTACACTCACTGGTAAAAAAAATGAGCAGATATTTGGATGGCAGGCTTGAGAGAGAGGTGAGTGCAGTGCTTAATTTGAGGAGGTGGTCGATGGTGAGAGCCACCGGTACTCATTTTTGGGGACCGACACTTCTTTTTCTGCATCAGACATTTCCTGAGAAAGGGAAATCACAAGCGAGAAAGGAGGAAGAGAAAGACAGAAAAAAACATCACCAAAGGCAAAGATAGGACAGGCAAAAGTGAGATTAAAGGTGCAGGCAGTGTCTGGCAGAGAATTACAGATATTTTAGGGAAATTCAGGACTACGCAGCCTTGAGATTTGGAGTGCTGACATTTAATAGCGCTGGCTAGGCTTCTAAGCAATGCATTGGGAACCCGCACTAATTAGTAAACAAATTAAGCAGTGGGAGAGAGGTATGTGACGCCGGTTAGGTGAGCATTACACCTCAATTGATATGGAAGAGAACAAGGGCATGTACTGCAGCTTCTAACATTGCAGAGGGTTCTATTGCAAAAGGTACCCTTGCAATTGAGGTTTTAGGTAAATTCTACATTGGCAATGGAAGTCCATTCAAAGAATAATATTGGGCAAAAGTGTGTCCAGACACTTCTGTGCCGTTCTGCTGATCCTGCTTACTGGAATGTGATAGAGACTGATCTATGGCAGAAGAAGCATGCATCTCATGTGGGATGGTACCACACTCAGATTTGTAATAGCGAGAAATGTACAACTCCTCTGTGTGCACTAGAAGCTTTATATGCTTGCTGGCCAAAAGGATTTCCAATGGAAAGAAAAATTAGTGTGAGCAACTTATCAAATTTCTATTTCTTCTGACTTAAACTACAGCTATATGGAAAGACTAATTTCTGAAACAATGACACTCAAAAATACAAAAGCAGACAAGCAATGGCAATGGATCTTGCATATGAATGTAAGTGTTTTTCGTGTCATTGATAGGTTCAGGCACTCGATAAGTTATCATAACTGGACTCTACCATTCATCTTTACACTCCTGTATCCAGTAACTCATTCTTGCATTCACCATCTAGCACAACCAGGATTAAAAAAAGACAAACCCAACAACATATGCAAGATAAATTAAAAGAATACAAGTAGGAAAAAGAAAACATGATGCCACACAGCGGGAATATGCTTGTAATCAAAGAATAAACTTAGCAGTCGATGTTCGACTTACAGTGGAATTGTGCACTGTCTTTTGTCGTTTATTGTAGGATAAATAAAAAAAGGAAATAAATGACATATACCAAATTCATTATTTATGCACAGTATAAGATAGCTGAACCTAGAAAACTGTATATAACTGGACGGTTACATGTTTTTAATTACAGTGGAAGCAGGTTAGCATTTTATCTATGATATTGTATGTGCTGGTCTGTTACACATGATCTGAGAGCTCACACCTCTGTGCAACATCAACATACAAGTTAAAATATCTGCACACTACTGGGGAATTGGAAAAACCTGAATGAGTATCCCACTGTATATTTTTGTGGGAGGAGGAAGATGATGGAGGTGGTGATGATGGGTGAGGAGCTATGTCCAAGCAGACAAGTGAAAGCCAGACTTTTGCACATTTATGGCTGTATTATCCTTTCTGACATGGACATTTCCTATTTCTTTCGTTAATGTTTTTAAGCAAGCATTTGAGATTAGAGACATTAATTCAACATACAATTAACTTAATACAAAGTACACTTTTTAGCTTAATTCGGACTGGTTTTCGTGTGCACATAACAATAGGGGGAATAAAAGTAACACGGGAACACCATTTATTTAAAGGAGTATACAAAGTAGGTGTTGAACTTTATTTATGAAAAATTGAACTATTCAGCTCTTTTAGAATAACGGAATAACCGTTTCATACATCGCCAAATGCTAAATGTATTATAGTGTGCAATACTGGTTTCAAACACAACATCCAGTCTTTTATTAAAGGCTCAGGTGAACTGGCACCCTACGGTAGGAACATAGACCTGTACTATTTAAAAAAGACCCAATTATCTTGTCTTGACACCTTTGCTAAGAGTTGAGAAGCAAGAGTCAGTAAGTCTTTGCATGGAAACTCAAGACGTCAGGTCTGACTGCTGTACATACGTGGTTCTTAGAAAGAATGCAGTAGTTATCAGCAACTTTAGCTTTTTCTGCACCTGTTTATAGGTCTTCCTCAATTCGCCATTCAAATCCATCATTGAAGTCTTCAACCGAAACAGTTTGCAACTTCTGATAATACTCACCCACTTAATCTTCCAAGCAACAGGTTACACACTTTTCAATGCAAAATTCATACATCTACAATTCGAAACCCTGGCTTACTCATCTATTTATGGCTATGTCACCACATCAATTTGCTAAACTACCTCCCTCTATCCAAGGCTCTGCTCCCAACCCCTGCGCCACATCACTTACACAAGCACCATATTTTGCCTCATCCAGGTTTTAAATATATTCTTTTTTTGTCATTTAATTACAATACCTGTCCTTGAAAAAAAGATCATATGTCTCCATAAGTAGCTTTAAACTTGTTCTAGAACCTACATGTTCCAAATGGAACTTTTTGTCAACACCTGCCCTTTCTTTGGAACTGTACACTGTGCTCATAAGCCACTCCTTCACTTTTGCACTTAACATATTGTACCGATTAGCCTTTCCCCAGTGCTTAATTTGAACCAGTAGTTTCCTGTGCTCAGCACCGACACTTAATCCTCAACACCGGCGCATGAGCACCAGCAAAGGACACATTCATTTTTGGTAGGCACAGGGAGATTAAGTGTGCAGAATCACAGGATGTTGAGCCGATGCAGAGACTCGAACAACCTGGTTTCCCAGCTCAGAGGTGCCATCTCTGGCCATTAGGCCACCCCCCCCCCCCACTTGTAGGGTTTGTTGGTTTTGTGTTAGGCAGAGCTAACAGGAGAAACGGGCTAGTGAAGCTGCCTCCTGAGAAGAGCCTCATCACTTATTTTGTTCCAAAATAACCACTGCCTCTCCCTCACCAGTCCTCCTCTACGCATTCTGGTTATTGCAATGATGCTACCAAGTCCATTTATCTACCGTTTTATGGAATGCATAAACTGCATATAAATAAAAATGCATATACCAATTTAATACATACAAACAAAAAACACACTAGGAGCTGTTGTTTAACTACCTAATTGCCTTCTACTAGCACAATACTTTCTTCCTACTGCATGTCTAAAGCAGGGATGGTACACTCACCTATTTAAAGCCACTGTATCATTTAGATCTAACTGCAGTTGTATTTATATCGAGGAGGGCTTAGACTCCATTTGATGGATTTTATTTCACCCTGAAGTCCATGCTTTTTTGGGGGGGTTGTCTGCACAAGCTGCCAGCTGAAATCATTTTGAAAAAGAATTTAAGGCCTGGTATAGAATTAATGTTCACAAATGTAATCCTCAGCCATAAGCAAGCTAAAATCCTACAATGATTACTTCTGTCTAAGATTCATTCGAGGTCCCATGTGAGATAAGAGAGGAATCACTTGTGAAGACTGCAGTTCCAGAATAGCGTCATTAAGGAGGCTTAGAAGAACTCTTAGAAAGTGGCTAAAGAGGCACAAAAGAGAATATCATGGTGTAAATTGGAGCTAGGGATTGGGTATTGATAAATAAGACCTCACAGGCCGGCGGTTTTGCACCCGATCAGTAAAATTGATAAAGGGAGATCATGGGCAGTGTGCAAGTTTGTTTAGCTATCATCAAATTGTTGTATATCTGACTTACTTGCGACTTAGGGGTCGATTACGATGTTGTTAGGAAGACATTCTGACCAATTTGGTTCTGGAATGCTTTCCGAACTCCTCAGTTCGGGGGAGTCCGACCAAGTGATTTTGATGCATCCAGATACGATTCAGGTCTGACTCCTATTGACTTCAATGGGAGCCTGTGTTCCGAACGAGAAATTGAAAAAATGGGTTGTTGGGGAAAACCATGCACCCTGTGACAGGCACCCCATGGTGCCTGCCACACTCTGCATCCATGGGTACCCCCACGGACCCGATTCGGAAGGCCCCGGGTGAAGGGAGCCTGCCACGGGACCCCAAAGTCAGAGTTCAACAGCCAATTCATTTTGGAACAACCGATTCAGAAAGGCTGTCGGAATCTGACATACTAATTGCTCGGCTGGAAACGCGCCCCGTAGACTGCAACGATTAGACTCTGACCTGACTTGGTTACTCCCAATGCCTTTCGGAACAGAGTCAAACAGTCGAACCCTTCCCAGCCATTGTAATCACTCATTGGGAAACGTGTTCAAGTCGGTTGGAATGGTGGTTTCCGAATCGGATTAGGACGAATCGAATGTCACTCGGAGCCTTTCCTAATATCAAAGAGAAAATGTTTGATATCTATCATTTCCTGGGAAATTCAAAACCTCAGGAAACCAGGAAGGTATTTGATCCTTTACCTGATAACGGGCAAAGTTCAAAATATGACATGCATGAAAGAACAAGTTGCTTATATTCGGTAACACTTTGTCTGGTGGATACAGTATCTGCCTGTGGATTCCATACCTTTTGGATTCCTCACCTTTTGAATTACCCCTGCACCAGCATTCCACAGAAATTCTTTTTTAAGCTCTTTCAAGTTGACGAGAACGTCACAATAGCACGGCTCTCCTTGTGACTCCGTATGACGTCGCGGGAGCCATAAGCAAATCTCGTTGGCATGCTGACATCAGTTCCACCCATTTTTTCCATGCCCTCGAGGCGAACCGGCAGACCAACAACATAACACAAATATACACAGTATACAAAATATATACACAAATACATACAGTATATATATATATATATATATATATATATATATATATATATATATATATATATATATATGTATATCCAAAACATGCCTCTGAGCAAGGAGCCTCCAACCCTACAGGGCGGCCTCTAACCATGTGCACAGAGCAGCCCGTCATTAACTTCCGTTACACACCACACAGAGGCCCAATACCGGAGATGCAGGCTTTATTTTCACAGGCACAGCAGCGCAAAGGATACCCTTTATCCTTACGCGTTTCGGCGATGTATTGCCTTGATCACAGGTGGGGATTATTTAGTGCACTAAGACTCTGTGAAACATATTCGTATCATCTGTGAAATGCACCATGGGAACTGTATTTTTTAATGCTAGTCATGTGATTTTTGGAACTTTAAAAAGCGCGCAGAAATGCACTTGCACTAAATAATCCCCACCTGAGATCAAGGCAATACATCGCCGAAACGCGTAAGGATATGGGGTATCCTTTGCGCTGCTGTGCCTGTGAAAATAAAGCCTACATCTCCGGTATGGCCTCCGTGTGGTGTGTAACGGAAATATATATATATATATATATATATATATATATATATATATATATATTCACTGAAAAAAAACATAGGTTTCACACGTTATAGTTAGCTGGACATTTCACTCATCAAAACCATTGAAATTCCCCCGTTGTAGTTAGTTCAGCTAACTACAACTTGCGCACCCGCAATCCACTGCTGATGACGTCACATATTACAGCACTCATGGCATGGTCAGTGACATCACTCATGACATCTCAAATGACATCACTGATGACATCATCCAGTGAATGTGCGTCTTTCTGAAAAATAAATATTTTTTATATATGTATATCTAAAGGTCGATGGAAGAATAAATGGGTACATAAGTGTCTAAATGGATGTTTTTTTGTAAAATTGATTGTATAACTGACTTAAGTGTATCTTAATGAATACATGTATTAGCGAGTAATGTTTAAATATGTAAATATCTGTATCAGTGTCTCACTTTGTGTATAAGTGGCTGCATGGGTTGTCGAGTAGCTACATGAGTGTGTATTTGGGTTATTAGTTGTTTTTTTGAGTATCAGTATGAGTGTCTGTATGGTTCGGTGGGGGATATTACTTAGCACATTGATGCATGAATGACTGACTCACTGTTTGTATGCTGAAGACAGCATGTGTGCAGGACTGTATGGGTGGATGAGCGTGTGTATGGTGTCTTAGTGAGTGAATGACTGTCTCAATAGTATCTTTATGAGTAACTACATATGTTTTAAACTAGTATATGTGAGTATTGATGTATATAAGTGAGTATATGTGAGAGTGAGAGATTGGAAGAGTTCGTGTAAGAATAAATATGTGTTTCTATAAGTGATTGTTTAAGAGAGTAAGTATGTGTACGTTTCTGTAGAAGTAAGTGTAGTGGTGTGTGTATAGCAGTATATGAAAGTAAATGGATGTTTGATAGTTTATTAGCATGTGTGAGTGTGTGAGAGTAACTATGGATGAGTGTCGGTGTGTAACAGGATGTATAGGTGTATGAGTACATATGATGAGTGACTACATGTATGAGCGACTATATAGAACTGTTGGTGAATGAGTGGATGTGTATGTGGATTTTGGAATTACTGAATAGGTTGTTGTAACTGGTATTGGTATCTCCATTGTTTTGAAAATGTTAGTTTATATTTTTGAATGTATGTATCAAAGGTTATATTACGGCGAGAGGAGGTCTACCACTCTTTCACAAGAATGATATCATCAGTAATGTCATCAGTGATGTCATGAGGGATGTCACTGACCATGTCATGAGTAATGTAATATGTGACGTTGTCAGCAGTGCATTGCGGGCGCGCGAGTTATAGTTAGCTGAACTAACTATAACGGGGGAATTTCAATGGTTTTCTATGAGTGAAATGTCCAGCTAACTAGAACATGTGTGAAACGTATGTTTTTTTCAGTGAATTTCTAAGGTTTTTAAATGCTAATTCCTTACTGTAATGTGGCTGAAACGTATGGTTTTTTCAGTGAATTTCAAAGGTTTTGTAAATTATAATTTTTAAATGTATTAATTGTTATATATTTTTTATACTAATTTACTACATTGTTTTACACTATTTATTTTTAGATATTTTATTTTTTAAATTACATTACATATTTTTAATATAAATTGGAAAATAAATGTTTTTAAAAATATTGAAATTGTATTTTTTTTATTTTATATATTTTTTAATTTATATATATTTTATATAGCAGGCAATGATATCCTATGGAAGGAAATTCAAGTTACTGGTAAGTACGGTTAAAATTTCTTTTCAGGATCAGTACTGTGCTGAAAGATGCAGCACGGAGGTCTCTCCTGATAGCAGGTGAGTAAATCGGAATTTGTAGTTCGGCTGATTTTAGAGGAATATTTTAAAGTTCCAAAACTCCACACTTAGAAGAATTTCCAAGTGAAACCAGTCAATGTTAGCCTATGGAAGGAAATTCAAGTTACTGTAAGTACAGTTAGATTTACTTTTGAGGATCAGTAGTGGGCTGAAAGATGCAGCACTGAGGTCTCTCCTGATAAAAGGGGAGTAAATCGGAATTCGTAGTTCGGCTGATTTTAGAGGAATATTTTAAAGTTCCAAAACTCCACACTTAGAGAAATTTCCAAGTGAAACCACTCAATGTTACCCTATAGAAGGAAATTCACTTAGCAGGTAAGTACTTTTTCTTACTCAGTGGTGGATCCTGGATCCAGCACTGGTGCATCTCCTATAAACAGTTGAAAGAATGCGTTTAAGTCATACAGGCGATTTTTAAGGAATATTTTTAGTTGGTGAAAATAGACACTTTGAAACTTTTCTGGTGAAAACCAGACAATGGATTCCTATGGAAGGAAACACAAGTTACTGGTAAGTACGGTTAGAATTACTTTTAAGGATCAGTACTGGGCTCAAGGATGCAGCACGGAGGTCTCTCCTGATAACAGGTGAGTAAATTGGAATTCGTAGTACATCCATTAAACGCCACAGAGCTGCGTAGCAGAGAGATGTAAAAAGGACACGACATGCACCACCGCTCTGCAACGCAGCGGCGCTTCCTGGAAGCACCTGGTGGACTACTTGGCCCCCATGGTCCCTCAGGTTCTAAGTTGAATTTTTTCTCCAACTTAAAACGTGCCACAGGGCATGTTTGCACAAATCACGTCAGGCCCCGTCCCCTCCCTTCACCACTGTGTAAACGCGCCCTGTCACAGTTCTAAATTGAGAGATTAAGTCCCATTCAATCCTAAGGATACCTAGGGTCAAACTAGCCCACTAGGTACCTCCAGTAAGCACCGCAGAGCTGCGTTGCAGAGATGTATAAAAAGGGGCGTGGTCTCTAAACACCTGTCTGCAACGCAGCTCCCTGGCGCATACTGGAGATACCGGTTGGGCTATTTGGCCCTCCGTGACCCTCAGTATTGAAAGATAATTAATTCCCCAACTTAAAACGCACCACTGGGCGCGTTTGCACACTGATGAAGGAAGGGGGCGTGGCCTGAGGTGACATGTCTGCATACACGCCCTCTAGCGCGTTTTAAGTTAGAGAATTCATTCCTCCTCAATCCTGTGGGTCCCTGTGGGCCAACTAGCCCGTGGTGCATTTTAAGTTGGGGGATTAACTCCCCTTGAAACCGGAGGGTGCCTGCGGCTCAACTAGCCCACCATGCTACCTCTAGTAAGCGCCACAGAACTGTGTTGCAGAGAGGTGTAAAAAGGGGCGTGGCCTCAGAACACCACTCTGCAACGCAGCCCCCTGGCGCATACTGGAGGTTCCCGGTCGGCTAGTTGGGCCCCCAGGGACCCCCAGTATTCAAGGGGAATGTGTTCCCCCTTTGCAAACGTGCCAGGGGGCGCGTTTGCAGAGTGCTGCATGAAGGGGAAGTGGCCTCCGGGACGATGCCGGTGTTTTTCTTTTTTAAGAAGGGGGGCTGTGTAGCCCCCCTTCTTTTTCAGTTTTTTTTTTGCCCTGGGGACCCCATCCCCCCAGGGCTTGCCCCCTATTTTTTTTTTAAATGTGGAAGGGGGCTGCGTGACCCCCCCCATCCTGAAGCTTCTTTTAGCCCCCGGACCCCATCCCCTGGGGCTCTGCCTCTTTTTTAAAAATATATATTTTAAAAAATGTATTTATATTTTTTTATTATTTGGGGAGGGGGGCCGCGTGGCCCCCCTCCCGGGCCACTTCTAGCCCCGGGGACCACATCGCCCGGGGCAGGCTCTCTTCGTTGGGGACCGTGGGAGGGTCCCCAATCCCACCATGGTCCCTGCTGGCTCCCCGCATCCTGCGAGAGCCGGCATTGCTTTTCTACATGGGAGCAGCTAACATGCTGCTCCCCATGTAGAAAAGCAACAGTCTTTGGCTTTTGGAGGAGAGAGCAGGTTTCCTGCGAGGCTCCCGCTCTACCATAGCAAACTACAGTGTCCAGGGGGTAGGCACCCCGGGACACTGCAGGAGCCGGCCCTGGCCGGTCAGGGCCACCACAAGGCTCCAGGAGGGGGGCCGCGCGGCCCTCTCCCAAAAGCCCCGGGGGGTGGTCCCCGGGGCTGGGGGGTCCGTCATGGACCCCCCAATTAGAAAATGTAGTGCCCCGGGGAGATGGCGGTCCCCGGGGCGTGTGGGGGTGCTTGAGCCCCCCACACATGTTTTAAGTTTTTTTTAAAAAAAAGAAGCCCCAGGGCGGCAGTCCCCTGGGCTGCCGTGAGCCCCCAGCATATATAATGTTAAAGCCACGGGGGTGGCGGTCCCTGGGGCTGGGGGGGCCCTCTGGGCCCCCCATTATTATAATAAAAAAGAAGCCCCGGGGGGTGGCGGTCCCCAGAGCTGCGGGGCCGTGAGCCCCCCACATATGTAACAATAAAGCCCCTGGGGTGGCGGTCCCCGGGGCTGGGGGGCCCCTCTGGACCCCAATTTTAATGATACACATTGCCCCCGGGATTTGGCTAATTACGAATTAATCGGGCTTCGGGGGCTTTTTCTCACAGAATATACGTATCCTACGCGCATCCCGCGATTTAAAAAAAGAAAAACATTGACTGTGGAGGGCTGTCCTGAATCTTGATTGAACTCTTAATAAACACGGTTTTGAAAAAAAAAAAGAAAAAAAAAGAAAAACATTTTTGGGCCTTGGGGGTCCTTGTGGGACCCCCTCAGCAGGCCTAGGAGGTCAGGGTGTTTCTACCCTGCCCCCTTTGCGTCTTTTGCGCACTTGTTTTTCAGTTTTCTTGTGCCTCGGTTCCACGGAAAGAAACTGTGCAAAGGTCCCAAGCAAAAGTAATAGAATAGAATGAGACATAAGCCAAAACATAATAAACGACATGCAAAGGCCATACCTATTTACACAAATGCAGCGTATAATACAACTGTTTCCATATTGTCAAAATTCCAAAGACAAGAGTTTCAATACTCGTCTTTGGAATTTTGACAATATGGAAACAGTTGTATTATACGCTGCATTTGTCTCATTCTATTCTATTACTTTTGCTTGGGAAATCACTTCCCTTCAGGTCCCATTCAGTCAGTGAGAGAAACCTAAAGACCTAAGCCATGCATGCCTCCTGGTAGCCACTGAGGTGCCCATCACCCTTGCAACCGAGTCTGCCATGTCCAAACCCAACTGAATGACCTGACGGGCTGCTGCTTGTGTGTCAGATAGCGCTTCCAAAAAATGAACACGGTTATCTTCAGGTAACTTAGGAGCTACTTGCTTGACAGAGTCCATCAGCGCATGAATGTACCTTCCTAGCAAACACGTGGCATGTGTTGACTCCAGAGCCATACTTGCAGAAGAGAACACCTTTTTGGCAGACTGCTCCATCTTTTTCGAGTCTCTTTCCCATGGGGTGGTGGGGAAGGATTCAGTCGACTGCTTGGAACAAGAAGCCTGAACCCTGAAGTTTCTGGTGAAGGATGGGCAGAAAGGAAAGCTGGATCATGAGGATCGGGCTTAGACCGTCTTGCCACAGACCTAGATACTTCAGGGGCAGACAAAGGCTTCTGCCACACCTCCATAATCGGCTCAGTTAACGCCTTATTGAAAGGTAGCAGAGGTTCAACAGAAGAGGCAGGAGAATGTAACACTTCAGTCAAGATATTCGACTTCACCTCAGCCGAGGGCAACTGAAGGTCCAACAGGTCAGCAGCCTTCCTGATGACTGAGTGATAAGGAGAAAAGTCCTGTGAAGGCCAGGCCTTCAGAGAAGAAAGCTCCCACTCCCGGGAAGTATCCAGGCCACTGGCCTCTCGTAGGCCCTCCAAGCCATCCACGGAGTCGAGGATCTCCACTTCCTCATGTTCTTGCTGGTACTCCTTTTCCTCCAGCAGTCTTTGTGCTTCTCTCCTGGAATGCTGCTTCGGGATTGGCGGCACCAGTGCCAGCCGCGGCGCCGGTTACAACGGCGCCATGGGAGGACCTTCCACAGTGGGCAATGGCGCTGCCTGTATCTGGGAAGATGTCGGCTCAACACCAGATGGCGCCGGAGGCTGAGGTATTGGAGTCGAAACCCTCTGTGCCGGAAACTGCCATGATGGAGCCGTCAGCATGAAAGGCACTAAAGGTGCCTGGGCATATTGCTGGGGGATGCCCAAATTAAAGGCAAGTGGACCCACAGGGCAAGACGGGGCACAGGTAGGGTAAGATGCCTTGGCATTTAGGAAATGCGACGGATCTGCTCCTGGTCCTGGAAAAGGAGGACAAGGATCCAAAACCCCCTGGTCTGGATCCATCCAAGGCCGTACAGGGGGACTGAGGCTGCGACGCCGGAGACATCGGGTCCAATACGGGCAAAGCCGCAGGAAAAAACTCCCTGGGAGACAGAGAATCCCTGGGCACCGGTGAATCCCTCGTGGCGCCGGAGTCTGGGCCGGAGTCACCTGCGGAGGAGGAGTAAGCAACAGCGAGATGGCATCATTGTCACGACGCAGCTGTACGGGAGCCTACACAGGGGAGGGAAGATAGAGCTCTGGAGCACTCTGTTGACATGATTCCTCTTCTCCTTTCACAGTGCAGGGCAGAGACATCAGACAACAGGGGGTGGAGCCAGCATTGGCGAGGGAAGGCCCAGCCCTATTCAGGTCCCAGGTGCAACTCCTCCCTCCCATCTAGATGCAGATCTCTGGTGTCCCATTGGCTTATATTTCGAAACCCCAGTTCTAATTGGTTGGTTCAAAGCCAATGGAAGGGCAGCAACGCCTTCTGAATGTTCCCGGCTGTGACGTGTTATCGCAGCCACATTGGCATTATGATGCTCCATTTTACATCTGATAACATTGTTTTTATATTCTACTTCGTGTTGTAGTGAGAATGGCTACTTCGAAGAAGTCCATTTTCAAGCCGTGCAGAGTGTGAGGGGCATATGTCCATCACAGATCCTCACGACAACGGTCTCTGGTGTCTTTCTTTGGACCACGATGTTGAAAGGTGTTCGTGCTGTCGGAAGATGAACCCGAAGGCGCTGAAGGAACGCGAGGCGAAACTCTTCATGGCGCGGGTGAAAATAGAGAAGGGTCGCAAGAGATGGAAGACGTTGACCTTGCATACTTTGAAGTCGAAGAAAAGCAGAAGAAAAAGAGAAGACTTGGGTTCGATCTTAGAAGGGCATGGCTTCGAGGTCAACCTACCCCGTACAGCTGCGTCGTGACAAGGATGCCATCTCGCTGTTGCTTACTCCTCCTCCGCAGGTGACTCCGGCCCAGTCTCCGGCGCAACAAACCCAGACAAGGAATACACAACACAGCAGAGGCAGACCTGGATAGTTAGGAAAGAAAATACCTACTTTTTAAAAGTGGTATTTTCAAACACAGAATATTAAAACCAACTTTACTAAAATATGTATTTTGTTATTCTGAGTTCAGTCATACTAAATTCTACCATGTTCCTTGAGTCAGGTAGGATTATAAGAATGTAATAATTTAACTGCCTATTCTGGCCTATGGAGAACAGGTAGCCTTCAATAGTGAAAAACGAAAATGGACTTAATTCACTATTAGAATATGCTACACACATCAGAGCATGTCCTACCTTATACTTACAATGCACCCTGCCCTTGGACCTACCATAGGGGTGTATAATATGAAGCAAAGGGAAGGTTTAGGGACTGTCAAGTGGGTGCACTTGGCCAAGTCGACATGGCAGTGCTAGACTGCACACAGGCCTTGCAATGGCAGGCCTGATACACACTTTACAAGCTGCTTCTGTTGGTGGCACAACCAGTGCTGCAAGCATACCAGCAGCATTTGATTTACAAGCCCTGGGAACACATGGTGCACTGCACTAGGGGCTGACAGATAAATCAAATAACCCAATCATGGAATAACCAATGAGTACATACTTTTAACATATAGAGCACTGATTAGCAGTGGCCCAGTGCCCAAAGCATAAAACCAGCAAAAACATATCAAAACAGAGGAGGCAATCCGTCAAAATGGAAGGGAGACTCACACCAATGATGCCAGGTCTAACATGTGTCCGCTCCAGCTGAAATGTGGGGAGAACTACCCTTCCGTTTGGAAGTTCTCTTCACTAAGGTGGAAAAATCTGGACAGACCATCAGCGTTGGCGTGTTCAGTACCAGGGCGGTGTTCCACCATAAAGTCCATACCCTGTAGGGAAATGGACCACCTCAACAACTTTGGGTTCTTACCCTTCATCTGCATTAGCCATCTGAGGGGCCTGTGGTCAGTCTGAACCTGGAAGTGAGTCTCAAACAAGTATGGTTTCAACTTCTTCAGTGCCCAAACCACAGCAAATGCCTCACGCTCAATTGCACTCCACCTCTGTTCCCATGGAAGTAACCTCCTACTGGTGAAGGCTACAGGTTGGTCTAGGCCCTCTTCATTAATCTGTCATAGAACAGCCCCCACACCATGCTCTGAAGCGTCTGTCTGTACAATGAATTCTTTTGAGAAGTTGGGTGCCTGAAGCACGGGTGCTGTGCACATGGCAGTCTTCAGGGCGTCAAAAGCCTTTCGACAGGTGTCAGTCCAGTTTACTTTCTTGGGCTGCTTCCTGGAAGTCAGCTCAGTCAAGAGTGCAACAATGTTGCCATATCCCTTGACAAACCTCCTGTAGTACCCCGTGAGTCCTAAAAAGGCTCTCACCTGTGTCTGAGTCTTTGGGGGTTCCCGTGCCAGGATGGTATCAATCTTGGGCTGTAGGGGCGCCACCTGGCCGCTTCCTACCTGGTGACCTGGCACTTACTCGCCTTGATTGTGAGGCCTGCCTTGCGCAGTGCCATCAACCCTTCGCAGAGGTGCTGCAGGTGTTCTTCCCAACTGGCGCTGAACACTGCAATGTCCTCCAGGTAGGCGGCACTGAAATCCTCCAGTCCAGCCAACACCTGGTTGACCAACCTCTGAGAGGTTGCAGAGCATTCTTCATCCCAAAAGGACATAACCCGGAATTGGTAGTGCCCATGTGGTGTGGAGAGTGCGGACCTCTCCTTAGCCCAATCAGTCAAGGTGATCTGCCAGTACCCAGACGTCAAATCAAACGTACTACGGTACCGTGCAGCCCCTAACTGATCTATGAGCTCATCAGCTCTGGGGGTGGGGTGTGTATCAATCCTGGTGACTGCATTGAGCCCTCTGTAGTCCACACATAACCGGAGTTCAGGTGTCGCACCCGGCGAGGCAGCCTTTGGGACCAATACCACTGGGCTGGCCCAAGGACTGTTTCAGGACTCCATGACCCCTAAAGCAAACATCTTGGAGATTTCCTCCTTAATGTAAGCCCTAACCTTGTCAGACACTCTGTAAGCCTTGTGCTTCACAGGAGGACTGTCTCCAGTGTTCACATCATGGATGCACCACTCTGTGACATCAGGAACCAAGGAAAATAGATCAGAGAATTGCCCCAACAGTTGGCGACAATCTTGCTGCTGATCAAGGGTCAGTGTGGCAGAGAGGCTGACACCATCCACTGACCCATCTTGCTCTGTTGCAGACAGGAGGTCAGGAAGAGGCTCGGTCTCCTCCTCCATTCCATCATCCGTTACTAGGAGCATGCCCACTTCGGACCTTTCTAAATGGGGCTTCAGGCGATTAACATGCAGGACCCGCAAGGGGTTCCTGGGAGACCGCAAGTTCACCAGATAAGTGACATCACTCATGCGGTCCACCACCTCATATGGACCAGTCCACCTGTCCTGGAACGCACAAGGCTCCACAGGGGTCATGACCCAAACTTTCTGTCCAGGTTGAAGCTAAATCAGAGTGGCATTCTGATCGTACCACCGCTTCATTTCCTCCTGGCTGGCTTTCAGATTTGCCTGGACGAGATCTTTGAAACGCAGAGTCTGGTTCCTGAAGGCCAGCATGTAGCTATATACATCCTGGGGAGGTTTCCTGGGAGATTGCTCCCAACCTTCCTTGACCAAACTCAAAAGTCCTCTTACCGGGTGACCATACAAAAGCTCAACGAGGCTGAACCCTAGAGACTGTTGTGGCACCTCACGGTAGGCAAACAGAAGGCATGGCAAGAGGACGTCCCACTTACGCCTCATTGGTTCCTCAAGACCCATGATCATGCCTTTGAGAGTCCGGTTGAATCTTTCAACCAGCCCATTTCCTTGTGGGTTGTAATCCCTACCTTCAGTTAAAAAGCGGCCCCACAAACCCGCTCCCCAATCCTTCTCAGGGACCCGGTGGGCCAACATTGCTATCTCATAGGCTGCAAACCACTGACCAATATCTTCGCCTTTGTGGAAATCTTTGATGACATCCTTGGGAATATGGACCCTGCCTTCTGAAGGCACAGATGGTGCGCTGCCACCAGAGGGATTGATTTCTAAGCCCTTGTCCTTGATCTCTAACTCCCTCAAAATTCTCTCATGCTCCATTCTCATTCTCTCTCTTTCCAAAGACAAACTGTTATTCTCTGTTCCCCTCTGCCTCCATCTTAAGCGTAGCCATCTCCAGCTTGTGTGCCCTACTTCTCTCCCGGTCTTCCAACTCTCTGGGGACAGATCTTTGGAAGAGATGCTGCTGCCAGGTGGGGACGGCACCCCTCCCCTGGCTGGAAACACTGGCCTGTTAATTTGCTCATCTGCATCCCCAATAGGCTCCAGCACAAGATCAGGGACATTTATTGCTTTTACCCAGGCCCTCAGTGCCTTTTGGTAGTCTTCCCTTTTAGAAATGCCTGGTGTAGCAACTTCCAATTTCCTGCAGAGATACTTGAGCTGTTTCAAAGTGTAGGTTTCCAACCTCTCTTCCTCAAAATCAAAATCCATAGATGCAACAGATGCTGGTTTACTCATGGTAGTAAGAATTGGGAGTTTTCAGGAAAAACTAACAGTCCAAGGAAAAAGGATTCTAAAAAAAAGTATGTGGTCGCGTTTGGTTTGCACTCACTAGTAGTGTACACCAATCACTGTATATGAAACACAAATGCAAAGTCCAAATCCTCACCGCTAACCACCAATGTTAGATCTGGGGGTCTCTAGTCGGCAATGGTATTCACCTTTGTCCAAATAGGGACACTTATTTCCAAGTCAGGATAAGGGGATTACACTCCTTAATAACCCCTGCTCACCCAATTGGTAGCTTGGCACGAGCAGACAGGCTTATCTCAGAGGCAGTGTGTTAAGCATTTGTGAATATACACAGTAATACAGCAGAAACACTACAGATGGACAACACAGGTTTTATAAAAATAAGTATTCTTTATATAGGCTTAACACAAGACCACAAATGACAAAAATCCACAATACTACACTTAAGATTGCTTAAAAGGTGATTAAAGTCTCTTAGTTCAAGTTGATGGTAAATGCGACAAAGTTCTCAACAAAGTACCTGGATGCGTAATGCAAAGTAAACAAAAGGCTCGCAAAAGGGGAGATGCATTGGTTCCGTGACCCGGGGGAATGGTTGCGCCCTGCCTCAATGCTTGCGCAGAGTAAGGGACCCGTCATGAGCTTTACCGGTGCTAAGGTGATGCGTAGATTCTCGGCCTGCGGGTCTGTTGCGGTGCGCAAGATGGTGCCTTGATGCGATGCGATGATCCGGTTGCAATGCGAAAAGATGGCGCCCTTGATACGGCGATGCGATGATGATGCGATGACGCCCTGGCAGCCTTGTGACGACTCTGGACTTTGGAGTCGCGACAGGCCCTGCGACACGCTTCTCCAGTGATGCGATGGCAACTTTCACAATGGCATCACGCTTCTCCGGTGATGCAACAGCAGGCAGCTTCGATGAACACACGCTTCCAGGGAGATGCGGCGATGGCTCGTTTCTCCGGCGATGCAACGATTTCCGCGGCGGCGACACGCTTTTTCTCGATGCATCGCGCTTCCACCTCCCAGCGGCAGGCAAGTGTCTGGAGTCAGAATTCCCAGCAAGGAAATTCAGGAGGGAGCTGGAGGTGAAGTCTTTTGTCCCCGAGACTTCAGCATGAGGCAAGCACAGTTCAAGCCCTTGGAGAATATTCTGTAGATGAAAGTCCTTACAAAGTCCCTTCTCCTTTCCCTTGGCAATGAAGCAATCACTGCAGGCCAACCCAGCAAACAGCAGACTGGCAGAGGGGCAGTACGACTCCTGCAGCTTCCTTGGTTCTTCTCCTTGGCAGAAAGATTTCTTGTTCTAGAAGTGATCTAATTTCTAAGGATCAGGGTCCTAATATTTATACCCCAAAATCCTTTGTTCTCTGAAAGCAGGGAGGCCTCTGCCTAGTCCAAACCAGTTCCTGAGCACTTCGTTTACATGACTTTCTTCTTCCTTTCACTGTGCAGGGCAGAGACATAAGCCACCCCACAGGCGGTGGAGCCAGCACAGGGGAGGGAAGATACAGCTCTGGAGCACTTTGTTGACAGGATTCCTCTTCTGCTTTCACAGTGCAGGGCAGAGACATCAGACAACCCACAGGGGGTGGAGCCAGCATTGTCGAGGGAAGGCCCAGCCCTATTCAGGTCCCAGGTGCAACTCCTCCCTCCCATCTAGATGCAGATCTCTCTATTCACCACTGGGCTATCCCAGCCTGTCTCCTGGAATCCCCAGCCCTGTCACTCACGAACCCAGACAATGAATACACAACCCAGCAGAGGTAGGCCTGGATAGTTAGGCAAGAAAATACCTACTTTCTAAAAGTGGTGTTTTCAAACACATAATATTAAAACCAACTTTACTAAAAATATGTATTTTGTTATTCTGTTATAGAGAACAGAGAGCCTTCGATAGTGAAAAACGAAAATGGCTGTAATTCACTATTAGAACATGCTACACACATCAGAGCATGCCCTACCTTATACTTACAATGCACCCTGTCCTTGGGCCTAAAATAGGGGTGTCTAATATGAAGGAAAGGGAAGGTTAAGGGACTGGCAAGTGGGAGTACTTGGCCAAGTCGACCTGGCAGTGCGAGACTGAACACAGGCCTTGCAATGGCTGGCCTGAGACACACTTTACAAGCTGCTACTGTGGGTGGCACAACCAGTGCTGCAAGCCCACCAGCAGCATTTGATTTACAAGCCCTGGGCACACATGGTGCACTGTACTAGGCGCTGACAGATAAATCAAATAACCCAATCATGGAATAACCAATTAGTACATAATTTTAACATAGGGAGCACTGGCACTGATTAGCAGTGGCCTAGTGCCCAAAGCATAAAACCAGCAAAAACATATCAAAACAGAGGAGGCAATCCGTCAAAATGGAAGGGAGACTCACGCAAATGATGCCAGGTCTAACACCTTTCATTAGTGCATTTGATAATTCATATAGAGTGAACAGCGACGAGATACAGATTTAATGTTGTCAATTCTTGACGACTCATTTTTTTTATTACGGGCAGTATAAGTAATTTTTACTTTTCAAAATGTGATTTATTTCAATTGTGAATTTATTTTGTAGAAAAAAGTGCTCTATTTATCGTTCATAAAATGTAGGTACTTACAAATGTTTCCATCATATAATAATTTTCGGTCGTTTCACGGTGAATTCTTGTGTTTTATGTTTTAGGGTAATGTAAAGGTGTTCAGTGGTCTTGTGACTCTCCAATAATTGTAACGAATAAATGTGTCTATTAAAAGAGTTCTGAAGAACGTAAAATGCTTTTTCTTGGCAGTGCAATATAAAGTGACAAGTATTATTTTTCACTCAAGTTACAATTTTGGGGTCCCGCTCCTTTTGTGAATTAAACATTCTAGGGAAGTTAAAACATGTTGCAATAGGTTTTTGAAACAACGCAAGTAGTTATAAAGAATTATACTCACTAACCAGTGTGTTATACATACATTTGAATTACTTTCTTTTAAGTGTTCGGTGTCCACGATGCCAGCTGCTGAGGGAGCAGGCTCTCCCACCTCCACCTGCCACAACCCAGAGGCTCCAAGGGTACTTTTCTGTCTCCATTTCCTAACTGGCAACGGTAGTAACAAAAAATGGATTATTTTAATGTGTTGGAAACGTCATACATGCAACACACATCCCACTTCCAGCAAGCAAAGAAACACAACTTTAAACAAGGTACATTGAATTTTCCTGCTCCTTCGATGAAACATCAACTTAGGATGACTGGCAGTATCATGCGGCAAGTGTGAGAGGAATTTCTTTTAGAGGTCTTGTGAAGGAGAACAGGAGAAAGTATTGTTTTCCAGAAACAGCTGTGACGCATCTCTCCTATATAGCTACAACAAGCCTTTACAATGCAATAGGTCTCGTAGCAATAAAGTTTGAGTTACTGGCATTGTAAATGACAATGCTTTGCATTAAAAAAAACATTTTTTATTTGCAATTGGTATATAAACATGGTTTGTGAATGGTTAGCTGTTGCTTATGCTAAGCAAAGTTGCTTTAATATAGAGTGCTAGTCTTGCTTGTTATAAGCATGCTGATTTAAAGCGCTCTGATACCTGCACCGACGGCAGGTGGTGTGTGTTCCTGGTGGAAGCATGCACTGATGGCTGGTGTTGTATGTGCCTGGTGAAAGCGTGCACTGATGGCTGGTGGTGTGTGCCTGTTGAAAGCGTGCACTGACGGCTGGTGGTGTGTGTGTGCCTGGTAAAAGCGTGCACTGACGGCTGGTGGTGTGTGTGTTCCTGGTGAAAGCGTGCACCGACGGCTGGTGGTGTGTGTGTGCCTGGTGAAAGCGTGCTCTGACGGCTGGTGGTGTGTGTGCCTGGTGATAGCGTGCACTGATGGCTGGTGGTATTTGTGCCCGGTGAAAGCGTGCACTGACGGCTGGTGGTGTTTGTGCGGGGTGAAAGCGTGCACTGCCGGCTGGTGGTATTTGTGCCCGGTGAAAGCGTGCACTGACGGCTGGTGGTGTTTGTGCCGGGTGAAAGCATGCACTGACGGCTGGTGGTGTTTGTGCCTGGTGAAAGCATGCAAGGACGACTGATGGTGTCTGTGCCTGGTGAAAGTGTGCACTGACGGCCAATTATGTGTATGTCTGGTGTAAGCGTGCGCTGATGGCTGGTGGTGTGTGTGCCTGCTGGCAAAGCATGCACTGACTGCTGTTGGTGTGTGTGTCTGGAAGCGTGCACTGACGGCTGGTGGTATGTGTGCCTGGAAGCGTGCACTGAAGGCTGGTGGTGTGTGTGCATGGTGGAAGCGTGCACTGACAGCTGGTGGTGTGTGTGCCTGGTGAAAGCGTGACAGCATTGTTCACAAAACATCCACGAAGCAAATTACTTAACCCATATTTTTTCACAAGTGTAGTTTCGGAGAGCCTTTGACGTGACATGGTTGTTCTTCAACATTCAATTGCTTAGTAGCTCTGGACATAACGCCACATCTTTCACCAGGGACCGATAGGAGCAGGAAAAAACAGGCCAGGGTATAAAAATTAAATTGCTCCCAATTCCTAATCTAATAGCAAAATAAAATGGTCCCACGTGAAAATCTGAAAATAGGGCAGTTTTGAACTTGTAAACACACGTTGTATAAGTGTTGGCAGAAGAAATGTAAAAAAAAGAATATGTGCCTTGTACTTCATAAGGCATGGGAGACGGCATTGTGCAGGCAATGTTTGTTGCAACATTTGGAGAATCAACAGTGAAACCTGTCCCACTAGACCATAAAACAAGCAAACAAACAGACTGACAAAACAAGATGAGCCTGCAGTGTACTTAGAAAAGAAGGAAGCAGGACGTGTTTGTTATTTAAAAGGGTGTAGGTGACACAGGCCAGACAGAAAAAAAAAACCACATGCCAAAAAACTAAACATTCTGAAAAATAAAAGCCGAGCCTGGAGGTCATGCTGGCCTCCGGGATCCTGGCGGGGGTGGCAGGGAGCCGCCCAGAGCTGACTGGAGGGGCAAGCAGCTGCGTAAAGTGTGGAGCGTGGACTTGGATAAGCCCGAGGGCACCCCGGGGCTGGACCCTACAGATGCCCCGCTGTTCTTTCTGTCCGGTGGAGGCGGATTCCAGCCCGTGCTCCCGCAAGCCGGACGTGGAGCTCAGGAACTCGACACCGAGGACTGCGCCGGGGTCCGGCTCTCACGGGAAGGTAAGAAGCGAGCGGCGCAAGCAAGTCTGCTGTGGCCGGGGGAGCTTGTGTCTAGGGGGAGTGGACAGTGTGAAGTGCTAAAGTAATGTCAGTGAGCGGCCCTGGTGTGGCATCGGACAGTGTGAGCTGCTCATGGAGGCTCGCATAGACTGGGAAGAGGGGTCACATTGTGGGGAACTGAATCGTGGTTGAAGAGCGATGGGTGCTGGAGGGGAGAGCAGACAGTGGGGACTACTTCGGGGTACCGGACTGTAATACGGAAGAAGGGTCGGACAGAGAGGGGTACTGAAATATGTACGGACAGGGTGATAAAGTGCATGGGATGAGCGTGAGGGAAGATCCAGGTGGCGGAGGGGGATTGGAAAGTGAAAGTAAGCAGCAGGCTTGCAGTGGAGATAGGAGATGCGCCGATCCGATTCCTGAGCCTGCGCGTGCCCATCTCCTGTCTCCTGGGAAGCAGAGCCGGTGACAATAGGTCTCTGGTGAGACCGCGCTTTCGCGCGGTAATCGCCACAAGACCTAAAAAGGTAACACTTCCTTCATTATTTTTCAAATCATGCCTCTTTAAAATATCCAACAGAGTGAATAGTACAGACAAAATAATAATAGAGGGAATGCCGAAGCCTTGCCCGTTTGATGAATCTTGGTGCATAAAAGCAATTTGAGACCAACCCTTACACACAAGTCTGAACTCTACTAGTTTCATGCCCTAACTATAGTCACCCTCTGTATGTATGTGGTATTTGTGTAGGGCAAACCTAGCCAGAAAGGCAGCAAAGCGTTGGAGAGTGTCAAAGGCAAGCAGAAAAGTCTACAATTGATAGGAGAACTGATTATTGGATTATTACTGCATTGTGAGGTTGTGTTCTTTAAAGTGGCAATGCAAAAGACTTTATGGGGATGCTGATCCAGGTCCTTGGTGCACAGATGTTTTTGGTCTGCTGTCTTGTGTTCAGTTTTTTACACTTCTGATGCTGGCCTGCTGGCTGGAGTGTCGAGAGCCACCAGACATGGTGAGCTAGTCCACAAGATAAGTGTGGTGCACCGTGGTGCTGATTATGATGGCTTTGTAAATTATGCAGATGTTTTTGAAGATGGTGTGAGCCAGCAAGGATTGGGTGATGTGATCATATTTTGTCCGGCCCTGTATGAGATGTGCTGCAGCACATAGGATGCCCAAGAGGCGTACCAGTGTGGAAGTTCGGAGGCCATGCTGCAGGGTGGTACCACCATCCAGGTGCAAGAGGATGAGGGTCTGAACAGCAGTTTTGAAGTTACTCTCTGTAAGAAACAGTTTTACTTTCTTCAGAAGACCAAATTGGGACCAGGCCATCTTTGTTTTTTGGCAATGTGTTCCTTGTGGGTGAGGTCTGAGTCCAAGGTGAACCCAAGTGTCTAGGTATTTGGTGAAATTTGGGTTTCCAAACCATAAAAGTATAGGTTGATAAGCCAGTTTTGTGCTATTTCCTGCTTGCTGTTTTTGGCAAATAACATGAATTCTGTCTTGATTGGGTTAAGATTTAGATAGGGGCTGTGAGTCCATGTCTGGCTGAGGTGCATGTAGTGTTTGAGGCACTGGATGTCTTGAGCAGAGGAGACTTTCAGGTACAGTTGTGCATCATGGACATATTCGTGAATCTTGAATCAGTTGTGCGAGTAGAACCCCAAGGTGCTACTCGTAGAGGTTGAATATGACAGGATACAGTATTGAACCATGGCAGATTTTACAGGATAGGATGATCGGATACGTTGGGGACCTGGAGATGCCCATCTGTACCAACTGGTGATGATTGGTGTCTCCATGCTGCTACGTGATCAGAAGCTAAACTTGTGGTTATGCAGGAGCCTGTTAGCACTGATGTGATCTTGGAGTTGAGCGTAGACTGCTTTTGCAGTAAGTGATGGGCCGGTAGCTCGCAAAGCCATTGGTGTTAATGCAGGTTTCTTTAAGAGAGTGTGGATCTGGACTACTATAGGATGCGCTCTCATGCTAGCCCCTTGAGATCTACCTATAACAAGTCATGCACCTGGCAACGTGTGCTGCAGGGAGTTTAGTGCCTTGTACTGTGCACAGCTGCATATCAGGAGCCTGCCAAGCAGGGTGTTATAATCTAGCAAGTCATTAATGCATACTCTATTTTATTGCCCTTTGCCTTACTGCTCAGTCTATGTGATGTCATCAGAATGTTGATGAGGGTTTGAATGGAAGAAGGAATCAGTTGATGTGGAAGGGCTGAGCGGCAAGGAGGCTGCTCCTGGTGGGGCATAGTATGAGGCATAACTTGGATCTTATCTGAAGAATAAAGCAGTGATCTTAAACTACATTCTGGACTACGTATCTTTCTTTCAACTGTAACACTGGCAATGATTTTAAAGAACCTGCGTGCTACTTCTATGGAAAAGGAACTTCAAGTAAATGAAACTACAACCTGTGGATTTGGAGAAACCTGGCACCCCTAATGCCCCACCAGTGACCACTTCATCGGTCGCCCCAACCAGTAAGTGCCAATTTGTCTTAGACTTTCCTTCGTTGTCTTAAAGCCTGCCTGTCTTTGCTGAACTGTTCCTATCCTGAGAGCATCATCTGTGACCTGGATATTATTTACTTGTACTAGAGTGTACTATACATTTGGACTTATGTTAATTCTTTCTGTTTGCCTATTGGATACAGTGTATTTTGAATTTACACTGTTGTAAAGTATGCTGTGGAAGACTGACTCTCCTGCCAAGTTGGTATGCTGATTCAGAGATGCAGAGGAAGGTAATATCTCGGAAACCATGAGCTGTCCTTATCGTGGTGTGGTGTTGAAGAGCCCCGCTGTTTTCTGTTTTGGTCTGCCTCAATGTACCGGACCCTTAAGCTGTTGGCCGGGGGCACGGATCGAATCCCGGTGTTTGTATCACAGTTGTGCAAGTCTAAAGAGCAGCGTGTGTTTTTAAAAAAAAGTTAGCCAAGCAAAGATGTGGAGTCTGTAGTGTCCGGGGACACGGGACATGGGATGCCTAGGCCGCAAAGTGGGGCCTAACTATAACTCTCAAATGATCACATGACACTGTCTGATAGTTAGGGCCAAAGACCCCGAGCGGTCTTCCGGCCGTTTATTTATACCCAGGGGCTACCCCGCCCCTGAGGCGTATGCGTGCGTGTGTGCGTACGTGTGCGGGCCGGGTGGCTCCGTTACTACATCCCTCCAAACTTACAGATCAATAGTCCCGGCCATGATTATCCCATCATTAGTTCATAGTCCATGCATAGTCCTTTAGCTTTTGGCTGGGGATCGGATTCGGTCGCAGGTGGTATCTTTGGCTTTGGCGACCTTCCGAACCCTCCACCTCCGCTGGTGGCTCAGGTCGATGTTGAGTGTCGCTCGAGGTGTTTCCGCGACTGGATGGGCGTCCCGGCTCGGGTCTCGGTGGGGTCGATCTTGTTTCTTCTGGTGGGGTTGTGGGTGGTTCCTCCTGCACCGGCTCCAGGTCTTCGTCCTCAGCACACTCGGATGCAGAATCAGCTCTTCCAGTTTCACGGGAGACACGCTTGAACCATGACACGTTCCTGGTCACAGCTCGTGTGCCTCTGGATGCGGACACCATGGTACCGTGTATGTTCACGATCTCCCACACTTCCGGTTCAAAAGCAGGGTCGTACTTTGAGTGTCGGTGTCTGTTCTTGAGGACTACTTTGTCACCAACTACCAGTGACCTGGTTTGGGCCCTCCTAGCCTGGCTGGCCTTGTCATTCGTGCGCTGTCGTCGTTCTTGGGTGGCTTCTTGGTCCATCTCTGGGGGACACCAGGTTGGGGTAGCTGGCACGCAGTCTCTTGGTACTCTTTTGAACACCAGGTGCGCTGGGGCGCAGCGTGTGGTCGAGTGGGGCGTTTGTCGATATGCGCTGAGGAACTGTGACAGGCACTCCTCTGCGTCCTCACTTCTTTCCATTCCAATTTGCAGTGCGCGGTTTAGGGTCCGCATAAATCTCTCGACTTCCCCGTTTGCCTGGGGCCATTGTGGAGTGATTTTTCTGTGGCGAATGCCCCGTGCAGCTAGATATGCCTGAAATTCTCGTCCCTGAAAAGGAGGGCCATTGTCAGATCTCAGTTCCTCTGGCAGACCCACCATGGCGAACACTTTCTCTAGGGCTTTCTTCACGTGAGTGAACGCTGTGGAGGGTACGACCTCTACGATAGGAAAGCGAGAGTAGGAGTCAATCAGGACGAGGGTGGGCCGCCCATCCGGAAAGGATCCGAAATCCACACTGACTTTTGACCAGGGCTCTTTGCAGGGGTCCTCGGTGATCACTGGGTGGGGAGCCGGTTCTCGGCCTGTGATGGTGCACGAGTGGCAGCTACCAACTTCCTTCTCTACTGCTGCGTCCATGCCGGGGAACCACACCTTGCTGCGTAGGCGTCCTTTGGTCTTCGACACGCCTTGGTGTCCCTGGTGCGCGAGGCGCACGACTTCCTCCTGTAGCCTTGCAGGTATCACGATCGCCGTCCCTCGGAGAATCGCACCATGGGGTCCGATACTTAGTTCACTCTGAGCCCTCCAAAGTTGTTGTCTTGCTAGCTGTTCCTGAGGCGTGAGGGCGCTGACCCCATCCAGGAAGTGCTTCCAGCTCCTGTTGGACAGTGTGGTTTTCACTTTGAGGAGACACTCGTCCGCGTCTGTGGCCTTTCCGATGTCTTCCAGGGTCAGGGCTACTGGGCAGGCTTCCCGAGAGATCATTCGCACGTACTCTTCGACATCTTCCGCTTCGTCCGTGGTTAGAGCCGCATCGGCGGCGCCAGGGTGCCTTGAGAGGAAGTCCGCGGGATTGTCGGCGCCTGGCCGGTATATGACTTCGAAGCGGTACGATTGAAGTTGGACAGCCCACCTCTCAATCCTGGGTGGGGCAAGCCTGGCGGTTCCAGCGAAGAGAGGTACAAGTGGCTTGTGGTCGGATACTACTTTGAACTCGTGTCCATATAGGTAAAGGTGAAAATGCTGGCAGGCCCATTTGATGGCCAGTGCTTCGCGTTCAATTTGGGCATACCGCATCTCCGTCGCAGTCAGTGCCCTGCTGGCATAGGCTGTTGGTACCCATTCGTGTGCTTCGGTCTCTTGCATGAGGACCGCCCCCAGGCCAACGGGGCTTGCGTCGACGACTACTTCTGTGCGCCTATGTGGTCTGAAGTAGGCCATGACCTTGTCGTCAATCAGAGCAGCTTTGATTGCTCGGAAGGCTTCGTCTTCCTTGGCGGTCCACACCCACGGTTGGCCCGACTTGGTGAGGGTACGTAGTGGCTCAGAGAGGGATGCCAACCCGGGGATGAAGCGTCCGCAGTAAGTGGCCATCCCCAGGAAACTCCTGACCTCTGTGGCGGAAGTGGGTTGGGGAGCCGTGCGGATGGCCTCCGCTTTCTTCGGGTCGACCTGAAGCCCCTCCCGGGAAAAGATATAGCCGAAGAAATCCACGGATTCCTTGTAGAAGGAGCACTTGTCCTTATGGAGAGTGAGGCCGTGATCGGCGAGGCGTTGCAAGGTGGCTCGAAGGTGGACGTGGTGTTCCTCTAAGGTCTTGGAGAAGACAAGGATGTCATCGCTCAGGTTGATGACTCCTGTTAGCCCTGAGAGTGTCTCCCTGATGGCGTTTTGGAAGACTTCGGCAGCTGACGACACCCCGAAGCTCAGCCTTTTGTATCTCCGGAGTCCGACATGGGTGGAGAACGTCGTGATGTTGCGACTGTCCGGGTGCAGCTCGAGCTGGTGATATCCGGCATTGAGGTCCAGTTTGGAAAACCAGCGAGCGCCGTTGAGGTCTGCCACGATGTCGTCCATGGTCGGCGTCAGGTGTCGTTCCCTTTTGACTGCCTGGTTCGGGAGACGCATGTCCACGCACAGGCGTATAGCGCCTGGCTGCTTCGGTTTTGGGGCGACCACAAGCGGCGACACCCACGGCGTCGGGCCCGACACCTTTTCGATCACCCCAAGCTTCTCGAGTTTGCGCAATTCTTCCTCCACTTGCGGCCGCAGGTGAAAGGGTACTCGTCGGTGTCTGATGGCAGTGGGTCTGACAGTTGGGTCCACATGTAGCTTGAACGTTTTTCCTTTAAGGCAGCCGAGTCCTCTAAACAGGGTCGGGAAGTCTCGCAGAATGGCTTCCGCGTGTAGTTCATGCACTTGACGCGCGAAGAATACTAGTTGCAAATCTTCAGCCGTGTGGCAGCTTAGGAGCGTGCCGCGCCTGCCTCCCGTGACGTGGAACTTGGTCTTGACTTGCTGATTATTGCACGACGCCGTCACCTCGATCACTCCTCTCAGGGGGAGCGGGTCGTCGCTGTCGTAGGTGTAGATTTTGGCGTTTGAGGGTGACAGTGGTGGGCGAGGTGACAGTAGTTCGTACTGGGTGCTGTCCATCACGTTGACGGATGCCCCGGTGTCAATGAGTGCCTGCACGGGTGAGCCGGCGATGGAGATTTCGCACATCGGGGGTGGTCTTCTTCTGGAGCCTTCCCTCCCCACGAAGGAGACGAAGAACACGTCATCGTCGTCGTCATCAATGCGGAATGCTGATCTGGAGGCATCGCCACATGGGCCCGGGTCATCTAAGGAGAGTTGCCGCACCGCTTGTGCAGGGCTCTTCCCGCTCGAGCTGGGGCGGCGGTTGCCGCTGCTTCGGCACACTTTGGCGAAATGGTTCATTTTTCCGCAGTTGGAGCCGACTTTCCCTCTCGCAAAACACTTTCCTCCAGCGGGATGGTCCATACCGCAATTCCCACAAGAATTCCGGGAAGAAGCTTGTGCGGCCCCCCTCTGGGTTGGTGGCCGTCGTCTGATGGCGTCCACGTGTTCCTCCTTGATGGGAGGGATCTTTACGGGAGCGCCGGGTCGGTCGAGGGCAGCCTGCATCGCGTCTGCCCTGGCGTTGGAGAGTTCATGCGAGCGTGCCAGGACAAGGATTTCATCCAGGGAGATCCGCGGCTGCCTGAGGATGAGGCGTCTGAGCTGAACCGACCGGCACCCTTGGATCAGTTGTGCGCGAATCTCTAGGCGCTGGTCAGGGAGTTCGCAGGCTATTGCCAGCTTCCGTAGGCGGGCATAGAACGAGTCGATGGGCTCCGTCTCACCTTGCCTGGCTTGACGCAGCTTGAACCACTCGTAGTCGGGGTTTACCCTGGGGTCAAAGTACAGGTTCAGCGCTCGTACCGCGGCGTCGTAGTCCTGTTCGCCACCCCGATCGGGCAGCGTTTCGAAGAGCTCATACAACTCATCTCCGCCATAACACATGAGCAGGGAGCGTTTGACTTTTCCATCGGTTTCACGGACGCCGACAAAGTAGTGCTCCAACCTCCCAATCCACAGGCGCCATCTAGCCGCAGCCGTAGAGGGATCCGCGAGTTCGCTGAACGGGGGCAGCGGCGCCGCAAGGCCATGTCCCGGGGGTGCCGGCGCAGCGGCTGCTGCAGCGCCAGGAGCGGGGCCAGCACCAGGAGGCGGCACCGTGGCCGGGGGTCCAGTTGGAGCAGGGGTCTGGTTCTGAGCAGGAGTCACGGCCGTGGCACCACCGGCATCCTGTTGGACGCTCATCGTCGCTGAGGTGGGAGCACGTGGCAGAGTATGCAGAGCGAGGCTCGGAGAGGCCTAGTTGAGCAGGCGTGGAGGGAAGCAGGTCCCACGTGGCAGAAGAGGGGCGGCGCCGGGCGTCCTGTCTGTGAGACGCGAGCAGGAGTAGGCCCCAGGAGAGCAGGACGGCCAGGGGCGAGGTTATGGAAGATGATGTAGCAGGTATGGCCGTGGGCGTGATGATGCAGCAGGTATGGCCGTAGGCGTGCAGGGAGCGCAGCCGAGCTGAGGGCCGAACACACCCCCCGAGCGTAGAGAGACGTCCGCCCGATGCGTGAGGGGACGCAGGGCTCTTCACGCCGGTCGACCGCCTGACGCGCGAGCTGATCAGGGCTTACGCGAACCAGCGCGGTGTGCGCACGCGCGAGCCTGGAGCTCCCAGCGCGGCCGCCGAGGGTCGGGCGCGAGGGCCGAAGGACGCCCCCCGAAGCGCCGGCGGCAGACAGAGTGCACACCCGGGCAGCAGGAGGCCACACGCTGCGGGAAGGTGAGCGCAGGCGTGAGCGCAGGCAGGCCGCTGGGGAGCGGGCAGGATGGCGGGCCGTAGGCCGCGGCCTCGGAGAGGCGCGAGCTCACCTGTAGCACCACGGCCTGGTGCAGGTCACACGCGGCAGTGCCGACGCCGGGGCTCGTCGGAGCAGGGCCCGGGCGAACACGTGGGCACTGGAGGACCGGCACCGCTGCGTGGCGAGGCGCGGGTAACAGAGACCGCCTCGTCGCCAGTGTAGTGTCCGGGGACACGGGACATGGGATGCCTAGGCCGCAAAGTGGGGCCTAACTATAACTCTCAAATGATCACACGACACTGTCTGATAGTTAGGGCCAAAGACCCCGAGCGGTCTGCCGGCCGTTTATTTATACCCAGGGGCTACCCCGCCCCTGAGGCGTATGCGTGCGTGTGTGCGTACGTGTGCGGGCCGGGTGGCTCCGTTACTACAGAGTCTATAGAGTTAACAGTGCCTGAGCCGAGGAGTGTTTAGCTGAATTTTCACTGTGGAACACATCAGTGAGCCATTGTATTTCGGTGCCAATTTCAGGGCGTGTTTTTATTCAAACACCTACCGGCATTCTGTGGTGGGCGCGAGGTTCCTTTGTGAGAGTGGGTTTCGCAAGCTGAGCTTCCCTGCCGCTTTCCTTTCGATGTGCGTCTTTGTGTGACACACGTTTTGACATCGAAATTCCGGATGTTCCTTTAGCAATTGGTGACTGCTTGAGAGACGCTGCCCAGCTTTGGCGTGTTAGGAGCCACCCGGCCCCACGTCAATCAGCGTGCCACCATCTTACAATACAGATCTACTAGGATCGTACTGTTATAAACATGCAACCTTCTCATATTGCCAACCACGATTTCATATTTTGCCAACCACGTTATATATATTTTTTAAGTTGTCGGTGACATTAAGTGATTGAGAACATCATTGTTACAGCGCAACCAGGTTTTATTTCTTAGTTTAGTCTGCACCGGACTAACCATACTGGACTTGGACTCTACTACGTTGACTACTTTTATTATTTTCTTTTCTTATGTTAATGATATTGTAATCTACCCTGTTATATATATCAGATATATTGGTAGATGTGGTGTTTGATGTTATTTTGCAGGTTTGTGCAGTAAAAGGAGCATGTTGTCTCCCTAGTCCTGCAAGTGTGTGCTGTGTGGGGGGGAGGGGAGGGGAGGGGGGGGGATGGGAGTTCTGTAGTGTCTCTAGTGTATGCAGAAGGGGGAGCATGTTTTCTCCCTAGTCCTGTTAGTGTATGCAGAAGGAGGAGTAGGTTTTATCCCTAGTCCTGCTAGTGTATGCAGAGGGGGAGTATGTTTTATCCCTAGTCCTGCCGCTGTTCTTGGTTGTGGGTTGACATAGGTCCGTCACCCTGTAGACAATGTGTGCCCTTACCCCTTGTGGTTGTTATGAGAGTATATGTTCTCTCACTGTTTGGGAATATGAGTAGACTCCAAAGCTTCTCTGGATTTACCGTTGTTTTTGGTTGGGGTTTACGTAGTACCCTGTGTTTAAGGGTTGTAAAATTACCCTTGGAGTGTTAGGCATGCGATTTGAAGAATAGAACACTTTTGTGTTTCTCTCATCTTTTCTAGGTGGGATGGGATGTGGTGGTTGACGATGTTCTTGGAGATTGATGTTATTCTTGAAGCTTTGTTATTTTTGAAACTCTGGTACCCCCAGCAGTTCCATGCACAACATGGCAGGCACCGCTCGGTGCCTGACCTGTGAACAGGGTTCAGTCGCACTTGTATACCTCATAATGCAAGCATGCATTCCGAGCAGAATGCATGCCTGCATTGTGTAGAGCAGGGGTGCAGTTCATCCCTGCACCCGGTGGCCGGCACCCCAAGCTGCCTGCCACCGGGTGCAGTGATCAACAGAGGGGCACCATAGGTGCCCCCAGGCTGCCATTTGGCTGCCTCGCACCCATGGGGGCCCCCAGAGACAGTTTCCGACTGCCTTTTCGAGCCGGACATACCGTCACGAAAAGGCCGTGAAAAACTGCAATCCTACTCCCTCAGTCGTAAAGAGGCGACCGGGGGAGTACTGAAGGATTTCCGGACGGCAGACGGGCTCTCCGAGCCTGTCGTAGGCCCTCCGGAAATCCGAGTCGTATTTCATTCCGACCGAGCCCATCGGAATGGCTCGGTCGGAAAGGAATCCGGCCGTGCACTAATCGATGCAGTCGGAAGGGCTCCAAACATGGTTCGGCGCGCTTCCGCCGGAATCGGAATCGGCCCCTTAAAGTAAATCTTAGCAAACATAGGGGCCGATTATGATCGCGGACGGACTTGCGTCCGTCCGCGATCATTGAGGAGGAGGGGACGTCCGCATGGGCTGCGGAATCCCCTCCTGTGCGATTAGGATGTGACCGCCATCCTGGCGGTCACATCCTCTATTTTTAACATTGCCGCGGGTGCAGCTTCAAGCTGCACCCGCGGCAATGTTAAAAATGCATGCATTGCATTTGCATGCAGAAAGAGGCAGGCACCGCCCGGTGCCTGCCGCTTTCTGCATGCAAATGCAGGGGGGTACCATAGGTACCCCCCATGTGCACCCCCCACCCCCCCTTCACCTAGGGGGCCCGCAACGGGCCCCCTAGGTGAAGATCCGTATGCTTTTCCACGGCGGAAAACCCGCCGCGGAAAAGCACTTTTAAAATCCCATCCTGATATGGCGGACGGTGTCTGAGAGACACCGTCACCATATCAGAGCTTTTCCGCCGCGGTTGTAAGCCAGCCGCGGCGGAAAAGCTGCGGACGGAAACCAGGACCCACCAGCCATCCTAATGTGGCGGTGGGTCCTTGGTCAGTCCACTGCGGTTTTTCCGCATCCTCGGGGCCGGCGGTGGCTTCCGCCGGCCCCGAGGATGCGGAAAAACCGCAATCCTAATGACCCCCTTAGTTCTTCCTTCTCACACCCAGACACAAAAATGTGATCCTTCATTCGTTAATAAACTTATGGTACATGGTTTTTCCCCATCCATCTCTTTTGTAGTAAAATCTCCAGGCTGTACTTGTGATTTCACCTATTCACTAGGCCAACACATCAACAAGAGAGTCAAAGCAACCATCTATCAACTTTACTCAATAAAAAAATATTGAACCGTTCCTTTCCTCCACCCACCAAAAAAGCTGCAACACATGCCCATGTCATTTGGCAAATTGTCTTGGGTACAATTTAATAGTGGACACACATCGTTTGTGGTTACTCTGAATACTGATGGCTGTCCTCCACTCCTTGGTGACAATTCCAAAATCAACTATGAAATATGACCAAATCTCACCCATTTCCTCCCTTGGCTGTCCACAGAGCGCATGGGGAAATTGAAGATCGAGTGACTAGCTTGTAAAACAATTCACCTAAAGAGTACTTCCCTTTTGAACAACCTGCTCAACGTACATGGAGGACATAGAGGACTCCGAAGCAGAGAATCACTTTACTTAGAAGTCCTGAAGTTCAAATCCTCCCAAGCACAATATTTGAACGTTCATGAATAATTCTGGAAATCTATTCCATCTGATTCAAGATCTCAACATGCTCTCCATGTCCTCAGGGAAAGTTCAACTGAGCACCTCCTGAAGCTGTGTCTGAGCTAATGTAGTGAACCTATTCAGCAGTATCCACGAAGGTACTTTTACTGGAACTACCCAACTTTTGTATGCTTTATTGTAATCTACAGCACTGTTTATGCTGATTATTCTATGCCATACCAACTTATGTTTTATGTAAAGTACACTAATACTATTATGGTGCATCAATGCTATAGAAAACCCTTAAATTAATAAAAACGACATGAACATTTTGTCCAACTTGGTGACATTTTACAATCGGTTAATCTGAAGCTGTCTTTATATACATTGTTAGCCTGTTATTTTATGAGAATCATAGTGGCATATTTTGCCCGGTATATCATGCAAACATCTGTGATTCTAGACATGGGAGATACATGATTATTACGAGCTATCCCCATTAAGTTACCTCTTCCAATACTCCTAAACTAATTGGTGACTATTCAGAATACAAAATCATCACATGAACAGTAGTTCACCATTCATACACATTCAGAAAGTGACTATTATGCTTATTTAAAAATTATGTTATGTACTATCCGCTGTGTGGGGCAAAGCAGCTAAGGAACAAAGTCACACCGACACTCTGGATATCACTTACCCAACAGCTCACATGTGTTCATGTCATATTCTTCTGCCATTTCTTTTCCATCAGTAAAAAGGTAATGTACTTTCCTTCTTCCTATAAAATGCAAATATGAGAGGCACTTCAAATTACTCACAGCATTTACATCACCTTAAACTGGTTTCTAAAACCGATAAGAAATTTCTCATGACAATTAAGCATTATTTCAGCCTTCTGATGAATAGGTTTGAATAGCTAACAAGTTCAATCCTCATGCATATCTACACAGGTTATATGTCACTATAGCAATACCAGAGTTTAAAGAGTGACAGAGAAATTAAGTAAATCTTGTTAAATAATAGCATGGATCTGTGAGAATAGAATAATGAAGACCAGTGACATCAGACAAAATGTAAATTAACACATTTTAGCAAATTAATCTCATAAATCCCAGTGCAAGTGCCTTCAATATTTATTATTAACAAATCACATAGTTGCCAAGTTTCTCATATTGAAGATGCCAGCTAGGCAATATTTTGTGTTTCATGTCTTTCTTGCTAGAAAACAAAGGTTTAGAAAAGCAAACAATGGATTTTTTGTTGCTATTTTGGTAATCTATACGTAATTCTATGGGCTTATTTAAAAATTAATTCACAAGGATTATTTGCATAATTGCAGTAAAGTACGTTTGCCAACAGTCTACCAGGTTATGGAAACAAGGACCCCCAAACACTTCTGAAATGGCATTCCAGTCAAAAGGGACAGTGAATTAACAGTTTGACTCTTCAGTTTGAATCTTGCTCTATTAGTGCTAACAGTGGCTTCCACCTACTAATTGTTTGACTTCATTGCTGAAATCTGGCCAGTCCTGCAGTGATACCAGGATGCCTTCAAATGCGACATGAGTTAATGATCCAAGTCCATTCCCTGGCCTGAATTGAACATTCGTACTGCACTCTAGCTATCAGCCTAGGCAGAAAGGTGACGTTCTAAATGGCTATACTGTATAAACTGGCAGGCTGAAACCCAATTCTTTCAAGTCCATTATTTCATTCTATCACCATTGTGATCTCTTTAGTGAAATGCTCATGAATTCTTCCACTACATCACTGAGACATACCAATACTTTCTCAATAGCATCTGTATGTCAAGTTCTATTGTATGTGAATATGTGAGTAGTCGCAAATAAAAACGGACCTGAAAAGTAAACTGAAATACCCAATGTTAAAAATGAATTTAATAAGAAATATATATATTACAATATACATAGTATTAATATGCAAGAGGGGCAGTAGGCAATTCCCTGTTCATGTTCTTCTGTCTACTTAATTTGATATAAATAGATCTAGGCTTAGGGAAAAGAGGATCTTTAGGGTTATCATTACAATGTCATTAAATTTAATTTCAATTTCAAATGTCTTTATTTCGATTCAATTCATCATAAAAGACAGTTTGTACTGCAAGTACAGCCACAGGGAAAACAAACAGCAGTTCATAAATATAGTTAAAAGTATGATTTCCATAAGCTAAAAAAAGATTCTTGGCAATTAGAATAAACGATAATAAGACATAATTTAAAAAACAATACACACTATGTGCTAGATAAAAACTTTACAAAACTTTAAGAAGGATGCTACACGGATTCCGGCCTGGCCCTAATAATCCATACCCATCCTAGGAATGTTGCTACGGCGATAACAATAGGTTCGCTAGTGTCATACCTTAGGACCCTTAAGGATTCGGATTCAACCCGTGTGCCCAGGTTCCGACAAATCGGTTTTAACCATTTAACCCGTGGGGCCACATAGGCCGGACACTCAAAAAATATGTGGCCTATAGATTCCCTGCGATCCATACACCATCTACAAGAATCACCAGCCTGTCCCCGCCAGTTTTTGGTGAATAAACGAATGGGTAGACAGCCAACCCTAAGCTGATGGTATAATTTCCTATCACTGGACCTAGTAATAGTCTCCCAATATTCTTCTAATAGGGGGTCATTTTTTAGTTCCAGAAAGATCCCAGACAGTGAGGTGGCCGAAGTCTGACTGAAGTGTTTCTGGCTAATCATGGTCCAGTACTGCTGTTTAAATAGCTTTTTTGGTGGAAAAGGGCTGTTAACAGGGTCAGATCACACATTTCTCAATTCCATAGCCTCCAAGAGCAGTCTGATCTGTTTAAACCATGGGAGATTTCCCGAACCCATAATGGAACGTACATCCAACACTGCCTTTGCATACATAGCCAATTCTGGGGTAGACCATAACCTTCTCCATAGAGCTAGTGGTTTAAAGCGGGCAATGTCGTCTATGGCATTACACCCAAGGTCCATTAATAACGGTTTCATGTAGCTGGAACTGGGGAGACCTATTATATTTCTTAGAAATTTGTTTTGGGCCTTAACCAAAGAGGAAAGGTCAGCAAAACCCCATAGGTCCGCACCGTACAGGATCGCTGAACCTATCCTGGAGTTATATATTTTCATAGCTGGGCCTATCCTTTTGGTCCGAGACATTCTCTGTTCTTTTATCAGACACCCTGTTAGTTGGGCAAACTTGAGAGTTAGAGTATCAATTTGCGGTCATTACGTTAGTCTGATCTAATTTTGTGTTATTCATTGTGACGTGGCCCGCAACAGGTCTACCCCTGTTTAATACCATGAACTTGGTCTTTGAGACATTAACCTGCAGATTGTGATCATTACAAAATTCATCAAACTTATCTAGGGCGGCCTGCAGGCCCTTCTGCGTCTGAAACAATAAAAGCGTATCATCCGCAAACATTAATAGCGGATATTTGGTCCCACCCAGGGAGGGGGCGTCCGTTGAAAAGTTTGAAAAATACTGCACAACCCTGATAATGTATAACAGAAACAGGGTTGGCGCAAGGACGCACCCTTGCCTAACACCCTTTGACACTGGAAATCTGCTTGTAACCTGCCCTTGCTTGCCCCATCGCACTTGAGCGAAATTTGCCTCATGGAGTCTTTTTACAATATTGAGAAGTTCCGGGGGCATCCCCATACTATCTAGGACCCCCCACAATTTGGCCCTAGGGACAAGATCAAATGCTGACCTGAGGTCAACGAAGGCGGCGTACAGGGTACCACCGCCAAGACTGACAATTTTCCAGTAGATAAGTTTGAACCTAAGGACCTGTTCAATGGTGCTGGTGCATGATCTGAACCCAGCCTGGAGGGGTGATAACATTTCCTCAAGCTCCATCCAGCTCTGTATTCGAGCCAGGACCATCCTTGCAATGATTTTTTGGATAGTATCTATCAAGCTGATAGGGCGATAGTTACCCGGGTTTGTACGGTCCCCCTTCTTATATATTGGCAATATCTCGGCGCCTCTCCATGATTCTGGGACAACAGCCCCCTTGGATATGACATTAGCCAAAAAAGTGATATAGAGTACCCAGTTGTCTAGATCATGTTTGAAGAGGTCTGCCGGAATGCAGTCAATACCCGGGGCCTTTCCACTAGGGATCTTACTCAGGGCATCCTCAACTTCTCTACTTTCGAAGACTAGGTCGTGCATACTGGCCATATCTTGGGTGACAGGGGGAATGACAGCCTCATTCAGGTTTAACCCTGAAAATTGGGACTCAAAGTGCTCAACCCATCTGTCTATAGGGACATATTTTGCGGGTACCTGCGAGTTTGAGAATTGCCCCATTTCACGATGTGCCAGAACTTGGTCAGGTTTTTTTTTTTACTGGCAACTAGGAGAGTGGTCGTTGTCCCACTCTTGCTTGGCCTGGTTTTTGGCTTTGGAGTAACTCCGCCTGGCTGATCTGATAACATCCATGTTCCTTTCTTTGATGGCTGCAGCTAGTAGACCATATTTCTCCCTACACTGTTAGTTATACCAATTTTTGGACTCGGGTTTACCCCCTTTCCCCTTTGGGTTACCAGATTTAGTGAAGTACATCTTTAGGCCAGAGAACAGGTCTAAATGAAGTTGTGTTATCTTCATGTTTATGTCTGCCTGTGTTGGAAAAGAGCGCAAAGTTTCAAGGGCCCGAGTTACTTTGATTTGTATTGCATCTAGTGCTCCCGGATCGATAGCAACCTTCTCCCAGCGCACCCTACATTGGTCAATGGTTAAAAGGGCATCAGCCGTGACTATCTCCGTATTCTCTTTACAGAGCGGATCTCCGCTTAGCTGAAAAGTAGCTACAAGGGGGTTGTGGTCGCTGTCAGGGCAATCCACAATCACCATATCCCTTAAGGTTGACCAACACTCAGCCTTGACAAGGACATGATCTATTCTATTTTTGCGCAAGCCATTGTCAAAAGTGCCGCTGCCAATTTGCCAGAGTAAGACCGCCCATTTGTTGCCCTAAAACCACGTTCTAGGCAGAGACCCAACCATTGTAGGGCCGATTCTGTCCATTTCTTAATGGGAGTAAGGTCGAAGGGGGGGGGGGGGATTACGGGGGCGGGGATGTTCCATTGGGTGTCTAGTTCTGTCAGAAAAGTATCCCCATCGACGTTCAATGGCTCGAAAGAACAATTTAGGTCCCCTGCTATTATTATGTTTATACCCGGATTAACTGTATCCAAAAAGCTGTCACGGTTTTGAAAGGTAGTGGTACCACGCCCACCAGGCAGGCCTCTATTATAAACATTGATAATGAGTATGTCAGGGCCGCCGGAAAAATGCAGCTTTATGGCCAAAAGGTTCGGGTTGTCTATGGCTAATTCCATGGGGCTGCCATTGATAGTTTGCCTGACCCAGATACACAGGCCGCCCATAGGTCTACCCTTTACCCCTTTGGCTGCGGCTTTATAGAAGTTAAGAAAACCTGGTAAATAAACCGGCTCAACTGCCCAGGTCTCCTGAAAGACTAGTATATCAAATTTCTCCGCCCAGGCATACCATTCTCCTATAGAGATCTTGCTCCTCAAACCAGCTATATTCCATGAAACCAAAGTAATTTGTTGGGTATCAAAAACCATGGGCATTGCTTGAAGGGGCGCAACCTGCTCGGCATCCGGGAGGTCAATGCTACTCATGTTATTACACCCACTCGCGCCTATACAATGGTTCCCCGATCTGTGCTCATCATTACCCAACTTAAGTCCCCCGACAGATAGAGCCACCCCAGGATTTAAAGAACTTGTAATAGATATAATAGTGTCATGGGCGCTCACTTTGGGGGGAGTGTGGATTTGGAAGCTTGATCTGCCTTGTGGTACTAAGGGGGAAGAGATTATAGTGTCCATCTCTACATTTCCAATACCCAGTGACTCCCCGTTTAAACAGCTGCTAGATGCCATCTCCGCATCATTTTTACAGGCTATCCCACTATGCATAACTATACTGTTTTCCCTGCGCCTATGGTTCAGTCAGTCCACACACTCCAGGCTACTCAACGCCTCAAAGCAGTTAAGCAGGGGGAGACGAAACCTCTGACCACAGGGGCTATGGGGTCGTCTAGAGAACATGTCCCACCCATTTAGCTGATCAAATGTCTCTCCTCTCCAATAGTGGGGAAAAAAATAAGCCAAGTCCTGGGTGAGAATTCCCTTTTCACCCTGGTTTCTATAATAGTCACCGATTAACCTAACCACACTCGGGTCCCTGAAGTTTATGATAATGCAATCACCCTCCACGTCCAGCCAGCTTACCCTCCTAACAGATAAGATTTCTGCTTTCATGTAGGGGGGGAAGTGGCCTATTCCCATTAAGCCAGTGACCTTGTTTTTAAGCTCAATGTGTGACTCTCGGTTATCATCGTGGAGTCCCGGAACACCTGCCATGATTACCGTGTAGGGTGCAACCTCTGGAGGTAAGTGTATACTAGGCGCTTTTTGTGAAATAGCCTCGTTCCGAGGGGGGTATTGGCCTCTTCTAGTAGATCCAATTTTGGGGTCATTAGTAACTACCCTCTTCCCAACATCATTAACAATTGGATCCACTACCACCCTTGGTTGAACTATATCTCGCTGTTTAGTGGCTCCTACGGGAACGGGGGAGGGGTGCTGTTTCTCACTTTGGGTAAGCGGTAAAGAGTGAGAAATATAATTTAGACCATTTGTAGCCATATCGGGAGGTGGTGGAGGCCCTTGACCAATTTCGTGTCCCACAGCCCTGTCCAAAGTTGCCGAGTTTGCTATTACCATATTTTCCAGCCTCCCTACACTTTCACTGAGCATGTTTAACCCTCTCCAGGATTGGAAGTATTAAAGATTTTAAAAGTTGTTCTAAGGTTTCTATAGTACCTCTTGGGAGTGGACTTACCGGAAAATGGTTGGGAGTAGTCATAGTAACTTGTTTACATGGGCCATTAGCCCATAAATGGTGCAGTATATGGGGGGGGGGGGGGGGGGGGGGGGGTCTGTTTGAGTTGTGGTGGTGGAGAATTTTTGTACTTTTTGTACTTTCACACGTCCACCCTTCTGTATACCTCTACCACGCTTTCTCTTGCCTATGGTTGGCGGTGTGGGGTTTCCATAACTTTTTTTCCCTACCCTGGAATTAGTCTCAATACACGGGTTACTAATAGTGGGGAGATTGGGTTCTGGTGGTCTACTCCCCAAAATTGATATACTATCAGTAGTGGTGTCTAATGAAGAACTACTTCTAGAAGTATCAACTCCTGCCCTCTCCGGGTTTGTGCTTGGGTTTTGTTCACTACGAACAAGCAGCCGCTCTGGTGTGATAGCGGTCATAATTTTACCCAGAGAGGATCTTTTTGCAGCCAACTCTTGGGATAGTCTTTTTTCAGTAACAAAAATTTTATACTCAAGAACATTTGCTGCTCTCGATATGATGTGCTCCAGAGTCCCTGTTACAGAACCGCCCACACTACCCTGTGCAATCATTCTCCCATTTCTTAGATGTAGCGCCATTGCTCGGTATAAGGTATTAGCTAGTAATTAAAAAGTGGCAAGCTAGCATCAACGGCATCAACAACTTTAAAAGTAAATGTGGGGTGATTACACACGAGCATGAATCAATTTCAATCTACACACTGCCCCTGGTGGACCAGCAAAGGTTTAACTCCTATACAATAACACAAACAATGTTCGGCCAGTCAATGAATGCTGCCCAATGTCAATAACGAGAGAGTCTTACTTATCGGAAACGCAGATGGAAAGGGGGGGGGGGGGCCCGTCCCCCGGCCACCTCCGGCCCCGGACGGTCCCGCCCTTGTCCCGGGCTTCTCCCGGGACGCTCCCGTGAGCCCCCATGCCGCGGGAATGGTAGACCGGTTAAATCACGCCTGAGGCTGGGGGCGTGTCAATGGTCCAGGCCAGGTGTGCGGGAACTGAGGGAGTCTTGGGACTTGCAGTCCCTCAGTGATGGCAGTAGTTGTCCAAATAGCGCCGCTCCCACTCAGGGCACTGTTGGAAGAGAGACTTTCTCCCCGTGACTCCACAAGAGCAAAGAACTTCACTTCACCGTAGGAAAAGAGTTCACCAGGACGGAAACGTTCGCCTCACAAGCACGCCACAGCCACCACCAGAGCTGCCGTTAGCAGATAAATATTCTGCCTCTACCTTACATAGGTCCTTTATCTATATACGGGTACCACATCCCCCGTCATAACTGCTTACTAGACAAATTTAAGGAAGTAACTGAACGGCTTAGATTTTTGGGTTGGAGTTTAACTACAGTTTGAAGTTACATGGTTGAAGAAATCGTCATCTTAATGATATCGATAGGAAGTCAAAGTGATGTTTCCTTGAAGTGAAGGTATTACGATAAGGGTATGTTTGACAGTGGTCAAAGTAAAAACATAAATAACTGTGTACTTACACACATAAATGATTCTGCAGCGTGCATAACATTTTTGCATTTAATCATCTACTTTCTGCTGCACCAGGATTAATTTGCTTCAGGATTAATTTGCTTCGACTACATTCATCACACCCTTCGTGATAACCAGTTTAAGAAAACACCACATCTGCTGCTTTCGGATGTAGCTGTGTGGAAAGAAGCAATGCCATGTGTGTGAGGTATTAATCCTTTCTGCTACTTTGCGCTGGGAACGTATTTCTCAGAAAGAGTCCTTATAAGCAATGTACAAACTTGCTTGCAACAGAAAGAATGCTGAGAAGATTTATTCTTATTGCACATCCCCAAACTTTCAAAAGTATAACTACTGCTCGTATAAAAAAATACTACAATCATCTCATCTACATTAGTGCAAGTGTGTGGTGTTGCGGTAGAGACTTTGCCTAATATTGTGGTGGAAGCGTTATTGAAAGGAGTTTAGAATGCTTTAATTCTAGAAGAGTTTGAGATTAAGTATTACAATGTAATCTTCTGCATAAACTTAAATCAGTCTTTGCTGCTTCTAAGTTCTGGGCTTTGTATCTGCTACTTCCTTTTCACTGGAAATCCTTACACACCGATATGTGTCAATATGCCTGTAAAGATTCACGTGAGAAGTTCAAAACTTCTCAGAAAAAACATCTATTCCAAAATTAATCAAATGCGGCGTGCTATTCCTTACATTACTCTTCACCAATCAGAATTGTATATTGGTACTATCTACCACAGACCAACTGCAACTAACATCTAATGTACAATCAACCCAACTTATATTACCTACATGCCAAAAATGCTATACAGAACTTTCTGATCTAACTGTTGTTCCTGCTTCAAATAAATAGAATAAATAAATGAATGATAAAGGATTGATCACTTGAGACATTTTCTTCTGACGAAGAAAGGTTCTTCTGGGAGGTACTGACAGAATTGAGCAAAAAGGAAAAACTCCTGTGCGATGAGATGAAATAGCATCTGTAGGGAAACAAGATTATTATTTTGGGTTTTCAGGTACAATTAGGAATTTACAAGACAAGTAGGTGTGTGAGCTTAGATGTATTGTCCAGGAATTAGTGTCAAATTGAGAAGTTCATTACAGATAGCAATTGATGTACCAGTAAACTCCCCAAATGTAGTGTGGAAGAGAATCCCTGTAGATAGCATGGGACCCATCTGTACTAAACATGGCTTTGAGGGGCATTTTATATTCATGTACATGTACAGGGATTTCAAAATAAAATATATAAAATTAGCATTTCATATGGTCATCTGAGAGCTCATTAAATTGTGAAGGCAGTAGAAAAGAGGAGCTGGTTGATTACAATGAAATTAAATCAACGCACATATAAGCAAGAAGCAATTCTTAAACTCAAAATCAAAAGCACAGGTTATCTTATAGTAGTTGCATACTACAACTTTTTTCTGCACTGCAGGACACCTAATGTTGTAATCCTGATAACTCTCACCACTCTCCTGCTTTGAACAGAACATCCTTTTTAGGTCTGGCGTTAGCAAAGACGTTTTGATTTTACCAAAATTATAAGTATAATATACTAATAGGGGCTTTCAGCCAGTTCTCTCCCACTACTGGTCTGTTGTTGTGTAATTCACATTTTAGTTCTACCTCACTAATGCACACCACATGCGGAAACCGGTCAGCCACTTCAGTCATTAGCTATCTTCAGTGTGAGTTATGACATTTTGCATCTACATACGGGGCAACTCCACACACAATGTAGTTGCCTTCAGTGCCAGGGACTCCTATGGCAGATTCAAAAAAGGCTTTTTTTTTGCTTTACTCCAATTCTTTTTTTTATATTTGTGAGGGCCTGGCAGTTTCCCAACAATACAATTGTGCAAAAACATGAAAAAACTACATGTGATATAGCCAATACCAGACGTACTGGTTTTGCCAATGTTTGTTTATTTTTGGCATTAAATCTGCTTTTTGTATGATAGCCTGTACACTGACTATAGGAAGTAATGCTCTGAGAAGTGAGGTAGAAACAATGGGTTGGTTCTGAAGCAGGTTTCTTACAACAATTGATTTAAATCATGAAGAACGTCTGTTAACAATTGAGAAAGCTAGAAAATTAATGGGGCGTCAAGAGGTGTGTTGATCCTTTGTGACAATTATGGCTTGTGTTTTGGATGCAGAGTAGGTACAACGCATGGGCACACCTCTTGACGAAAGTGTGACTTTAGAGGAGGCCCCCTCTGACCAGAACATGAAGTCATAACAAACTTGCGTTAGGTTTGTTATCGGAAGCAGTATGGAGGGAGGAAATTCATTTTCCCACATACATGTGCTATAAGATTATTACAGCAGCAGGGACCCTTTGCGCCCTGAAAAAAATTCCCCTGATCAGTTTTGGAATTAGTATGGGCAGAAACATGTTGGCTTGTTCTGGATAAACATGCCATTGTATCTTTAATCATCCAAACACTCATTGTAACTATACCTGAGGTACCTACTAATAAAAACAATTTGCTTAGGGTTTACTTCAAAGCATTTTTATAATTATCTGGATCCTGCCTCGATCAAGCTGCTTTTCTTATTAAGAACTCCCTCTAATAGAGGTCGAGTCCGTCCTGGTAGTACCATCTTACCATGGTAGGGTGAGGAAGCCAATGATGAAGCATACCACAAAACTGGGCTTGACTTTCTCATCCAATAGGATTAGCATATCAGCAGGTCCTAGGGTTTATGCAGGTGTCCTAGTGAAACACTACCTACATCACCACCACATCTTGTTGTGTTCATTCTGGTATCCCTTTGAGGGTATGCAGTGGGTGTACTTCCTACTCTCTTTATGTGATATATATAGTTTCTATTTTACGCCAGAGTATCAAGAAAAATGTAGGTATTACGGCCTGGTTTTCAAGGACAGGCCCACAAATCTGAGTTGCTATCAGGGCTTCTGAACCAAAACGAGGGAGGCTGGATGCTCTCTTTCCTGTATAAAGCATATCACAGTAATAAAAAAAAAATAAGGTGCAATTTTGGCTCAAGGACAGCTGGATTGCTGATCTATGGACCCTCTCCCTCATTCAGAGTCGGACAAAAAACTCCCTTATAAGACTGGAAGCTCAAGCAATGCTCGTTTCAAGCTTATACAGTAAATATTTACTAGAACCTATTTCACTCCAACTATCATATACAGAATTTACCCATCCCACCCAGCCACTTATCCAAGATGCATTTTAGAGTATGCAGATGTAATATATATGGGTTGGACCGTAGTAGTTATGCCAGTTTTTGGGACACAGTAGTCACTAGAGTGAAGACATTGTTGTGTAATCTGAATGAATACACAATTGAAGACTATGCCCTGGGACTGTACCGATCACTAAAAAAAGGATTATAAATGTGTGGCTTTGTTACTCAGCTAAAAGACACGTTGGTAGCAAAACATTGGCCTACCAATATAAAACTGTGAGAAAGAATTTAGAAAGCGACCATTGGTAGAGAAAACGAGAATGACACTTGTCCGTGCAGACAAAACCCCTCAAGATGATTTCAGGTTGATTTGCAACACTGGTTCAAAATGTTAAGAAACCATGTTTCACCCAATGATAATCCAGAATTAGCTTCTAGCGATGATGCCTCTGATAGTTAATATAGAGCTACCTTCCCAATATAAGTGGGCTGACTGTAAAGATATTTGATTATTAAACTGGAACTTCATGGTCACCTGGGTGAAATTTGTCAGAATGCATGGTCTATACAATTTGTCATCTTGATCATGCTGATCCTTATGGGGATTAAGTTCTTTTGTTTTTTGACCAAAATATATGAAATTGCTTCCAAAACACAACATTTCCTTTTTTAAAAGAATGCCTGTGCCATTTTAGACATGCCCTGCACTAGCTTTCAAACTTGCAGCAATGATATATTAGTGTTAGATTGTGATGATTACTTCTGCTATAACATTTGACAGACAATTGCTATTGCACATCAATGCTCAAGATGGTCACTCGTATCTTTGTAGAAAGAAAATACACAGTATTTACTCGTGGACTAATAATTAAATATTAAGTTTTGCAAAGACGACGTGTTTAAATCCTGACTGGCATAGGTCTGACCTTTGTATTTTTAAGAGGAATGTAATCCATACATTATGCTAAATAACGTTCTTATCAGCACACTCCTAAGTAATCAGTTTGAAAAAAAGATATTCTTAGAAGCACTCCAATACAATACAAAAACATGCATTGCTAACCTTGTGTGTTAATTCAAGGAAAAAGAAGAAGAGCAAGGAGAAATATACAGAACACAGTCCTTAAATTTAACGCACGCAAATGTGTTACCACTACTGACAGCACCTTCTTCATTAATATAGTTACAAACAGGCTCACAGGTAGACTCAAACAGTTCTCTCTAATCATCCTCCTGAACCTCTTCTTTCAAAGCTTATTTACTAAACCTCCACCCACAATAGCAAGTCTCCCTTTCAATTATCTCTCCTCGGATGTTTCTCCTGTTGTTACACCCACGATCGGGCAATCTTTCGTAAGGTTAAGCCCAACAAATTGATGGAACACAACACAACACACTACTTGTGGTTTGTCCTAATATAATACCACTCCCTTAAAAGTGTCCAGAAATGTCCTAACATCCTAAAACACAGATAACTACTTATGGTCCATAACTGAATAGTTTTCCTGTCTTCTTCAAAGCCAATGGAGAAAACAAGATAGCCACTTCGGAGGATACTACTCAGGGGCGGCTCCTCTGCTATAGCAGAGGAGCTTCACCCTACTACCGAAACGCAGAAGATTACAAATGAAATGATAATAAAACTATTTTATTATCATTTTATTTTTAACTTTCTCCCAGTCCCATTAGTCGAGGGCGGGACGATCCTCTCTATTCCAGCGTAGTCAGCTAGGGAGGAGTGGTAGGCACGCTTTAAGTGTGCATGTCTGTTTGGCCAGCCTAAACAGACGTGCAGTTAGCATTTCTCCATCTGGCTGAGTTGCACAGCCAGGTGGAGAACCAGCGCAGGCTTCCAGGCCATAACTGAGCGGCATTTCAGCCCACTCAGGCCAATCACAATGCTGCCCTCATGTGAAAGCAGCATTGTGATTGGGTCAGGATGGGATCAAAGAAGCACTGAGGCGGGATCCAGCAGTGGCAGGTAAGTTCCTTTATCGTTTTTTTATTATTTCCTCCGCCCCACTAAGTGTTATTGGCAGTAACCGGTACAGATACTACTCCTTTAATGCTGGGTTAATACAAGTGACTGCAGTGAAATAAGTGGCAACCAATGATAGATACTTCGAAGAATGGCTCTACCCTTTTGTAGATAAAACCTTTGAAATGTCAGAAACTACCATAATGACTAGGGGAGGACTGGTGCGCCATGTCTAGTGTGCTACTCACTCCTGTAAGATGATTACTTGCTCACTTTAATAAGCTTGTCTCAATAGTGCCCCTCACATCCCTGGGCAGCAACATTAGTATGAGAATGAGCAACTTTTCATGACAAACGAGTGCTAAGGAGGAGCATTGTTTATCCTATTTTTAATTAGATCAAAGTTCTTCTAGGGCTCATATCAAACATATTTGAACTCTAAGTAAATGCCACATTACACAGGATTTACTGTAAAAAATCAAAACACAGTTTGCATATTACACTATAAGATATAGTAAGGAACTTAAATTATATTTGTCTGTTTGAGGCATCATAGTGACTACAGATTTCACCAATTTTGTTTTCGGGGGAATGGTATCTATAATAACCGAGATGGTGCAAACAAGTCGTGAGTGAAATTAATAAGTTTATTTCACAGGATTGATAAAGCATGTCCAAATCTAGAGCCTGGGTCTGAACTGTCATCCCTGGAATCCCGGAAACCGCAGTGTTCTTGATTCCAGACATGACAGCAAAACGCCACAGTATCCCTAATATATGTTATGCTCCTGAACTTAATTTAGTACTTGTCCGTTCTTAATATCCATACACACTGGTCCAATACCTCAAGCGCCCTTTGTAATATGTCATGTTCTTCATCTGTCTCCCCGCATACCAAGATATCAGCCTGAAAACAGCACACACCCATCATCCTAGAAGAGATCTTATTTACTACACTCTGAAACACTGACAAGGCTAATGGCAACACAAATAATATATGCTTCATTTCATACACCTTGACAGTGACATAAAATAATGGGGATGACCTAGTGATGGGATGAGGACAAATGTATCACTCATTACCTACATATCAAATGTTAAGCGCCACTACACATTTCCTAAAAATGCCACTATCTAAAATGCCCTATGCAAAAGGATTTATGTCAAGAGGTTTCATGCCCTCTCTCAACTCTTTCACTTCCAATCACATAGCAGTAGGATGGTGTAATTCACTGTCTCCTTACCCCTCATCAGTGCTCAATTTGTTAAAAAAAATATTGTGCCATGGCTCTCGTCAGGAGGCCCCTGCCAGCGCTGCCAATGACATGACAGTACCAACACAACTCCTAACCATCACACTCCACAAGAGTGACAATTAAGACTATTATGATTACAGCCCCTTAAAGCTATAAGAATGGTTTTGATGTCAAGTATTAGTCATTTTCAATGTATATTGAATCAATAAAACAACTGTGATTTTGCTCATCCCTAAATTATTGAAAAAGTCCCATCATGTGGCAGACTTTCATGAGTGCCGGTGTTGACAATTAAGTGCCAGTGCCGAACACCAGAAACCACCAGCTCAAATTAAGCACTTTCGCTTATGTGCAACAATACATTCCCTAACTTAATTTCAGAATCTTCCTGGTCTACAAATTTTACATTCCCCTGCATGTGTGAACAAAATGTGTCCTTCCACACGGAGGGCATAATAATTGTAATGTAGGGCCTGCTTTCACCTATGCTATGTGGTCAGTATGACAGCATTTGAAAACAAACTCAGCTTGTACCCTGAGATCTGTATCATTCTTTAGCTAAGGATTTCTTACAACAGCTCCCCCCTCTGACTCCAGAGCACACATGTGCATCATCTCCCCCCTCTGCCAGCCGCCGAGGCTCCCTTCAACTCTTTAAACAGTCACTGCTCAACACCATAGTCCAGCCTTCCTTTATTGTTTACTGAGGTCTCAAGATGCCCCTTCACGCCCAAGGGGCTCCTTTCACTTGGCCTTGCTGTAGTGGTGTGCTAACAGTAAAAAGGCGTGAGATCACTATCACTGCAGATATAGGTGTGAGATCACTATCACTGCAGATATTGGTGTGAGATCATTATCACTGCAGATATAGGTGTGAGATCACCATCACTTCAGATATAGGTGTGAGATCACCATCACTTCAGATATAGGTGCGAGATCACCATCACTTCAGATATAGGTGTGAGATCACTATCACTGCAGATATGGGTGTGAGATCACTATCACTGCAGATATATAGAATAGCTACGTGTTCGAAATACAAGAGTTTAAGCTATTGTCATTGTAAATGGCAATACCTTTTATTTATGTTTTAAAAACAAAAACAAAAATCAAAGGCATTGCCATTTACAATGTCAATAGCTTAAACTGGTGTAAATGTGAGACCTATCGCATTGCAAATGCTTGTTAAATTTGACTACAGTAATTACTAATCACTGGAGCCACAAAAAACTCTCTGGGGCCTCTGAAAGCCCTCATGTACTCTACTGCACATTTAACTACAAGTACCAAGAGACGTGATCACAGAACACCTTTACTGCAAGACCTTACCTGGCTTCCTTTAAAGGCAAGAATCAAATTCAAACTTGCCTGCTTGACTTTAAAGCCCCAAAACTTCAACCACCCATTTAGCTTAACCTCTGCATTCAGATCTCAGGTGGTATCAGAGACTTGATAAGCAAAGCAATTCAACATCTCGAAATCAAGACATTCAAACACCACCTAGCTGCACATAAATCTTTTACTTAGTGGACCCATTTCTATGAAACTGCTTTCCATTATGAGATAAAGAGACAGGATCACACTGGCACTTTCTGGAAACAAAACGCTTCTCTTCAACCAATATTTAAACTGATCCTCTTCCCTTCATTTCTGAATAAGTTATCTATTCCATGAATTATTAATTCTATATTTCTCTTATAACCTTTGCTTCTATCCTCATTCATTTTTTCCTTGCTCTTTATTCTCGAACTTCCTCAAAATGGCTTTTCAATACATCATACAACTGTTTCTGATTAAAGTTTGCTTTCACACACTTTTATGAACTGCCGAGGCTCAGTCACAGGTAAAAATGTTATATTATGACACACTCATGGGCAAAAACAGACTGCACAAAAAATCTTATGTAAAAAAACATATTTGTCTGATACTACCGTGGCTTGTAAAGCTTATCAAATATTAAGCTTGCATATGTGTGAAAGGTCCACGTTTTCAGAGTGCTTTGTGTGACATTTCAGTACCTCAAGTGTGACACTGCATTTAAAGTAGAAAAAGACGGATGTATCCATGCCATTAAATTAAGTTTCCAAATGAACCCTGTTGGGCTTGGCCCTTTTGGCAGGTTCACCCCTGAACTTTTTGACTTTTAATATGACCTGATGGTAGTGATTTTTGGCCTCTGCGCACTCTAGCACTGAGGCCCAGTGTAAAGTGTGTGCGCTCTCTGCGTGCGTGTGGTGAAATTGGCCTGCCCTCCCATATGAATGCATGGGGGATATGAGTGTCCATGGTACTTCTTGATGTGAGAGGCGTGCAGGGGCGAGTTTGGTATGTGCGAACTCGTGAGAATAAATGCTGCACAATGGTGTGCGCAAATTTGTGACTAGTGGAGAAGTGCCACTTTTAGAAGTTGGGATTTCTGTGTGCAGTGTCTACCTGCCTGATGTGAATTGCATGTCTGGCTTGTGATTGCAGGGCTGGACAAATCTGAAAAATGGTACTAGTCCTGCAGATCTAGTACCTTGAAAAATCTCCTCGACCTAACAGTAACCTACTTGACCTCAGTCTCTGAAAGCGGAGAAATGTGACAAGACAACAAGATTTAAAGGCATCTTTATTGAGCGTTTGCTTTGTGAGCAATAAAAAGGCCTTTAAATCTTGTTATCTTGTCACATTTGCTCCGTTCTCAAAGACGGAGGACAAAAGTTAGTATGCTTTCCTACTCGCCAGAAAGGGCGAGTAGGACCTAAAAATATCTCAACCTCACAAAATTTACCTTGCAAATGCGAGCGGTCGAGTGGATTTGTTGAGCCCTGGATTGACAGGGGCTGGCTGGTGTGCTTGGCTCCAGGAGCCAGGATAGGTCTACCTGTGGTGAATAGGGATATCTGCATGTAGACGGGAGGGAGGAGTTGCACCAGGGACCTGAATAGGGTTGTGCCTTCCCTCCACAATGCTGGCTCCACCTCCTGTTGTGCGTCTGATGTCCCTGGCCTGTCCTGTGAATAGAGAGGGGAGCTGAGCAAAACAAAGTGCTCCTGACAAGTTGTATCTGGTTCTCCCCTTGCCCTACAGTTGTAGACAAAAGATTTACTGGTATAAGAAGGGGCTGTGACCCCATGTAAAATGTTCTCTTTTTGAATCCTGACAGAGGGGGGCTCGCTGCTGGTGGGGTCCAGGAGGGACCGCCATGGGGGCTGCCTCCTTGCTGGAGGGCCCTGTGTGCAGGCCCCTGGGCCCTACATTGCCCCCCTGATGCCTCCAGGACTGCTGGGACCGTTTTTGCTTTTGCCAATGCTTGTTGCAGGCCTAGTGCCCTGGGAGGGCGTTATTTTTATTTGGGCCAAGAAGAGGAGCATGTCTGCTCTGAAGCACTCCACTGCCGTGTGGGATAGAGGGAATCCCAGTGGTAGGAATTCCCCCGTGCTTCAGGATCGAGCGGGAGCCCACCCCATTGATCTGTGACCTGGTTATCCAGTGGGTGCCCACCCTGCTTATTTGGTTAGTTTTATAGCAGGAGCCCACCCTGCTTGATAGGTTAAACTGACGGGAGCCTACCCCATATTGCCGCCACCAAAGGAATCGCCGTGATCCGCCTGAAGGTGGGCAGGGCTGCCGGACGGAAGTGAAGAGCGCGGCCGGAAGCTGGTGCTGGAGAAGGAGCTCCCGGAGCCTCGCAGGCTCAGTACTGAAGTCCCGGTCGCTCGAAGACGGGGGGGCCGGGTGAAGCGTGGCGCATGAGAAGGCGGGGCTCCCGTGAGTAAGGGAAAGCCCCGATTGCTGCCACCATTGAGGAGTCCCGGGTCCCCAGGAGAGGGCCTGGGTGAAGACGCGCAGCCTGTTCCCGCGGAGTGAGCGCGAGGCACATTGCCGATGCCTGCCCCCGCCGCATCCAGAAAGGATTCAGAAAAGGGGGTGGTGATGAACAGAGTGTCTGAATTAAGCAGACCACTCTTACCCAGTCCAAAGATCAGGGCTTGATCCATCACCGTTATTTATCTCACTGCACCATCCCAGCTCAGAACCTGGCTATATGCAAATCAGTCTGTCCCTGGACCAGTGCATCATGGGAACAGGGCAGACTAAACTACCAAGCCAATTCTTCACCAGAAAGGAGACAAGCTACCGGGGACCGGTTTCTGGCATTTCAGCCGTCGTCGGCCCGGCTTGCTTGAATCCTGATGGTGCAGTGAGAAAGGGACTCATGTCTGAGTATACCCTGCCACACCTATAGTGGCCACAAACGATTCAGAAAAGGGGGTGGTGATGAACAGAGTGTCTGAATTAAGCAGACCACTCTTACCCAGTCCAAAGATCAGGGCTTGATCCATCACCGTAATTTATCTCACTGCACCATCCCAGCTCAGAACCTGGCTATATGCAAATCAATCTGTCCCTGGCCCAGTGCATCATGGGAACAGGGCAGACTAAACTACCAAGCCAATTCTTCACCAGAAAGGAGACAAGCTACCGGGGACCGGTTTCTGGCATTTCAGCCGTCGTCTGCCCGGCTTGCTTGAATCCTGATGGTGCAGTGAGAAAGGGACTCATGTCTGAGTATACCCTGCCACACCTATAGTGGCCAAAAACGATTCAGAAAAGGGGGTGGTGATGAACGGAGTGTCTGAATTAAGCAGACCACTCTTACCCAGTCCAAAGATCAGGGCTTGATCCATCACTGTTATTTATCTCACTGCACCATCCCAGCTCAGAACCTGGCTATATGCAAATCAGTCTGTCCCTGGCCCAGTGCATCATGGGAACAGGGCAGACTAAACTACCAAGCCAATTCTTCACCAGAAAGGAGACAAGCTACCGGGGACCGGTTTCTGGCATTTCAGCCGTCGTCGGCCCGGCTTGCTTGAATCCTGATGGTGCAGTGAGAAAGGGACTCATTCTGAGTATACCCTGCCACACCTATAGTGGCCAAAAACGATTCAGAAAAGGGGGTGGTGATGAACAGAGTGTCTGAATTAAGCAGACCACTCTTACCCAGTCCAAAGATCAGGGCTTGATCCATCACCGTTACTTATCTCACTGCACCATCCCAGCTCAGAACCTGGCTATATGCAAATCAGTCTGTCCCTGGCCCAGTGCATCATGGGAACAGGGCAGACTAAACTACCAAGCCAATTCTTCACCAGAAAGGAGACAAGCTACCGGGGACCGGTTTCTGGCATTTCAGCCGTCGTCGGCCCGGCTTGCTTGAATCCTGATGGTGCAGTGAGAAAGGGACTCATGTCTGAGTATACCCTGCCACACCTATAGTGGCCAAAAACGATTCAGAAAAGGGGGTGGTGATGAAGACGGGCCGAAGACGGCTGAAATGCCAGAAACCGGTCCCCGGAAGCTTGTTTTCTTCCCAGTATAAGAATTGGCTTGGTAGTTTAGTCTGCCCTGTTCCCATGATGCACTGGGCCAGGGTCAGACTAATTTGCATGTAGCCAGGTTCTGAGCTGGGATGGTGCAGTGAGCTAAAAAACGGTGATGGATCAAGCCCTGATCTTTGGACTGGGTAAGAGTGGTCTGCTTAATTCAGACACTCTGTTCATCACCACCCCCTTTTCTGAATCGTTTTTGTCCACCATAAGCGTGGAAGGGTATACTCAGATGTGAGTCCCTTGCTCATTGCACCATCAGGATTCAAGCAAGCCGGGCCGAAGACGGCTGAAATGCCCGAAACCGGTCCCCGGAAGCTTGTTTTCTTCCCAGTATAAGAATTGGCTTGGTAGTTTAGTCTGCCCTGTTCCCATGATGCACTGGGCCAGGGTCAGACTAATTTGCATGTAGCCAGGTTCTGAGCTGGGATGGCGCAGTGAGCTAAAAAACGGTGATGGATCAAGCCCTGATCTTTGGACTGGGTAAGAGTGGTCTGCTTAATTCAGACACTCTGTTCATCACCACCCCCTTTTCTGAATCGTTTTTGTCCACCATAAGCGTGGAAGGGTATACTCAGATGTGAGTCCCTTGCTCATTGCACCATCAGGATTCAAGCAAGCCGGGCCGAAGACGGCTGAAATGCCAGAAACCGGTCCCCGGAAGCTTGTTTTCTTCCCAGTATAAGAATTGGCTTGGTAGTTTAGTCTGCCCTGTTCCCATGATGAACTGGGCCAGGGTCAGACTAATTTGCATGTAGCCAGGTTCTGAGCTGGGATGGTGCAGTGAGCTAAAAAACGGTGATGGATCAAGCCCTGATCTTTGGACTGGGTAAGAGTGGTCTGCTTAATTCAGACACTCTGTTCATCACCACCCCCTTTTCTGAATCGTTTTTGTCCACCATAAGCGTGGAAGGGTATACTCAGATGTGAGTCCCTTGCTCATTGCACCATCAGGATTCAAGCAAGCCGGGCCGAAGACGGCTGAAATGCCAGAAACCGGTCCCCGGAAGCTTGTTTTCTTCCCAGTATAAGAATTGGCTTGGTAGTTTAGTCTGCCCTGTTCCCATGATGCACTGGGCCAGGGTCAGACTAATTTGCATGTAGCCAGGTTCTGAGCTGGGATGGTGCAGTGAGCTAAAAAACGGTGATGGATCAAGCCCTGATCTTTGGACTGGGTAAGAGTGGTCTGCTTAATTCAGACACTCTGTTCATCACCACCCCCTTTTCTGAATCGTTTTTGTCCACCATAAGCGTGAAAGGGTATACTCAGATGTGAGTCCCTTGCTCATTGCACCATCAGGATTCAAGAAAGCGGGTCCGAAGACGGCTGAAATGCCAGAAACCGGTCCCCGGAAGCTTGTTTTCTTCCCAGTATAAGAATTGGCTTGGTAGTTTAGTCTGCTCTGTTCCCATGATGCACTGGGCCAGGGTCAGACTAATTTGCATGTAGCCAGGTTCTGAGCTGGGATGGTGCAGTGAGCTAAAAAACGGTGATGGATCAAGCCCTGATCTTTGGACTGGGTAAGAGTGGTCTGCTTAATTCAGACACTCTGTTCATCACCACCCCCTTTTCTGAATCGTTTTTGTCCACCATAAGCGTGGAAGGGTATACTCAGATGTGAGTCCCTTGCTCATTGCACCATCAGGATTCAAGCAAGCCGGGCCGAAGACGGCTGAAATGCCAGAAACCGGTCCCCGGAAGCTTGTTTTCTTCCCAGTATAAGAATTGGCTTGGTAGTTTAGTCTGCCCTGTTCCCATTATGCACTGGGCCAGGGTCAGACTAATTTGCATGTAGCCAGGTTCTGAGCTGGGATGGTGCAGTGAGCTAAAAAACGGTGATGGATCAAGCCCTGATCTTTGGACTGGGTAAGAGTGGTCTGCTTAATTCAGACACTCTGTTCATCACCACCCCCTTTTCTGAATCGTTTTTGTCCACCATAAGCGTGGAAGGGTATACTCAGATGTGAGTCCCTTGCTCATTGCACCATCAGGATTCAAGCAAGCCGGGCCGAAGACGGCTGAAATGCCAGAAACCGGTCCCCGGAAGCTTGTTTTCTTCCCAGTATAAGAATTGGCTTGGTAGTTTAGTCTGCCCTGTTCCCATGATGCACTGGGCCAGGGTCAGACTAATTTGCATGTAGCCAGGTTCTGAGCTGGGATGGTGCAGTGAGCTAAAAAACGGTGATGGATCAAGCCCTGATCTTTGGACTGGGTAAGAGTGGTCTGCTTAATTCAGACACTCTGTTCATCACCACCCCCTTTTCTGAATCGTTTTTGTCCACCATAAGCGTGGAAGGGTATACTCAGATGTGAGTCCCTTGCTCATTGCACCATCAGGATTCAAGCAAGCCGGGCCGAAGACGGCTGAAATGCCAGAAACCGGTCCCCGGAAGCTTGTTTTCTTCCCAGTATAAGAATTGGCTTGGTAGTTTAGTCTGCCCTGGTCCCATGATGCACTGGGCCAGGGTCAGACTAATTTGCATGTAGCCAGGTTCTGAGCTGGGATGGTGCAGTGAGCTAAAAAACGGTGATGGATCAAGCCCTGATCTTTGGACTGGGTAAGAGTGGTCTGCTTAATTCAGACACTCTGTTCATCACCACTCCCTTTTCTGAATCGTTTTTGTCCACCATAAGCGTGGAAGGGTATACTCAGATGTGAGTCCCTTGCTCATTGCACCATCAGGATTCAAGCAAGCCGGGCCGAAGACGGCTGAAATGCCAGAAACCGGTCCCCGGAAGCTTGTTTTCTTCCCAGTATAAGAATTGGCTTGGTAGTTTAGTCTGCCCTGTTCCCATGATGCACTGGGCCAGGGTCAGACTAATTTGCATGTAGCCAGGTTCTGAGCTGGGATGGTGCAGTGAGCTAAAAAACGGTGATGGATCAAGCCCTGATCTTTGGACTGGGTAAGAGCGGTCTGCTTAATTCAGACACTCTGTTCATCACCACCCCCTTTTCTGAATCGTTTTTGTCCACCATAAGCGTGGAAGGGTATACTCAGATGTGAGTCCCTTGCTCATTGCACCATCAGGATTCAAGCAAGCCGGGCCGAAGACGGCTGAAATGCCAGAAACCGGTCCCCGGAAGCTTGTTTTCTTCCCAGTAGAAGAATTGGCTTGGTAGTTTAGTCTGCCCTGTTCCCATGATGCACTGGGCCAGGGTCAGACTAATTTGCATGTAGCCAGGTTCTGAGCTGGGATGGTGCAGTGAGCTAAAAAACGGTGATGGATCAAGCCCTGATCTTTGGACTGGGTAAGAGTGGTCTGCTTAATTCAGACACTCTGTTCATCACCACCCCCTTTTCTGAATCGTTTTTGTCCACCATAAGCATGGAAGGGTTTACTCAGATGTGAGTCCCTTGCTCATTGCACCATCAGTATTCAAGCAAGCCGGGCCGAAGACGGCTGAAATGCCAGAAACCAGTCCCCGGAAGCTTGTTTTCTTCCCAGTATAAGAATTGGCTTGGTAGTTTAGTCTGCCCTGTTCCCATGATGCACTGGGCCAGGGTCAGACTAATTTGCATGTAGCTAGGTTCTGAGCTGGGATGGTGCAGTGAGCTAAAAAACGGTGATGGATCAAGCCCTGATCTTTGGACTGGGTAAGAGTGGTCTGCTTAATTCAGACACTCTGTTCATCACCACCCCCTTTTCTGAATCGTTTTTGTCCACCATAAGCGTGGAAGGGTATACTCAGATGTGAGTCCCTTGCTCATTGCACCATCAGGATTCAAGCAAGCCGGGCCGAAGACGGCTGAAATGCCAGAAACCGGTCCCCGGAAGCTTGTTTTCTTCCCAGTATAAGAATTGGCTTGGTAGTTTAGTCTGCCCTGTTCCCATGATGCACTGGGCCAGGGTCAGACTAATTTGCATGTAGCCAGGTTCTGAGCTGGGATGGTGCAGTGAGCTAAAAAACGGTGATGGATCAAGCCCTGATCTTTGGACTGGGTAAGAGTGGTCTGCTTAATTCAGACACTCTGTTCATCACCACCCCCTTTTCTGAATCGCATCCAGAGAGAGGAGTCCCCTGCGAAGGAGCCCGGTGAGAATGGGCTGGGCAGAGGACATGGCCGCTCCAACGGGGATGACATGATATTTTATCCATACGTGCTGAGAGGGCCCCCGGGGGAGGGGGGTCCCAAGGCACGTGGGCATTTCCAGGCCCCACTGTGGTGCTGGGGCCTTAGTGGATATTCCAGTTGCCCCGATGGCTAGAGGGCAGCTGCACCGTGGCCCTGAGTGTTTAAAGGGCCAAAGGGCCCTGTGTTCTTTCCCCTGTGAGATGCCTCAGTGCTGGGGGCAAGTTCTTCTGCGTTAGGGAGCATAGCTATTTCAGGAGCCTGTGTGCTCCATGGGGACATGCTTCTTTCTAGAGCCAGTTAGCTCCAACGTGGGGCATATTTGTCGAAGGGCCACTGAGGGCCCATGCTTCATTTTGCATTTGATTATCTGCAGCTGCGCAGCAATTAGTGCCAGCTGCACTGTTTAGGCGCACAGTTCTTTTGGGGGCACATCTTGTGAAGTAGGAGTGAGATGAACTTCTTTGCCCTACACTTTCTCAGCAGCCCAGCAAGTAGTGGGCAGTTGCTACGTTTAGGTTTACTCAGTGGCGCACCCTTGACTTTCGCTGCCTAGGCAGCAGCCCTGACTCTTTGGACATAGGGCATTTGAGCCCCTTTTTGAGATGGTCAGTTGGCCAGGGGGATTGTTACATTTATAGGGCGCCAGGCCCTAATGTGATTTGTGTGCTAAATGTGATGTGGTGCTAGGAAATGTAAATCATGTAGTATGATTACGCACCCTGTTTTATACCTCTAAGTGTAGTTTTATGATTAGGAGGTTGTTTTGCATGGCATCACATTTTGGCACAGCTCAATAGGAGAAGGATAGATATAGCCTGCCTCCAGGAAACACATCTGACACAGGATGAAGCGACTAAGTTGCAGAAGAAGAGGAGGGGACAACTGTTTACCACCACTTATTCAGCTTTTTCCATAGGGGTGATGATCTGGGTGCGTAATACTGTCCCCTTTAATTTGCTGGAGCAAAAGGTGGACCTACAAGGCATATATGTCCTGCTTCATGGTTTGTTGAATGGGGTGCACATAGTCATAGGGAGTGTATACACTCCGAACACTGACCAAGATAGATACTTGGCGTCACTAAGTGTGACGTTGACAGGTAGGTCTGCCTATCATTGGATGCTAGGAGGGGACTTCAATGCGGTGATGGATATAGATCTGGATAGGTCTCAACCCCCATTGCATGCGGCTGAGAGTCGCAAACAGGCGGAAACCCTCAAGGGGTGGGCGGGGGGTTGGGAACTGCACGATGCATGGCAAATGAAATACCTGGGACATAGAGAATACTCCTTCTATTCACCGCCGCACCGGTTACAAACCAGACTTGACAGGTTTTTCTGCTAGGAAGTACTGTTTACCTCTGTTGACAGTGTGTTACATATGGGTAAGACGCTGTCAGATCACAACCCAGTGGAGTTGTCCCTGAGATGGGGTAGGATCCCGACCCCAATACTGACCTGGAGATAGCAACCACAACTTTTGGAGGACCAGGTCTTCTGTAACACACTGTCAGAAGCAATTGTTAATTATTTCTCTGAAAACGCAGGGGCTGCTAGCACACGCCAATTAGAATGGGATGCCTTCAAAACAGTTATGCGAGGAGTGGCAATTGGGACGAAGTCGGGGGTCCGAATAACACTTCTAAACAGACTGAGGGAAGTGGAAGGCAAGCTTCACGTACTTGAGGGGGAGGAGGCGGGGACAAATGAGCAATTAACACAACTACAGGAGGCCAACATACACTATGCAGAGCTATTGGAAGAACTGCGTCTGATAGATTTCAGACTCTACACACAAAAGCAACACGCACATGCAGCTAGAGCGGGTCCCCTATTGGCAAAACTGATTAAAAACGCTCCCACGCCGTCCCCGATTCTAGAAATTTGTGATACTGGGGGCGATATGGTCACCACACAGATGGAAATCAATGAGGCATTTAGAGCGTATTATGAACACCTTTATAGAACACCACCAGATCACACTGAAGCAGACTTTATACCATTCTTTGAAGGGTTGCAGCTACCACAACAACCAGCAACAACAAGAAGAACTAGAGAGGCCAGTGACTGGACCGGAAATCAGACAGGCGATAAAAGCGTTGCCACGGAATAAAACCAGTGGTGGGGACGTGCTGCCTATTGAGTTTTATGTGTTATATACTGAGAAGCGTGGCTCAGTGGTTAGAGGCGGCAGACCCGGAAGCTGAGATCGGCTGTGGACCAGGGTTCGATTCCCCGCCTCGGAGGGTCTCGGGCTAAAAAAATTCCACGGTGTCAACAATTCTCGCTCCGGTGCCTACTCGACTCACGGGGTCACACTCTGCGACTCTGGGCAATAGCTTGCTTAATCTCCACTACGGCCCCTCGCGGTGGGATGCCTGGCTTTCACCTTCTGGATACCCGGCCGGGGTATCTCACAGGGGAATACCAGGACGGGTTCCCTAAGCAAGCGCCTTGAGACCCCTGGGTTAAAGTGCGCTATATAAATCGAAACACATTTACATTTACATTCACATTTACATTTGCTGGTGCCGCACATGCAGTGTCTATACCGGGAATCGCTGAAGGCTGGTGTGCTCCCTCTCACTACCCTACAGTTTCCCAGTTGAAGCCCGGGAGAGACAGCTCTGACATGTCGGGATACCGGCCCCTATCCCTACTAAACTCGGACTATAAGATTCTAAGTAAACTGTTGGCCAACAGACTAAGCTAATTTATCCCGAAGTTGGTACATACCGATCAATGCGGATTTGTACCTGGGAGGAGTACGGCACTTAATATCAGACAATTGCATCAGATTATGACAGGTACATATGGCATGGGGACGACAGAGGGGTGCATATCGATTGAGCTAAAGCAGGCATTTGACTCATTACACTGGGACTACATGTCCTATACCCTAGCTAGGTTTAACATACCAGCGGAGTATATCGCTTGGGTGAGGCTACTATACACACACCCCACGGCACGCGCACGCACAGGGCAGCACATATCTTCATCATATACAGTGGCTAGAGGTACCAGACAGGGGTGTCCACTGTCACCATTACTGTTTATCCTGGCATTGGAGCCGCTGTTACATAGGGTCCATTCCCTGGCTGGATGTAAGGGAACAGGTAGGGGCCCGCGACACATATGGTCTCTGCATACGCGGATTACATTATTTTGTACATAAAAGATATGGGTATGGAGCTTGAACCCCTTCCCTCCACTTTCGTCTCCTTCCGCGGGTTATCGGGCCTAACGATTAATGCTGACAAATCTTATGCTTCTTTTTTCAATGGCCCTGCCCGTACTGGGCGGTTGTGCTTTGGGCAACAGGACTTTGGGATAGCGTCCGATACCTTCAGATACCTAGGTATACAGATCTACCGAGCTACAGAAGACTTATTACACGGCAATCTGCTCCAGGCAATCACTGCTCTTAGAGCGCAGATTAAGTTCTGGACCTCACTTCCCCTGTCAGTGACTGGAAGAGCGGCCACAACCAAAATGGTACTATTACCGAGACTACTTTATTATTTCACTAACCTCCCTGTAGTGGTACCGAGTCGGGTTTTCAAATTGTTGAACTCTCTAATGACAGAATTGATTTGGGGAATGGGACGCAGACGGATTAGCCTAGCAAAACTACAACTAAATACGGGGCAAGGAGGAATGGGGGTACCTGACTTGAAGGCATACTGTTACGCTAGCCAACTGCAGTGGCTGGCGAACTGGTTGGCGGGACGTCATTTGCAGGAGATAGAGATGTCGCACCGGGCTTGGGAAAGAGGGCATGTCCATAGATTTCTACTGCCCAAAGCCCACATCCCGTCAACAACGCCTCACTTACTACGGCTAACACTGATATATTGGAGACATGCGTTGCGATACACAAAGCATTCACCACGATACGCTCCCACCATAACGTTGTTGGGTATTCTCCTGAGGACAGGGGTGGTGTCTAGTCGTGCTCTGACGGAGTGGTCTGTCACAGGAATTAACACAGTGGGGGCATTCTTCTCGGATGGGGCACTAATGTCACATGACGCCTTTGTACATGAACATGGAACCTCAGATAGTTTGTTCCTCCTGCATGCTAGTATATCGAGGTTTATTAGAGACACATGGACCCAGGGAGATACTGAACCCGATACGAATGTGTCAGGATACACTGTTTATCGCGCCTGCCGCACTAACAACTACAATTCCCATGAGCCTCGAGGCTTCTTCCAGGAAGTACATCTTTGGGAGAGATGCGCATCCGGGTGCGCGTTATTCCGTGTCCTGTTCGTTTCGAGCGTGAGAGCGGCTGCTCTACACGCTGATTCCTGGATCCTGCATCTACCGTGTGAAGATCGTCGGTGCTGGTATCCGGTGCACCCATAGGCAAATCTCCTCCCGAGAGGTTTGAGACTTACCTGAAGGTATAGTGGCATTTTAGCTCGACCGCCCCAGGCGGCACGCTTTACTGCTTTCGTGTTCTGTTCTGGTACTCGTATTCTGAAGCTAGAGAATGCTTCTTGGAGACTTCCTGATTCAAGATTAGCGGAGCGCGGAGGCGGTCGAATCCACTCGTTACCTTACTGTGATCCTCCATTATGTTGGTGTGAGTAGCGGGGCACTGTAGTGAAGTTAACTACGTGTCACCGTTACATTTCTGGCTATTTATTGGGAGCAATATCAGTGGGAATGTTGTGGTGAGACTAACTACACGTCCCTAGGATCTATGTTCTTGTTTTGTGAAAGGAGCTCATGAACAGAATTCAGTAGTGGTCGCAACTACGTCTTACTGTTGTGAAAACCTTATGTACTTGTGGGTCATTGTTTATGATTTCTCTGAAGTGAAGAGAGCGGAGTGTTGTAGTTCTTGCTTCCTACACACTACCGTTTCCATGGAACATTGTCTGGAACATATTAACTATATTTAAGGAATACTTGGACCCCCATTTATACATTGAGTCCTTCAAACAGTCAGTGGATACTATTACAGGCTGTGACTGAAGGGCTGTGTTGGTTTACTATCGAGGGCTTGATCTTTCTTGTTCTTCAGGTATACAGTTACTTCATTTAATTTAGCGAGAATTGATGAGAGTAGAATGGTGTCTCAGTAAGCACTTATGTGATACATGTCTTGTTTTCTGTTACAGGTATCCTTTCCCAGCTGACCCTAGCCTTTCCCTTCCCTCATTTTTTATTTTAGTTTGTTATTTTTCTCCCTCGCCTAATGACTCGAACACCCTGTATTATTACGGTCAGGGTGTTGGTGACATTTGGAGGTGGAACCATTGTGCGGCAACTGGATCCCGTGGAGTAGACCTGACAGAATAACGCGCCCACGAACGTTGCTCTGCCTGGTCCAGTGGTTGCACAATGGCCACCATGGATGATGTTTTGCAGGCTCTGCTTGTGGTTCAACAGGAGTTGGCCTCCTCGAAAGCGGAGGCTGCTGCTTTAAAGGAAAAAGTGGATAGGTTGTCTAGAAATCCCTTTTCATCATCCAATCCTCAGATTCAGGTGACGGTTCCCCCCCCTATTCCTCTGGCTAGTCCGGAGAGATATTCGGGAGACCCGGCTAAAACTCAGGTGTTCTTGACTCAAGTTATGTTACACTTTTCGTGTAAGCCAGCATCATTTCCTAACAATCATTCTAGAGTGGCATTTGCACTTTCTTATCTGGTAGGGGATGCTGCCAATTGGGCAGTACCATTGGTGAAGAAAGACGACCCCATACTCTCGGATTGGTCGGCTTTTCGCACTGAATTCGAAAAGGTGTTCGACCGAAGGGCCACCACTTTAAGCGCGGACCGAGAACTTCTCGAATTGAGACAGGGTAGATCTGATTTGGTAACATATCTTACGAAGTTCAATCGATTGGTGGCTGAGACCTCATGGCCAGAGGAGAAAAGAATGTCCCTATACTATCAGGGCCTAAGGGATAGCCTAAAAGACGTCATTGCTCAAATAGACCCCCAACCAGTCACTTACGTTGATATGGTAAACCTGACCCTGAGACTGGATGGTAGAATGACAGACAGGGGAGGGGATAGGAGAAGATGGGAGAAGGGATCTTCTCGAACGGAATGGCTTTCACGTAGGGCCTTGCCTTCCCCAGACACGACCTCCGAGCCGATGGAAGTAGGGGCGGTCCGTTCCCCTTTAACTAGAGAGGAAAAAGAAAGTCGTAGGGTGGCCGGCCTCTGTATGTATTGTGGCAAGAAAGGTCATTACGTAAGGGACTGTCCTTCCAAACCCAAAAGTTCAGGCACATGGTCGCGAAACAAAAGAGTAGCTGTTACCGCTGGTAGCGTCACAGAGGAGGCCTGCGGAGGGGAGGAAGGGAGTTCCAGAGAAACACAACCCTGGAAAGCACCTTCATTAACTGTGCTAACCCTGCATGAATCTGAATCCCATATCTTAATGCCCATGAGATTAGAGTGTCAACTGCAGGTATATGATGTAACTGTTATGATTGATTCAGGGGCTACTGGAAATTTCATCAACAGCGGTCTTGTAACTTCTTTGTCATTGGAGAGGGTAACCAGAGACACCCCCGAGGAAGTCCTGGCTGTTGATGGGAAACCCTTAATATCCGGTCTCATAACCGAACAAACGGAGAGAGTAATACTCACGGTTGATGTAAAGGAAGGCAGACATAGGGAAGAGCTAGTGCTTAATATCATTGAAGCCCCGCAATACGAGGTGATCCTTGGAATGCCCTGGCTAGCCCATCATAATCCCTCCATAGACTGGAAAGAAAAATCGATGCAGTTCCTGTCTGAGGAGTGTAAATCCCACATGGAACAAAGGGGGGACGCTTGTTTTTCTCCAGCAGATATTCCCTTGATGGTGGCTACCGCTGCTGAAAAAGATGTGTGTTTACCAGTGGAATATCAGGCCTATAGGGACGTCTTTAGTGAAAGCAAGGCCGAGCAGCTCCCCCCTCATAGGTTGTATGATTGTAGAATCGATTTGGTGGAGGGGGCCACAATACCATCCTGTAGGGTTTACGCACTTTCTGACCCTGAAACAACTCATCTGAAGGAGTATTTGGATCACTATGTTGAGATTGGCTTTATTCGCCCATCCAGGTCTCCTGCCGCATCCCCCCTGTTTTTCATCAAGAAAGCGAACGGGGATTTGAGGGCGTGTGTGGATTACCGGATGCTGAATAAGAACACCATCAGAAACCGGTATCCACTGCCTCTTATCTCTGTTTTGTTGGATCAGGTGCGGTACGCCAAGGTGTTTACCAGGTTAGATCTTCGGGGGGCGTACCACCTGGTCCGCGTTAGGGAGGGGGATGAATGGAAAACCGCGTTCAAAACGAGATACGGTTTGTACGAATACACCGTAATGCCGTTCGGGCTGTGCAACGCCCCGGCGGCATTCCAGTTCTTTTTGAACGACGTGTTGAAGGAAGTGGTGGATGTCAGTGCGGTGGTATACATCGATGACATTCTGATTTATTCAGAAGACATCACAGAACATACTCGGCATGTAACCGAAGTACTACGAAAGTTGCGAGAAAACAGGTTATTTTGCAAATTGAGTAAGTGTGAATTCAGTGTGGACAAGGTTGAGTTCCTAGGGGTTCTGTTGAGTCATGAGGGGCTGCAGATGTCTGAGAGAAAGATACAGGCTGTACTCGAGTGGTCCACACCCACATGTGTAAAGGATGTGCAAAGATTCTTGGGATTTGCGAACTATTACCGCCGGTTTATTTTGCGGTTCTCCCAAGTGGCAGTCCCCCTGACTAAACTGCTTAGGAAAGGAGTAAGCTTTAGGTGGACCCCCGAAGCCGCTGAAGCATTTAGGTACTTAAAAGAAGCCTTTACCACAGCACCTATACTCGCTCATCCTAGACCAGAACATCCTTATGTCATAGAAGCAGATGCTTCCGACGAAGCCATTGGAGCGGTGCTTTCTCAGAGAGATAAGGACACCGGGCAGCTCCATCCGGTGGCTTATCTGTCTAGGAAACTAAGTTCACCCGAACAGAACTACACCATCGCTGAAAAGGAGTTGTTAGCGATCAAAAGAGCATTTCAAGAATGGCGGCAGTACCTCTGGGGGGCCAGACATCCAGTTACTGTCTATACAGACCATCGCAATCTTCAATATATGAAGACCGCCAAGCATTTAACACAAAGACAGATGAGGTGGATGCTCTTTTTCGCTGAATATGATTTCACCATCACCTTTAGACCTGGGGCAGAAAACATGAAAGCGGATTCCTTATCCCGTAGGGACCAATTGGAAGACCATGGAAGCGAGGAAGCGAAAATGGCCATAGTAAGTCCTGACAAAGTAATCTGTGCTATACAGGCCAACACCTTTTTGGACATTGTGCGCAAAGCAAAGGATCATAATGCTTGGGTCCTTTGGGTTACGAAGGGTGCCAATCGCAACTTGGTGAATGGTTTGCCCTTTCAGGACAATAGATTATTTCTTCCTACTCCTGAACTGAGAAAAAAGGCTTTTCAGTGGTGCCATGATTCTCCTTTGGCTGGACATCAGGGGGTTAAAAAGACAGCGCAACTGATGAAAAGGCATTTCTGGTGGGAGTCTGAAAATACCGATATCCCTACTTGGATAAGACAGTGTGAGGTTTGTGCTAGGGCTAAAACCCTTCCGGGAAAGAATAAAGGATTGTTGATGCCCTTGCCTTCACCAAGAAAACCGTGGCAGAATATCAGCCTAGACTTCGTCACAGGACTGCCACTGGAGCAGGGTAAATCAGCGGTGTTGGTGGTTATTGACAGCCTTACTAAATTAGGGCACTTTATACCTTGTGTCAATTTGCCAACAGCTGGGCAGACGGCTCAACTACTACTAACCCATGTTATACGGTTGCATGGTGTCCCAGAGGTTATTGTGTCTGATAGAGGCCCACAGTTTGTAGCCAGGTTTTGGAAAGCGTGGTGTCAGGCGTTACATATCCAATCCTCACTTTCCACCAGCTTTCACCCGCAGACTGATGGGCAGACTGAGCGGTTAAATCAGACGCTGAAAAAATACCTTAGGTGCTTTGCTGAAGATGCTCAAGACTCGTGGGTTTCCCAGTTGTGGATGGCTTAGATAGAGGTTTGAGACTTACCTGAAGGTATAGTGGCATTTTAGCTCGACCGCCCCAGGCGGCACGCTTTACTGCTTTCGTGTTCTGTTCTGGTACTCGTATTCTGAAGCTAGAGAATGCTTCTTGGAGACTTCCTGATTCAAGATTAGCGGAGCGCGGAGGCGGTCGAATCCACTCGTTACCTTACTGTGATCCTCCATTATGTTGGTGTGAGTAGCGGGGCACTGTAGTGAAGTTAACTACGTGTCACCGTTACATTTCTGGCTATTTATTGGGAGCAATATCAGTGGGAATGTTGTGGTGAGACTAACTACACGTCCCTAGGATCTATGTTCTTGTTTTGTGAAAGGAGCTCATGAACAGAATTCAGTAGTGGTCGCAACTACGTCTTACTGTTGTGAAAACCTTATGTACTTGTGGGTCATTGTTTATGATTTCTCTGAAGTGAAGAGAGCGGAGTGTTGTAGTTCTTGCTTCCTACACACTACCGTTTCCATGGAACATTGTCTGGAACATATTAACTATATTTAAGGAATACTTGGACCCCCATTTATACATTGAGTCCTTCAAACAGTCAGTGGATACTATTACAGGCTGTGACTGAAGGGCTGTGTTGGTTTACTATCGAGGGCTTGATCTTTCTTGTTCTTCAGGTATACATTTACTTCATTTAATTTAGCGAGAATTGATGAGAGTAGAATGGTGTCTCAGTAAGCACTTATGTGATACATGTCTTGTTTTCTGTTACAGGTATCCTTTCCCAGCTGACCCTAGCCTTTCCCTTCCCTCATTTTTTATTTTAGTTTGTTATTTTTCTCCCTCGCCTAATGACTCGAACACCCTGTATTATTACGGTCAGGGTGTTGGTGACATTTGGAGGTGGAACCATTGTGCGGCAACTGGATCCCGTGGAGTAGACCTGACAGAATGCATTCATCACTATGCAGTACCTGACGGGGCACACTTGACCAAATGGCTGACACGGGGGATCCGCACTGTTGCAGCGATATCACTTCTACCACTCCGGGACAAATGGTTAAGGGATGTGGGACATGCTTTCATGGATAAGGAATGAGATATCATAACAGGATACCCAAAGAAGGTGCCACGCAATCCTAAATTCAAATTGATTCAATTAATGATACTCCATAGGGCGTATCTAACCCCACGTAGACTAAGTATTATGTTTTCAGGGGCGGAAAACGCCTGTCCTCGTGGTCATACACCTTACGCGGACTTAATACTCATGGTGTGGAACTGCCCGAGGCTGAGATATTATTGGAAGTCGGTGAGTCAGATACTGGCAACAGTGGCCCCAATATGCAATAATGACACTTTGGAGTATTGTATATTGGGACTAGGACCTAAAGGGAAGAAGGGTAACCCATCTCATAAGTTCGCCATCCTTGCGCTCCTATTGGCAAAAAGAAATATTACAATACGATGGAAGGCCGCAAGAGCCCCGTCATTGCAAGAGTGGCATATAGAAATGGTAAGATGGGGGAAAGCAGAGGGGGCTGAATTAAAAAGGGAAGAATCCAGGGGCTTGCATAAAACACCGATATCAATGGCTTGGAATATGATGTTGGAAGAATATAATGCAATAGATATACTATCCTATTGAGAGTGTATGGCTGCTCTGTAATTGCCTTTCCCAGATGAAAAAGGTGTCCGACTCAATTTATGTGAATGTCGCTCCCCAGTTTAGGTAAGGGAAGGTACGAGTGATTTGTAAGGTGGAGGAAATGGATACCTATAGAAACAACTCAATATGTGAATGTACCATTAGCAGAGAAGTAGGCTGATCAAGAGGGGGGAGGGTTGGGTGGGGAGTTTGATATAGTAAGATAGCTGTGGTACATCCAGATACAGTTGCAATTTTTATTCTCTTGTGATGACTGTGTTCACACTGACCCACTTCAATATCGAGATACACACAGTGTAAAGTAATACTGGTGCTAAGTTAATCGCATTTACAAGATGGTGTCATCTCTCTCCATACCTTGTATAAGAACACAGATGATTGATGTGTAGACATGCCACATAATTCTTACAACTGTGAATGTCATAGGAGATATATATATATATATATATATATTTACATGGAAAGGTCGATATGCTCTGTTTGTATGTCTGATATGAAAAACCAATAAAAGTATGTTATACATTTTTTTTTATGAAGTTATTTTGCATATCTTGGTTTATGCTAGTGAGATTATGTTTCATTGTGTGATTTACGCCCCTATGTGAGTTATGCTTAGAAGGTTAGGGTCTAATGTATTTAGACTTGTGCGATACTGTGCAAAATGTAGTTTATGTCACAGACTGATGCTAGGTACAGGGATTACCAGTGTTTACTGGTTGTACGTTTATGATCTGTTTTACTTTTTCCAAGTTCGCTTTGTGATGGTTCTGACAGTGGTCCATGTGGCCCTGTCATGTGTAAATAATTCCCTTGTAAATATGGCCCAGTGCCAGTTGGCACAGTGTATATTATGTGTTTACTATTCTAATGTGTTTTGAAAATACAAAGGCTATTTTTGATATAACCTTGTGTGGAGTTCCTTTTGTAGTGTGCCTGGAATGTTGTGGCTGTGTGCATGCGCAAAAGCTTTACACATTGCCTCCGGGATAAGCCTGACTGCTCGTGCCAAGCTATGAAGGGGGTGAGGAGGGGTTATCTTTGGCATGTAACTCCCCAGCCCTGACTAGAGTGGTGGTCTCTGCCTGGCTTTGGCGCAAGCCTTAGCCAACCAGAGATCCAGTTTTTAACAAACCCCTTTTGTACAATGCAATATTCTACTAAAGGCTCTAAAATAGTACACTTTGGAATGTACCCTCGGAAAAATGTCAGGACTGGCTGAAAAAGTCCCACAAAATACATAATAGCTTGGAGGTTGTGTTGTCACTGCACTAGAGGAAGTATGGAATTTTGATGTGCCTCAGTCTAGCATTAGGGTGAGAGGATGAGAAAGGTTTTGCTTTTTCTAAAGCTGTGTCATTTCTTGTATACAATTCCTTTGCAGCCCAGCACAAAAGTACCTAAAAGGTGCTGCTGTGTTTGCAAGTTGTCTTGGAGGGGTAGGCTCAAAAAGTGTGCTTCTAAAAGTAATATGTTCTAACTTTAGCAAAGATAATGAAAGGATGCTACCTTCTGCAGTTACGAGACCCTGCAGCAGTTGGGGAGTGGCCCCTAAAACTTTTGGTGGTGAAAAAGTCTTGTCTGGTCTGAGAGGCTCTTGGCAGCATCACTATTCTCAGTCTTGGAGAACAGACAAGTCCCTTCAAACTGACCATGGAGTGGACAGCAAACACACACAGGTAATTGTGACTCTGGCTGCTGGGCGGCCTGGGGTAAGTCACAGATGAGGCATTGGGGGCTGCTGTTGTATGGTTCGTAAGCATTAAGAAGGACTGTGTATGCAGACAACATAAAAGTCAGAGTATGGGGACTGAGTCTATCCATACCATCAGAGTATGTTGCCCAAATTCCTAGCTAGCTCACAGTGCCCCATCTGAACCCCTAACCATAACAGAGTATGTGCACCCTCAGAACATGACCACTCTAATTCCCCAAGGAAATCATGGAAACAGATATACCCTTTTGTTGTAACTTAGGCATGGCCAGAGGGAGACACAAGAAATATACGAATTGGCTTTCAAACATTTATTGAAGCAATGTTATTCTTGCACAAAAAAACATGAGCTGCAAGTATTAGAAGGAGGATACAAAGAAAGAATGGTGAAGATAAACAGTTCAATCATTATGACAGCAATATGTGATTATATGAACATATGGGAATATATCATACTTAAACTTCTACCCAATTCTACCAACACTATAAAAAGAATAGTGAGAGTACAGTCTGGCAGATATCATGGGACAACCCAACTCCCCCTACCCGTGAATGATCTATCAGGAAGCCAGTCTGGTGTAGAACAGGCTGTCATCCTTTGCAGCATAGAGACTGGAATCAGCAGGACTGCAACTCAGTCACAGTATGTAGGATAATCCATAGAAGAGCCTCTTTGATAAACTTAACTCAGATGCAGTTTATGTAATGAAAGCCTGGTTCAATTCGCACTGTATCAATGCTGATGTGATTGTTTGTCATTATGATTCAGAGCTGTCTCCAACTGCACAATAAAAAGCAAGGGCAACGTGCTCAGTGTTCCTTAGCCTTGGACAGAGTGCACAAATGTCATGATAAAGCAGTGTCTCCAATTAAAACGGATGTAGGCATTCATGTCTCTATGATATGTTTGACAAGCTGCCCAGGAATTAGGCAATGCACTCAAAGACATGTGGATCGATTACTACAAAAGTATTCGTTCAAGGCTCCAATGGCACGGTTATTCTGCAATACACACCAATACTGGAGTTGCATGAGCGGGAGAATTCTATTATGGACATGTTAGATTTGTGAGCATGGTAGTTTTAGCGTCTCGGCATTAGTTAAGCCAGCCAGAGGCGGGATATAGCATATCAGTACCCAGGCTAGCACCTTTTAGGAAAACACGCTATCAGCTATCAGCCGATTAGCATGACAAATGTTAAACAATGCCCCATCTACATTATGACGTGTTACTCTAACACTAGATGCTAGATATTTGCCGGAGCTGTGTTCAGACATTTTGCACATAACAGAAACAACACTCAATGTGCACTAATATTGGGCTGATCCTGTAGATTCTTTCAAAACTGATCTTACAAGCACTGGAATACCCTTATGGTGGGGAAGATGGGAGCAAACTGTGTTTGGTAATCTTATGTTTCTGTTTTGTTGGTGCTGCCAGGTTCTATCCTTCAGGCAAACCTGCAGAGTAGTCTTTAGACTTTGACAAGGCTGATTTAGTAATAGTTACAACAGTGGTGAAAAATCACCACTTCAGAAACAAAAATAATCATACCTGCATCCTGCAATTTAATCATTGTTGACCTGTATGGCCACCAGCTGGAATGTACAATAACACTGGTGAGGACCGAGTGCTTTAAACGAAACCTAGACATGGCCTGCAAGCCCCACTGTTAAAGAAGTTCATCCACCTTAGCTCCTTACTGGAAGGTTTCACTGTGATCCATCAAACAGGACCTAAGAAAAAAGGGGCGGTCCCTAGACACCTCCCCCCCCCCCATGTGGTTTCAATAGGGAATTTTAGACAACTATACAGAAACAACTGCTGAACAGAACTACAACAAATTGGCAGAAACCTAGATCTCCCAGAAGGCATGCTTTTTGTGATTTGGTGTAATACGTTCAGCCGTTTTTAATTAAATTAAAATAAGGTTGAAAAAAATAGAGATATCAGGATGGTTAGGCCCGCAGGACGGCATATGCAAAGAAATGGAGTGATTTGATTGTGGGCACAAGGTTTTTTTTTCCTGGTCTGCCGTCTAAGTACCATGGGACCCAGCGGTTTAGCAGTACCGAAGAACCAGATTGGCTGGCTGGCTGCAACATGAAGAAAAATGTTGCAGCTTCATTGTCTTGAAGTAGTTTTAAAAATAACATAAGGGGCAGGGTAGGTGTACCATGACCCACTGGCCTTTGGAGACAGGGGTGCCAGAGGGAACCCCACCCCCAAAATAAAAATATTTGGTGAGCTGGTCACGCAGGATTTTCCCTTGAGCTGTTGACAGCTCTAGAGGGAGTCCCACGGGCCCACAACGACTCCCGTGTCATCCCACGGGACTCTCCCGGAAGCCAGCACAGACATCTGAATTTTTCTAGGGCACTTGCATTCTCTTGCATGAGGCACCCATTTGCCTTACCCTCTGGCTTAGATTAAGCTTGTTGGTTTCAAGATTAGAGAATTATTTCTTGCCAATAAAGGAAACTAATACTGTGGCCAAACACTCTGCTCCTTCACTGTGCTGGAGAAAAGATTCATAATTACGTTCTCACCCACCTAACGACCAGTCAAGCTAATGAGCATAGCGCTCTGCACTGCAAGCATACTTTGAACCACAGTAAATCTTAACTGTGAATAGTTTATTCTTTTCAAGCCAAGCAGTGCACAAAAGAATTCATCAATATTTTTCACGAACTGTGCAAAATGGCTACAAAAGGTGAAGTGGAAAATGTGGTAGAAGAAATTTGCATACAGAAACTCCAAAAATGTTGCTCTGTGACGCTGCATCAGCTGATCATTAAGGAACCTTAGAGGAGGCTACAGAATGTTGGTTTTGGGACTCTCTTAGGATGAGACGGAAGCCTGTGTGTCACACATAAAGCCCTTTTTGACACCCCCTGCATATACTCAGAAACACAGCTATCAGTGAACTAAAATCTTTTCTGATGTACCATGAAAGGACGACCAGTCTGGAAAAGTGAAGACTATGTTTCTGCTGTGGTGGCCACCTCCCACTCCAATAAGGGTCACTACGAAGGGGTAATGCTTGCTCAGCATGTGGAAAGATAGTTTGTTTTGGCAAAGACTGCTGCTCAACACAAACCTTACCCACATTTAGTCAGGCCACAACACACCAATTTAACAAAGTGTCAAAATCCGTGCACGGGGAACCAGTAAGCTAGGATGTGTTGAGTATGATGGACGATAAAGATGAAGTCATATCATACTAATAGAGGACTGCAAGACAATAACAAATAGGTTGAATTGAAGCGTAGGATGAATGTTCAAGTTCCGATAGTCATGGTTCAAACAGACACAGGCTCATCAGTGTTAGCTTACAGAACGCATCACATGTAGTGTATCTGACTCCACAACCGAGTCAGCAATTTTTTCATAAGACAACAAATCACCCATCCCAGTTGAGTGAGTTCCTATTGTTACACACCATTGTCTCGCTTTTTATTATCAAAGCAGGATGTAGCAACCAGTTCAGTTGCGACACTACAGATACAGTCCGACTTATCACTTCCGCAATCAACATCAGGAAGAGATACTAACAAAATGTTATGACTTTTTCAATGACCTGGGCTCACAGAAGCAAAAGAATCAAACTAAGCAATAGTGAATTCAAATTTGCATCCGTGTAGAACGTGAGGGACAAAAAACAGAAGGCTGTCATCACTGCGATAACAGTTGGCTTATCACCATGGATCTCCTCACAAGTCTTTACCAGTAAACAGAAAAGTATGTCAAAGTCTGCAGCTGCACGGAGATGTCCATGTCCAACAAAAAAATAACAAGGGAATGTGATATCTCCTCCACACTCCTCAAGGATTGCTCTCAGTGCAAGGTATAATGTTGAGTTAGCTGAGCCCTCAAATAAACACTACTTCTCTATTAACACAGGTCCGGGGCGGTAGAGACATATGAATTTGGGAATATCAAGTACTGCCACTGTATTACAGAATTGTATCAAAGGGGTATGATCGAAACTAGAACGAGTCATAAATCTTAGCAACAACATTTTGGTACATGTTATTCCCACCGAAGAACAACATACCAGGCTCTGACTTTTATTCAAGGTGATTAAAGACTCTGCTCTCCCCTACTTTGCAACACTTCTAAAACTGGAAACAGAAAACTCTGTTTTTTTGGTACCATTTCTTTGCAAAAGGTCTTACCCTAGAAGTCAGAAAGGCTGATGATATAATCCATTTGGCACCACTGCTACAATCAGTATGCAGTATGCAATGTATTGGGTATGGCACCTGGTGTGGATGTTTTATTACAATCTAACTGCACTGACCAACAGGATGTCAGGACTCAGTCTGGGACACTGGCATGTGTCTGGGACTCTGGCAATGACAGGTGGCAGGGTAGACAAAGTAGGCAGAATACTGGATACAGAGCTGCCCAAGATCACACTGCGAGTCAAAGGAGAAAAGGAATCCAAAGAGGAAGCTCTATACCAGAGAATAAGAGAGTTAAGTCTCAAAAAGGACAGGCACTCAAAAGGCCAATTTGCATTCAGAATAATTAACACCCAGGACGGGTGTGCAAGACACCCACGAGGCCTCTAAAAGGCATATTCAACGTAAGAACGGCGAGAGGAAATCCTTTCATGACACAGAAAAATACCAGAAACAATGTCACTCCTGTTCCTATTTTCTTTTACTGACAACAGCACAAAAATACAGGCCAGGCCAGAAAACACTGTGCTACAGTAATGGGGGGTGTTGAGGCACATTGCGGCATGTTTGCAAAGGGCAGCAAAAACTTTGTAGCTCGCTGCGTGTGAGAAACTGTACATTGAAAAGGATGTCTCGAGGACGACTGTTAGGGACTGCTAAAGGAGAGGGACTCTATATTATGTCTCGTGATGCCTCTTCAGAGCTATGGATTTTTAACAACACGTTGTATTATCAGAGTTGCAGTTCTTTGTTTACCATGGGAACAATCAGATGAAAAATTCAAGGAAATGACAAAACCTAACTAAATAATAATAAAAATCTAGGACTAGATAATGGCGTCACTGTTTTAGCTTCGAAGAGACGTTGAGAAGTTGAAGCTTATTTAGCATCAAACCCCAAAAAACACCTCAGGGCCAGGCACTATTCCCAACTGTCGCAACAATAGAACCCCATGATGGCATTCTTATACATAGATGACATTCCATAGAACTCCACATTACCATCTCTAAGAATATAACAGTCACACTTAGACCACCAAGCGACAGTAGGTCCCCTTCAAACGCTTACGTCTTAAACCGGGTACCACTAGCACTAGAGAGGAACTTTCTCACTACTCACCTTCTTGCAAAAGTGAGGTCTTTTTTGCCGCTCTCAGGCTCTCTTGCCAACTATGCACCGCCATCTTGGACGCTTAGGTATGGCGTACCCGTCACCATAGCTACAACATAGTCATGCTCCCGGAAGAAAACCATCAATTCCCGGGCACAGCGATCTTCGTTCTCCTTCGTGCAACTGACCAACCGCTTTCAAGTGTGTATTTTTGTTTCAAGCTTCACTTAAATGCTTTGCGTACAACACAAAAAAATTCTCATCAGTAGTTTAAGGAAGTCCTTGGTTTCATGAGGGAAAATAATTGGATGACTCATCTTTTTAGTCTCGCAGCAATTTACCCCCTTACTAAAGAAACCATCTTTATTCGACAAATTCTTAATTATACTGCAGTTAAATATATTTGCCCTTAAATTATTATTCCAACACACTATCTCAATTATGAAACCGTAAGAATACGATTTCAAGATGGCCGCCACTCTTACATGGGTTAGAAACGGGATTATGTTTACTAGTGCCTCTTTTGTTTTAACTACCTTATTTCAGTACATTTCCTACCAATCCCCTGCCGGTATTTGGGGTTTCACAGTAAGTTTTCGTTGCAGTTCGAGCGATTTGGGGTCTGTAGTTTAGAAACGTGGGAAATGTTTTTCCCAAATTGTCTTGTTGTAAGAGCAACACTTTCAACCGAGAGCGTTCGGAGAACAGTATGAAGTGTGAGTTAGAATGCAATTAAGATTGCAGTCTCGCCCACAACTACAGATACAGTTGATTCTGTAATTGGATTGAAATCTGCTTTTACTGAACATACCAGTACTCTGTCTGGTAAATCTTTAATCATGCAGACGTTATGTATTTACAGATCGTCTGTTTAACCATTAGCTCTACACAGGTTAGCTCATAGTGGGTCTGAATATGTCAACATTTTCATTATGCCGGACTGTTCACAAGAGCAGAGTTCTGGATATATCGTATGTCTAATTGAACAATTTCTCTCTTACTTTAATTCCTGAAGAAACGTCCAGTGAATTGCTTTGGCAGTTACTTTTCAGCTTTCACTCTATTTCAAAGATGTTTTACTGTACGTAAACTAAGAGCAGAATTGTGGAGCAGTGCCTAGGATGTCAACTGAGAATCAGAGACGCTGCTCAGTCTGACATTCGCCACTTGCCTATGCTACGTAATGTTTGGGAACATCACTTCCTCTTACTGTGCCTTGATTCCCTTATTTACCATAACTGAACATATCCCAAGTGCTATATCAATGACTGGACATTCACATTTACTTGTAGATTAGCTCTGCAAAATATGGTCAGAGTTAATATGTTATGGGTCGATTTCTCAAAGCAATTGACATGCGTGCGTTTGACTTCCATGAGAAAAAGTTTTTTTGCACTCAAAATTATTACTTGCCATTTTCATATGAGCAAATCCAAGCTCTGTGGTTCAGAGTAAGTGGTATTTACAGGCAGGGTCGGATTGGGATCACAATTCGGCCCGGGCACTGACGAAAAAAGTGGCCCACATTCAAGAGGCGTGGCCCGCATTCAAGGGCGTGGCCCACATTCAAGGGGCGTGGCCCACATTCAAGGGGCGTGCCCTTTCATGAAACACCATTTGCACAGACAAGGAATAAAAGTGGGAGGATACTGTTCTTGCACAGGACATAGGGCCAAGGTGACAATGGCCTACATGCTGAGCAACTAAAAAAAATAGCAAGGCCCCTTTTGGTCACAAAATTATTCCAGCCCTCCAGCACAGGAGCACCTGAAAAGCAGCAAAGCCCTTCTATTACTAACCTACTTAGCCCTCCCCAGACCTTCAGCACAGGAGCACCTGGAAAGTAGCAAAGCCCCTGCTATTACTAACCTACTTAGCCCTCCCCAGACCTTCAGCTCAGGAGCACATAAACAGAGGTAAGGCCCCTGCAATTAGTAAATTAATCAACCCTCCAGGCCTTGGGAAAATGTCCTGGCAGGGGAGCACAAAACACAGCTTTCTGGGTCATCCAAGGTAGCCAGGGGGGAGGCTGAGGTGAAGCTGGTGCATGGGAAGTGCCTTCCCAGTGTGTTCTGGCAGTTTGAGTATTTACCATTTACTGTAGTATTACCCTTGTACGGTACCCTTTTGTAACTTGCACACGTCACTTTTCTCTTGTAACACACTGTTTGCTACCTCTCATTTTTGTTTGCTTTAGATACTTGCACAAGTGCCACCATTGCCTACGTAACGTTTGTACTTGTGCTGGAGTGTCTGCCATTAATTGCAGTATTATATCTCTACTTGTATTTTGTACGCTTTTGTAACCTGCACACATATCACTTGTTCCTCCTGTAATGTATCGTTTGCTCCTCTTGTATTTTGGTTGCTCACTATTGTCACTTTTGATTCATGTAACTTAACGTTTGCATTTGTCCACTTATAATTTTCTCCTCATGTATTATTGCTGTTCCTAGTGTGAAGCGCTCTGACACCTTTGGGTAAAGTCCGCGCTATATAAAATCGCATAAATAAATAAATAAAACAAAAAATTCCAAACATCACCAGGCCCCCACAGCAAGACCCATTCTTTCTCGCCCACTATGCCCTGAATGTGAAGGGCTGTGGGCGAGGTGTTAAGACTAACACCGTTTCTGGGCTGCATGGGCGCCAGGGGGCTGAGGTGCAAATGGCTCAAAGGTCTGAGAAACACCTGGCCCCCAGCGAGGCCGATTATTGCAAACAATCACCCCTGCCCAGCCTCAGCTTGATTGCTTGGCAGGGTAGGGGTGAAGGAGAGGCCACAGCTGACAATCGCTGTCCGGCCGCACAGCGAGGCTGCTTTCATTTTCTGTGTCTCTGTCTCCGTGCCCTCTGTGGGCCGGTTTTTTTTCTCCCCTTTCCTAGTCCACTCTCTGTGGACTGGGACAGGGGAGAAAAAAAACGGCCCACAGAGGGCACTGAGGCACCGGCCCTTCGGCCCATGCCCGAATGCCCGCCTTGCCAATCCGCCCCTGTTTACAGGGTTGGACTGCGTGTGAGCTTGCACACAAACTTGCGTACTTAAAGGTATTTACCAACTCCTCTCTAACTTTCATACCCTGGAAAAGGTTAGAAAGTTACTCCTGACAAGCCAAAGAGAAAAAACACTTTCCAATATGGTCCAAGAACCCCCACCATCCCAACCAACAATTGTGAGGTTGTTTGGAATGGGTTTATCCATGGGGAAAGTATGTACCCACTCTAGAGGGAGAAAAAAAACAGTCCAGCAAGTGAATTTGCACTTTTTTAGCAGATTTTCACAAGGTCAAATAGGTAAATATTTATTTTTCCCTCCAAAATTGAATTCATAAACATTTTCTAGGAGTGCACCTGGAAACCTGAGACTGACCGTGCCTCCTGTCCGACTTCTGTAAACTTTTGTGAATTCATAAAAGTCATAAAACTGGGACCATGCATGGTGACACACCTGAGGATATGCTTTTCTGACTTTAAGAATTGAAATCTTAATTTTTTACGTATCTTCCACAATAATTTTATATGGACTCTTTACAACACAAGTTTTATTTAATGATGCCTAGAGAAATGGTGCATTATTTTAAATTGTACCATAACTAAGCAAAACTGTCTGCAACCTTCAACTGTATCTTTGTTGTACATTTTATTTTGAAAGCAGTCACTAAGCCTGCTTCCAGTTTTCAGCATGCTTTAATCAACGGCCATTATACATAACTACAAATTGTTGAAAAATTCAAACCTGTGCTATTGTATGTGTGTGTTTGAGAGTATATATATATATATTCACTGAAAAAACCATAGGTTTCACACCAGTTATAGTTAGCTGGAAATTTTACTGATATAAAACCATTGAAATTCCCACGTTATAGTTAGTCGGACTCACTATAACTTGCCCGTGCAATGCACTGCTGATGACATCACATATTCCATCACTCATGACATGGTCAGTGACATCACTCATGACATCACTGATGACACCATCCAGTGAATATGTGTCTTTCTGAAAAATAAATATTAGTGAGTTATGTTTAAATATTTAAATACATATATTAGTGTTTCACTTTGTGTATAAGTGGCTACATGTGTTGATAAGTAGCTACACGCGTATGTATATGGGTTATTTGATATTTTTATTAGTATCAGTATGAGTGTCTATATGGTTTGGTGGGGGTATTACTTAGCACATAGATGCATGAGTGACTGACTCTTTGTTTGTATGTGTTTTGAAGACAGCATATGTACAGGACTGTATGGGTGGATGAGTGTCTATATGTGTTTGTTAGTGAGTGAATGACTGTCTCACTAGTGTCTTTATCAGTAACTACATATGTTTTAATCTAGTATATATATAAGTGAGTATATGTGAGAGTAAGAGATTGTAAGATTTCCTGTTTAAATAAGTATGTGTTTCTATAAGTGATTGTTTAAGAGAATAAATATGTGTAATTTTCAATAGAAGTAAGGTGGAAGTGTGTGTATAACTATATTCAAATAAAAGGTTGTTCAATAGTTTATTTGCACGTGTGAATATGTGTGTGAGTAACTTTTGGATGAATGTCGGTGTGTAACAGGATGTATAGGTGTATCTCTTCATATGATCAGTGAGTATATGTATGAGTGACTATATAGAACTGTTGGTGAATGAGTGGATGTGTATATAGATAGTGGAAGTACAGAATTGCTTGTTGTAACTGATATAGGTATGTCCATTTTTAAAAAATTTCAGTTTCTATTTTTGAATATGTGTCTCAAGGGTTACTTTACACTGAGAGGAGGTCTGTCACTGTGTCACAAGGATGGTGTCATCAGTGATGTCATGAGTGATGTCACTGACCATGTCATGAGTGATGTAATATGTGATGTCATCAGCAGTGCATTGCACGCGCAAGTTATAGTGAGTCCGACTAACTATAACGTGGGAATTTCAATGGTTTTATATCAGTAAAATTTCCAGCTAACTATAACTGGTGTGAAACCTATGGTTTTTTCAGTGAATTTAATAGGTTTTTAAATGCTAATTCCTAACTATAACCGGTGTGAAACCCATGGTTTTTTCAGTGAATTTCATAGGTTTTTTAAATGCTAATTCCTAACTATAACTGGTGTGAAACCTATGGTTTTTTCAGTGAATTTCATAGTTTTTTTTAATGCTAATTCCTAACTATAAGTTTCACTTTATAAATAAGACTGTTAGCACTCTAGTTGTTCTTTTTAACACTCTGGTACATTCTGTCATTGGGCTACAGTTGGGCTACATCTAGTTGAAATTTGGGCTACATTTACAATTTTTGGTCTCTGGTGGCCATCTTTGGGCTACATTGGGCTACTTTGGGCTACATTTGGGCTACATTTTGGCTCTAACATATATTAAGCCCAATGTAGCACAATACATATTTTTCTAAAGTTAATTTTTTTACAAACCACTTCAGAATAGGGCTACCTGTCCCTACAATTATCCCATTTTTTTTTGTAATTTTTTTTGGGGAGCGCTCCCGGACCGCGCCCCGGGGAGCGCCCCGAAGAGCGTATTTCTGAAAAGCGCCCCGGGGCGCGCTCAGGGGAGCGTCCCGTGAGCGCCAATATCGCGAACGAAAACATGATCGTGACGTATCGCGTAGCCGCGTATGCGTGAAACGCACGACGTAAGCGCACCGACGCGCTTACGCTACGCGACCCGGAGCACGCCCCCGGGCACGCCCCGGGGCGCGTAGCGTAAGCGCGTCGGGTCATGTGCCCTAAAAATAACACTTTTGATTGGTTCATAACAGTTTTTGTTTCATAATGATAAAACCCCTAGTCATGTGACCTAAAATTAACACTTCTCATTGGTTCATGATATTTTTTTTTTCAAATGAGGAAAGCCCCCACCTTTTTTCCTTATTCTACCTTTTTGCTTTGAGAGAGGAAGACCTGTACTTATATCTGTCGAAAATGGCTACATTAGCTGCAGCTGCTGGATCTTCTGGACCACCACCACAACCACCACCACCACCACAAGGACCTCCTCAACTTCACAGTGGTGGAGATCCAGAACAGGAGGAGGATGAGGACGAAGAGGACAGTAGATTCGTCCCAGAGGACAACATAACATACAAACCAAAAGAGCACATCATTTGGCAATTTTTTTCTATCCCGAGTGACAAAAAAAAAGTGAATGCACCTAAAGCAACCTGCCTTATCTGTCATCAGGCGATGTCAAGGGGGAATCCCAACAAGAAGTACTCCTTCGGCAACCACACAATGATTAGGCATATGGTTAGAAAACATCCCAACAACTATTCTAGGGCAGAGGTCAGGGAACTAGCCAAAAACCCTGTACAATCTTCTGCCAGAACCTCCAAAACTACTGTTCCCACCCCATCAGGACCGGAAGTTAGGGAGACATGCTCCATCATACAAACCAACTTTTCAAATTTTAAAATGGTTTGTAAATTTTGTGGTCAAATGATTTGCTATGGTGAGCAATGCATCACTCACTCTTATTAATCGTGCTTGGGAAAACCACAAGTGCCAAAGGAAATATTAATTTGTTGCCCTTTTTTTTTCTCCTGTTGAGCCCGTTTGAAATGCTTGGTTTTTGTTTCTCTCCTTAAAAAATACAAAAAAAACAAAAAATGTTCATAAAAACCAAAAAAAAGCTAAAAAAGTTTAAAAACTCCGAAAAAAAATATAAAACAACAAAAAGAATAAAAAAACAGTTCTTTTCAGAACTACCTCCCATTTATATAAAATGACTTGAATTTTAAAACTCTGCCATTCTCTTTTCTCCCTGGTGCGCTCCCCGGTGCGCTCCCCGGTGCGCGTACCAGGCGCTTCCCCCGCGCAAAACGAAAAAAAATATATATATTTTAAATGCCCCGCGGGGCCCTTTTATAGCCCCCACATCAAACCTAGGGGGTCAAGGGGGGGGGTCTACCCTGCCTCCTTATGGTCATTTCCCTCTTTGTTTTGCCCACCTCTCGTGTCTCGATCCTACCGAGACACAAGATGGCGGCCGCTCCGGACTGTTTAGAATGTTTACAGACAACTGAGAGCCAATCAGCTTTCTGCGCGCAAGTCGCGTGGCGCGCCTGGAGCGCTCTCCGGTGCGCGCACCGGAGAGCGCCTATAGATATATATATTTTTTTGAACCTAAATTACTCAAAATCCACTGCAGCACATATCTTGAGACATAGCAAAGGCACATCGGGCTACCAGTCCCTACAATTTTGCCAAGTTTGGTGGAAATCCATTCAGCCGTTCGGGCTAAAAGTGAAATCGACCGCCCTATGGAAATTAACATGGGGAAAACGCGTTTTGGGACCCCCCTTTTATCTCGGCCCCCGCTTGACGTATCCCCCCCAAACTTCCAAGGAAGAACCGGAGCTCAACGAGGCCATTTTCAGGAAATTTTCAGGCAGATTCGTCAACCGGTGCCAAAGTTATTCCAAATAGAATTTTGAGATTTAACATTGAAAAAAATCCTAACTATAACTACCTACTGGCGACCGCCAGTAGGTAATATATATATATATATATATATATATATATATATATATATATATATATATATATATTAACACTCAAAGTTCTCCCAATCATGAAAGAAAATGCAGCACTCGCTGGGTTGGTTGTAGCAGCAGCAGCTTTATTTCACCGACGCGTTTCGGTGGATTACCTTCGTCAGTGTGTTTACAGAGATAGTATCTCCAAACGCCATTTATTTAGATCAACAGGCTTAGGAAATGAAAGACGGACTGGCGCCCCAGTGTCAGTCAAGGACACGCGCCATCTTGGAATGGTCAAAATTACGACAAACGAAGCATGCCTGCTCTTGTTAACAGTGAGAGTAAACAAAGCGAGTTTAAGAGACACATGATGCAAAACAATATCCTTGCAAAAACAGACTCTTAAAATGGCATGTACCCAACGTTAAACGATCATGCCGTGGATCGGCATAAGCAGCCTAAATGTCGGCTGCTAACAAATGTCCACATTTCCAAAATCAAGCCGTGTATCGGCAGCAATTAAGTTAATCTTAATGTTCAAATCAAAACCAGATAATCAACCAGCAAAATGTAATACAATTCATAAATCATAAATCAATTGCTCTACACAGTATTTTAACAATTCTACAATGACAGTGAAATTCATCTACCCAAATGGACCATTAGTTCTTCCCCTGAATTCAGACCATTCGGGGATTTGGTTTGTAAGTCTATTATGTAGCGAGACTCCAATCTCCTGAGTCTCAGTACTCTGTCACCTCCTCTGGCATCACTGGGTATACAATCCAAGCTAAAGTAACGCAACAGATCTCTGTTACCCCCATGTTTAATGGCAAAGTGACGGGCTACTGGATAGTTCAGGTCCCTTTTACCGATGGCCCGCATATGTTCTAACACTCTGATTTTAACACTATGACTAGTGCTCCCTATGTAACGGAGACCACAGGGGCAAACCAAACAGTACACAGCGTGAGTGGTTAGACAGGTCATAAATTTGGTTATCTTTCTCTCTGTTCATAACCCTTTGATGTTATATGAGAGAACTCTTCTGCTAAAGGCGCAGGCCTTGCACTTGCCGCAAGGAAAGAATCCCCTCATATCGCTCAGGGTACCTTGTCTGGGTGTGAGATCTGCCAGATGGCTATGAATGAGACTATCTTTCAGGGAACAAGCTTTCCGAAAGGTTATTAATGGTCCCGTAGAAATATCGGACCCAAGTCAAGTCAAGTCAAGTCAGAGAATTTATATAGCGCACTACATACCCAGAGGGTCTCAAGGCGCTTGGGGAAGGGTGGGGGATTATTTGTCCAAAATCCAAGTTTTAAGCTGTTTTCTGAAGGATAGGTGGTTATGAGTGAGGCGGAGGTGAATGGGAAGGGAGTTCCATGTTTTAGCTGCTAGGTAGGAGGAGGATCTTCCCCCCCATGGTGGATTTGTTGATGCGAGGAATATCAGCGAGGGCTTGGTTAGAAGAACGTAGCTGGTGAGATGGGGAGTAGAAGGATAGACGCGTGTTGAGGCATTCTGGTCCAAGTTCATAAAGTGCTTTGTGTGCGTGGGTGAGGAGGCGGAACGTTATCCTCTTATTGATAGGGAGCCAGTGGAGGTCTTTTAGGTGACCGGAAATGTGGTCTTTACGCGGTATGTCTAGTATGAGTCTGGCTGATGCGTTTTGGATGCGTTGGAGTTTTTTCTGAAGTTTCGCGGTGGTACCGGCGTATAGGGTGTTTCCGTAGTCCAGGCGGCTTGTAACCAGTACGTGAGTGACCGTCTTTCTGGTTTCGGTGGGGATCCAGCGAAATGTTTTTTTGAGCATGCGGAGGATGTTGAAGCAAGATGATGAAACTGCGTTGACTTGTCTGGTCATCGAAAGTGAGGAGTCCAGGATGACGCCCAGGTTCCGTGCGTGGTCAGTTGGGATGGGTGCTTTTCCTAGGGCAGCTGGCCACCAAGAGTCGTCCCAGGCGGAGGGAGAATTACCTAAGATGAGGACTTCTGTTTTGTATGAGTTCAGTTTGAGACGGCTGAGCTTCATCCATTCGGCTACTTCTTTCATTCCTTTATGTAGGTTGGTTTTGGCGGTGTTTGGGTCTTTGGTGAGGGAGAGGATTAGTTGAGTGTCATCAACGTAGGAGATGATGTTGAGGTTGTGTTGGCGTGCGATGGCCGCGAGGGGGCTCATGTATATGTTGAAGAGGGTGGGGCTGAGTGAAGATCCTTGTGGTACGCCACAGATGACTTCGGTGGCCTCTGACTTGAACGGTGGGAGGCGGACTCTCTGGGTTCTTCCAGCAAGGAATGAGGTGATCCAATCCAGTGCTTTTGGATTCCGATGTTGTTGAGGCGTTGTAGAAGGGTGCTGTGGCAGACTGTGTCGAAGGCTGCGGAGAGGTCAAGGAGGATGAGGGCGACTGTGTCTCCATTGTCCAGTAGTGTTCGAATGTCGTCTGTTGCTGCGATGAGGGCGGTTTCAGTGCTGTGTTTGGCTCGGAAGCCGGACTGTGAAGAGTCGAGGGAGTTGTTTGTTTCGAGGAAGGCGGAGAGCTGGTTGTTGACTGCTTTCTCGATGACTTTGGCCGGGAATGGTAGGAGCAAAATGGGGCGGTAGTTTTTGAGTTCGGTGGGATCAGCTGTGGGTTTTTTCAGAAGGGCGCTGAGTTCGGCGTGTTTCCAGCTTTCCGGGAAGGTGGCGGATTTGAGGGAGCAGTTGATGACGTCTCGGAGATAGGGTGCTATGATGGAGTCTGCTTTGTTGAAGATGTGGTGAGGACATGGGTCTGTGGGGGATCCTGAGTGGATGGAGTTTATCAGGCGAATGGTTTCCTCGGTGGAGATTGGGTTCCAGTCAGTAAGAATGTTCAGGGGGGGTGAGGGTACGGCAGAGGGTTGGGTGGGTTGGTCTCCGGGTTGGTTGTCGAAGCTGTTGTGGATGTCTGCGATTTTGTCGTGGAAGAACGAAGCTAGGGAGTCGCAGAGGGTTTGAGAGGGAGTGATGTCGTTGGAGTTGGCAGTGGGGTTGGTAAATTCTTTGACTATGTTGAATAGTTCCTTGCTGTTGTGAGCGTTGTTGTCTAGTCGGTCTTTGAATGCGGCTTTCTTGGCAGTCCGGATCAGTTGGTGGTGTATGCGGGTGGCGTTTTTGAAGGCGTTCCTGGTGCTGGTGTTTGGGTCTTTTTTCCAGGCTTTCTCAAGGGAGCGGCAGAGTTTCTTGGATTTCTTAAGATCATCGTTGAACCAGGGGACGTTTTTGCTGCCTAGTTTAATTTGACGTTTTTTCAAAGGTGCTAGGGTGTCGGCGCTGTTGGTTAGCCATTGAGTGACTTTAATGGCTGCTTGGTTGGCGTTCGATGAGAGGGCAGGGGGGTTTTGAAGAAGTGCTGAGGAGATCTGGTTGATGGTGATTTTGTTCCAGTTTCTTCGCAGAGAAGGTTGAGGATGACTATGGGTTGTGGTCTTTTTGTAGACAAAGTGGACGCAGCTGTGGTCTGTCCAATGTAGAACTGAAGTGTGACTGAAGGAGATGTGTTTGCTAGAGTTGAAGATAGGGTCGAATGTGTGTCCTGCGTTGTGGGTGGGGGTGTTTACAAGTTGTTTGAGTCCGAGGTTGGCGAGATTGTCCAGAAGGGTGATGGAGTTGTTGTCGTTGTTCTTTTCTAGATGGAAATTGAGGTCTCCCAGTAGAATGTAGTCCTCGGAGGGGAGGGCGTGAGGGGTGATGAAGTCAGTGATGTCTTCACTGAATTGTGTGCGGGGTCCTGGTGGCCTGTATAGGAGGGTGCCTCTGAGTGTGGTCTTGGGGTCGGTGTGGATCTGGATGTGAAGGTGTTCGGCACTAGCGAGGTTGTCGTCTGAGCTGGTTGAGACACGGATGGTGTTCTTATGGATGATGGCGATGCCTCCTCCTTTTTGGATTGTGCGGTCTTTTCGGATTATCTTGTAGCCGTCCGGGATGGCTATGGTGATGTCCGGAGCTGAGGAGGCGTTCATCCAGGTTTCTGTCAGGAAGGCGACGTCTGGAGAGATGGTGTCTAGTAGATTCCAAAGGTCGATGGCGTGTCTGTGGACCGAACGGGTGTTGAGCAGGAAGCATTTTAGGTGGTTGGTGTCTGATCTCTGTTTGGTGGTAGTGGGTGTGGCGTGGGCCTTGGTGCTGTCATACTTGCAAGAGTTGCATGCGAAGGGTCCATGGGTGTGTCCAGGTGCGGCTCGGGCGCAGGTGGGGAGTCGCCCGGGGTTTAGTGCTTGGAGGGTTGTGGAGTCGTAAGTAATGCGGGAGGGGTGGGTGGGGCGAGGAACAGGGGGTCTGGCGCTGGGCGCGGTATTGGCGTAGACGGGCTTACCTTTGGCGCACCTTCGGCGCGGCCGCAGCGCGTGGACGCTGCGCGTTGGGACATCTGCCTTAAATGGATAGTGGTGGGGGCGGAGCGTGGGAGGGTCAGCTGGGAGGCGGGATCCAGGTGGAGGGAGGGTCTAGGAGCACACACAAAATGGCAGCAACAACAACAATAAATGCAGCGATGCCGTGCGAGGTTAGGGCCCAAACCTGATTAAAATGGAGCGCTATGGGGATGAATGTAGGCAGTGGTGGCAGGAAGCGCTGTGTAGCAGAGAAGGCGCTACAATTAGGAATGCACCCAGCGGCAGTGAAATTGTTAGGGGAGATGCCCAGCAGTACGAGGTAGTTATGAACAGCAGAAAGTACCTCTTTAAACACGTGGTAAAGTTAAAACAAACACACAGCCCAGCAGTGCGGTGCGCGATGAAAAGAATGCACTTTACAATGCGAGTAATCCACTTTAAATAAACAATGCCCAGCAAAGCGGTGCGCGATGACCAGAATGCAGTACAAAATGCGCTTGCTCCAATTTAAATATACAATGCCCAGCAAAGTGGTGCGCGATGACCAGAATGCAATACAAAATGCTCGTAGACCTAATGTAAGCAAAAGATCGAAAATCACAATGCCCAGCAGTGCGGAGAATGTTACAATACCAATCGCCAATGGAGGAGGGAGGTGGGGGGGAGCGGCCGCTTCTGTCAAGGACAGGACGGTCACAGCTCTCCGTGTGGTGGGGACGCTGAGTAGTTTCAGTGGGTGGGAGGGTCAGCTGGGAGGCGGGATCCAGGTGGAGGGAGGGTCTAGGAGCACACACAAAATGGCAGCAACAACAACAATAAATGCAGCGATGCCGTGCGAGGTTGGGGCCCAAACCTGATTAAAATGGAGCGCTATGGGGATGAATGTAGGCAGTGGTGGCAGGAAGCGCTGTGTAACAGAGAAGGCGCTACAATTAGGAATGCACCCAGCGGCAGTGAAATTGTTAGGGGAGATGCCCAGCAGTACGAGGTAGTTATGAACAGCAGAAAGTACCTCTTTAAACACGTGGTAAAGTTAAAACAAACACACAGCCCAGCAGTGCGGTGCGTGATGAAAAGAATGCACTTTACAATGCGACTAATCCACCTTAAATAAACAATGCCCAGCAAAGCGGTGCGCGATGACCAGAATGCAATACAAAATGCTCGTAGACCTAATGTAAGCAAAAGATCGAAAATCACAATGCCCAGCAGTGTGGGGAATGTTACAATACCAATCGCCAATGGAGGAGGGAGGTGGGGGGGGAGCGGCCGCTTTCCCCAAGATATGCAAATTTCTCCTCATTATAGATCTCAATAGGTTGGCATCTTCTGAGTAGGTAGTAATCATTCTAAATTGCTTGGTCTCATTCCCAGGTTTCACTGGTTTTAATAAATCTTCTCTGCATTTATTTCTAGCCCTATGCAAAGCACTTTGCAACACTTTAGCATCATAACCCCTGGCCAGGAATCGATTAGTGCTCTCTCTCACTGCCAAATCAAAGTCTCTGTCTCTGGAGCAATTCCGTTTTAATCTGAGGAATTCCCCATATGGGATTCTGTTTACTAATTTCCTCGGATGGCCGCTGGACACATGTAATATGCTGTTGCCATCGGTTGGTTTTCTGAAGAGAGATGTATTGATTTTACCGTCTATGATCTCTACTTTCAGATCTAAATAGTTCGCTGTCACCGAACTGATATCTCCACTGAAATGTAGGTTCAGTGTGTTGTCATTAAGATGTTTGACATAGTCGGCTGCCTCACTTTCACAGTCATTCCAGATGAGCAACAGGCCGTCTATATACCTGCTCCAAGACACAATTTTTTCAGACCATTTTTCATTAGCCGGAGACCAGGCCACCTGCTCCTCCCACCAGCCAACGAACAAGTTCGCATCACTGGGGGCGAAGCAGGTGCCCATCGCGGTCCCCGAAGTTTGTCTGAATAGTTCCCCCTGAAAAACAAAAATATTATTAAACAGGCAAAACTCAGCAAATTCTAATAGCATGGTATTGTGGATGGCAAACTTAAGTGGTCTCTTATTCAGAAAATACTCCATAGCATGGAGGCCTTGTTGATGGTCAATACTCGTGTGGAGACTAGTTATGTCTAATGCCAACAAACAATAGGATGGTTGCCAGGTTATAGAATCAATATGATTGATGAAGTCAGTAGTGTCTTTAGTGTAAGACTTCAAAGTCAAGACAGCTTCAAACAGAAAAGTGGTCTAGGAATTTCGACAGGTTTTCAGTTAGACTCCCCATAGAGGAGACAATGGTTCTTCCTGGTGGTTTGAGGCGATCCTTATGCACCTTGGGAAGGTGATAAAAGGTCGGCAAGGTGGGATTCGTAGTTCGAAGAAATAAATGTTCATCACTGTCCAACATCCGTTTTCCAAACCACCTGTTGATAAGCTCATTGAATTTTTGGATGCTTTCCTGATAAGCATTGTTCGTTGTGGTTTCATAGCATTCACGGTTCCTTAGTTGACGATAAGCTTCCTCCGTATATTGTTCCCGGGACATGATCACAATGTTACCCCCTTTGTCAGAGGGTTTGAGAATCACAGATTCGTCCGTCTCTAGACTCTTGATTGCCTCCATCTGTGATTTAGTCAAGTTGTTTAATTTGTTTGCGCGAATAGGGTTAGCTCTGAATTTCAATAATTCCTTATTGACTGCCTCGCTGAAGGTATCGACGGCATCAAATGGCATTTGTGGAAGGAATTGAGACGCTGGCTTGAAACCACTTATGGGTGCTTGTTGCTCCACATCCACTTGTCTAACCCGTTGGCTCAAACTCGTTACAGTTTCTTGATCCTTTTCTTGTCGTAGATATTCCAATACTTCCAAAGTTGTCAGGTCGTTGACCGGCAAGAGATCAGTGTCATTCCCTTTGGTTTTCAATAATCTGATGGTTTCAGTTTAAAAAATTTATGAAGCTTAAGTTTCCGCGTGAATTTAAATAGATCTATCCTGGTTTGCGTATATTCCATCTTATTTTGAGGGCAAAAGGTTAATCCGAGTTTCAGTACTGATTCTTCGGTATCAGTTAGGATCTTGGGTGAGAGGTTGATGATTGTTAGTTGATCCTCATCCTCTACCATCATCCCCCTCTCTTGCTGCGAGTGACTCTGTTGGGCACGTTGGTTCTTGCCCTTCTCTTCCTGCCACCCCTTCTGGTTTTCCTTCGGCCTCCGGGGGTTTATTCTTTCCGTTCCTTAGCCATGATTGCCTTATGACTTTGAACTCCTGTTTAAAAGGAGTTTTGCAACCTCTCCCTGTCTGTTCCGGGGTGTCGTCTTCGGATTGTTCGTTCTCAGTCACTCCGGACTCAGAGGTTTCTACTCTCCGTGGGTTCTCTTTGGTAGTAGTCTGACTTGTCTTCATCACCTCCTTGCGAGGTTGGTCGAATTTTTTCGCGAAAGTTAAAATGCGCCCCATCGCATAGTCCCTTTCGTCCCGGTCGAATGTGGACATTTGTTAGCAGCCGACATTTAGTTCTGCTTATGCCGATCCACGGCAAGATCGTTTAACGTTGGGTACATGCCATTTTAAGAGTCTGTTTTTGCAAGGATATTGTTTTGCATCGTGTGTCTCTTAAACTCGCTTTGTTTACTCTCACTGTTAACAAGAGCAGGCATGCTTCGTTTGTCGTAATTTTGACCATTCCAAGATGGCGCGTGTCCTTGACTGACACTGAGGCGCCAGTCCGTCTTTCATTTCCTAAGCCTGTTGATCTAAATAAATGGCGTTTGTAGATACTATCACTGTAAACACACTGACGAACGTAATCCACCGAAACGCGTCTGTGAAATAAAGCTGCTGCTGCTACAATCAACCCCGCGAGTGCTGCATTTTCTTTCATGATTGGGAGAATTTTGAGCGTTAATACGTAAACGGAACATCACCGTAAGCGGCACCCGTCTGTTTGTGCCCCGTCTGTTGATGCAATGAGGAGCGTGATATATATATATATGGCTGGTAAAAGACGGACCAATTGGAGTTTTTTGCTGGGAAGCAAAATATACCAGCCCCCTGCCTCACGGAGTATCACACGGAACGTTTATCCAGTGCCCGGGATTTTTTTGTGCCGAGGGAGCCGTCGGAAGTCGGAGCCGTTTGGTACGAGAGCTCGGATCCATTGTTGATTTACGCAAGTGGAACCCGGAAGCAGGTTGGAGGAGTGTCCACGCAGCCAGCGGTAAGGGGACACATTGTGAATGTGTTGTCCCTGTTTTTGTTACATATCTCATGTGCATAACTATTGAGGAGCAACTATGTCAGAGGAGCGGGAACGGGAGGAGGCGTTCGATCAGCTGTTTCAGAATTTGCCCACAGTGAAACAGGGTGGTAACATGAGCAAAAACTTTACGGTGGCAAAAGACAGTGATGTCAAAAAACTGTTAAAAGAACTAGAAAAGCACATGAGAAGCGAACTCACGAAATGGTGGGAGATCCGCTCATTAGAGAAGTATCGGGAAGTTAATCGGGTCCCTCGGGGCCTAAGAATCATGCTGGTGCTCAGTTTTGAAAATCCGAACCCTCTATTATTGAAGGACTGGGCAGAAAGCAACCTGGAGGCATCCATGAGGTTACTATGTCTTCTAGTAAAGTATGCCAAAATTGATAGAGACAAAGACCTAACAGAAATAACAAGAATTAATGAGGAATTATCAAAAGACATATTTTCTAAGGACATTGCCTTAATCGAACAAACGCGTAAAGAAATCAAAGATCGTCTGAGCAAACATGAAAACACCATCAAACAAAGAAAAGTGTACAAATTTGCCAGGGATGAACAAGACTACAAACTGGGGCAAATTTATACGTTTGCCAGAAAATATGATCATTTACGCAAACAAAGATCTTCAGGTAATAAACTTCCCAAACAAGCGCCAGCACCACCACAAGCCCAACCCAGTGCATCGGGAACAACTGACCTCAATGCCTCAAGCTCCATGGAAAGTCTAGTTCCAAGTAGTGAGGAATCGGATGGAGGAGCCCAAGGTTCAGAGGAAGGGGATTTGGGGCAATTAACCCTAGACGAGGAACTCGAATTCGTGAGGATACAAAGAAAGAGCACTCTGCGCTCGAGAAACGTGAAAACAAGCGGCGTAGAAACACAAGACGGAGGGAACGCCGTAAATGCGCCAAAAAGCAAAGGGCGGCCACAAAAGAAGAAAAACTGGGTGAACAAGCAATAGCGATTGAACAATCTATTGTAAATTTGACCAATGTACAACTCGACCAGGCAGAGAAACAACTACTTGCTCTAGGATTGTCATACTGCCCGGAGAGCAATTTTAACTATGGTAACACCCGAGTGGATGTATTCAAGTTTATCTGGAAACTTAAATTGCGCAAATATTATTCTATCAAGGGAGGGCAAACTCAGAACAAGAAAACTGGCACAACAACCACCAACCCAGAAAGAAGTGGGCTACAGGCCAAGGATGTGCCCCTTCTGAAAACCATGCATTGTTTGCCCAATGATAACACATCCACTCCAAGCACTCAGGATGCAGCCTGTGAGGAAAACATAGACATTGGTCAAAGTGAACCTAGTGGCTTTAAACCACCATCAACTTTCATTCCATCTATGCCCAAGGATGCCATAGACACTTATGCGGAGCTGTTAACCAATGGCCTAAAAAAACTACATACCCAAGTCAGTAAACAAAAAAACAGCACCAATTCAAATATGAGACCATATAATGATCTAATCAAGAAATTACAATCCAACGATACAATCATTATAAACCAATCTGACAAAGGGGGTAACGTGGTCCTTTGGAGCAAATCAGAGTATATGGAAGAAGCATATCGCCACTTGAATGACACAGTATGCTATGCACAAAGTGACCTAAGAACAGCAAAAAACATCCAGCTAGCTTACTATAAAGAACTAAATGGATGGAAAAGAGAAGGCCTTCTAACAAAAGAGGAGATGAAATATCTGTATAATGAACATCCAGTAATACCGAACATTTATTTCATACCAAAGGTCCACAAAGGGGTCAGACCAGTGCCTGGAAGACCTATAGTATCTGCAATCCATAGCTTGTTTGAAAACACCTCGAAGTATATAGACCATTATCTACAAGACTTTGTGACCGCTTTGCCTGCATACATTAGAGACAGTACGGACTTTCTGAGAAATTTGAACCAAAGTGTGTGGTCTTCAGATTATTTGTTGATCACCATGGATATTGCTAGTCTCTATACTAGTATCTCTCATCAAGATGGACTCAAAGCTTTAAAATACTATCTAGACAAAAGACCAGTAGAATTGCACAAACACAATGTGATGCTTCTGTCTATGGTAGAACGGTGCCTCAATAATAACATCTTCTTGTTTGATGATAAAGTCTTTAAGCAATTGCGAGGGGTGGCTATGGGGGCATGTTTTTCCCCAACCTACGCGGGGCTCCACGTGGGTTGGTGGGAGGAGCATGTCCTCAGGGCACATCACTCGAAGGTATGGCACAACAACATTGTAAAGTATATGGGGTACATCGATGACATTTTCATTATTTGGAAGGGGAGCCAGGAAGAAGCTGAATGTTTTGTCAAAGCTATCAATGTAAATGATTCCAACCTCATTTTCAGTGCTGAAATCAGTAACACAGAGATCAGCTTCTTAGATGTGCAGGTAACTGTAGTGAATGACATTTTGACTACAAGCCTCTACAGAAAAAACACAGCAGGCAACACAATACTGCACGCCCATAGCTTTCACCCGGGTCACACCATCGGATCCATACCATATGGGGAGTTCCTCAGAATCCATAGAACCTGTAGCTCATTGGAGCTAAGGGACTTCCATCAGAAAGAAGCTATGAAAAGGTTGGAAGCGAGGGGCTACAAACCCAGTGCCCTAAAAACAGCTATGACCAAAGCCAATAAGCTAGACAGAATGAGTCTCCTGCAGGCCCCCTCCATTCCTGTTTCCATCTCTGAGAATCAAAAAGAGAATAGCAACACCATACGGTTGATTACTGGGTTCAGTCGTCAGGCCAACCAGATTTCTAAACTGGTCAGAGGACAATGGTCTGTCATTCTCACTGATCCCATTCTCAGAGACATCCTGCCCAAAAAACCTGAAGTGACCTATAGACGGGCTTACAGCATGAGAAATGCCTTAGTGTCCAGTTCACCGGAACTAACCAGAAACGATGATTGGTGGTCACCTCGAAGGGGTTTCTTTCGATGCATATCTTGCAGGGCGTGCAAATTTGGCACCAACACCAGAACATACATGACACCATTTGATTGTAAACTAACCTATATCAAAGGCCACTATACTTGCAAAACCGAGCTAGCAGTATATGTTCTCACATGCTCATGTAATCTGAGTTACGTTGGTAGCACAAAATTACCTGTGCACCAACGTATCCTGCAGCACCTACGGGCCATAGTGAACTGTGACAAGAATGATCCTGTAGCTCGGCATTTTGACCAATTTCATAGCAGAAACCTATCCCATCTGAGCTACTTTGTGATAGATGCGGTCAGAACTACCAAGAAAGGTGGGGACTATGAAAGACAGCTGAGACAGTTGGAGTCCCTTTATATTGTTCGCCTCAACACAAAGATCCCTGGAGGTTTGAACATGGGTGAAGATCTGAGCACTTTCCTTTGAGATCATGTTTCTGCATAAAATCACAGGTCACCTGCAAATTTACTTATTTCAGGGCAGGCAGACATCCGTATTGATTAAGCTCTATGTTTTGTCCTCTGTTTGTAGTTTGGGTGCACTATCATGTTCCCCCAAATGCACTGACAGCATTTCCACTTTTGAAGTTTTGCATAATATATAGCAGGTAAGTCGTTGGTCTGTGGCAGGGACCAATGGCCACACTATGCGTAGGATAGATCACACCACCTTGTATCACATGAGGGCATTTTTTAGATAAATTCAATGAACTAGTTTATTATGCGATCGCATATTTTAACTTGTTTTTGATTTATACAATTTTTTGTTCCCCACACCCCATGATGTCTTTTCCATGTTGATCAGGACATCTTAGCACTCCTTCACTTTATTATTATTTAGTTATTTAGCGGTCTGTAAATGTACAATTATCTCTTGATCTTTTGAATGCAAAAAATGGCTATATTACTTTTTTGATATCGATATCCACTCGCCATTTTCTACATGTCATAATTGGACTGTTTTCTTTGGGCCAAGTCTTATAACTTTTAAGATATTGCGTTATTTGTTATAGTATTACCTTTAAAAATGATTGTTTACAAAGGCAAGATTAACATCCCTGAGGAAATTCATTTTGTAAATAGATGATAAGAGAACATTTGTTTACAAGCGTATTTGCACATGTTAAAATTGCGTATTTGCACAGTGAAAATTTGCACTTTTTTTGTATTAATGCATTTGCACTTTAAAATAGAATTTCCTTGTACTCAAGTAACAATTTATGAAATGATGCCTTTAATCAACATATATCTGTTGATATACGCTATGTTATTTGCAATAATGGCAATATCTGTAACATACTATTACCATTCCAATATGGCCGCTATAATTGTATGGTGTAATTCACTAAGCATCGAATGCAGTCCACTTTCTATGTCACTTGACAATTGGTAGCATTTTGGCGCGATGTGATAATTGAATATTGCATTATTTAAACTTGTACTCAGCCGCTTACCCGCTGACAGTGAGCAAGGGCGTTCACGCCCGAAACGCGTCTGTTTGGCAGCTTGTTGCACCTCTGCACTTTACCATGAAATAAAGAAAGAAGAATATCGAGTTAAGACTGGCTGTGGATTTATTCATCTGTGTCTGCGTACTGGACTTTGTGCGAAGGCGCTGCACGAGTGTTCTGGTTGGAGTGTATATATATATATATATATATATATCTTTCAAAACCAGTTCTGGTTCAAGAATGAGCACCGACACAGCTCGGGTGCACAGTCTGTGAGTTTTATTTCACCACCATGGACGTGAATACATTTCTATCCATGTGCAGTTCATTTAAACACTTGGCAGACGGGCTTCGGCTTATTGCCTTTTTCAATAGCGGTTTCACATGAAGCTTTCACAGGGGCGGCTTTCGGCATGTGCAAGCTGTGCACATGCACAGGGCCACCAAACCCCAGGGGCCACCACGCCAATATATATCCTTAATATAATAATCCTCTGAGGATGGATACAGATTTGCGTGGCGGCCCCTGGCAGGGATTTGGCGGCCTCTGGCTCTGTTCCACTTCCAAACTACTGACCCCCCCCTCTTCACTGGCCTCCGCGCTCCGCCCTGCCCGGACCCCTCTTCCGGGGCCCCCTACCTACGCTCCTGCCCAGGCCCACCATGAGCCTAGATCCGCCCCTGGTATGTCCTTTAAATCCATGAGTGTTGACTCCCATTGGAGCATGGTGTATGTATGACCTAAACCGTCTCTTAAAAACACAAAATTCCTTCAAAGCAGCACAATATGTCTCTTGTTCTGCTTCCAGAAAATGATTAACAAACCATATCTGCGAACGTTAGTTCAGTAACCATCACTCGTTCACATATTAATGCCCGACTTGCGTCAGTTTACGGGCTACAAAATCATATCTGCGGTAGAGTCTTTGGCCCTGATGGTTATGCTCACAAGAGCAGTGCCTTTTCACACATTTAATACTGCTTTCCTCTCTCCCAATGCGCCCATAATAAACTTCCCTGCTGCGGGGGCATCAGGTTGTATCACTCCCAAAAAAATCCTCTATTGCTGACAGCCGTGTTGCACCAGACCGGGAGGGCGTGTCGGTTACCAGTGGCGGCAAACTGGCCAAACATTTCTTTCAAAACCCACTTGGGTTCAAGAATAGGCTCTGACACAGCTCAGGTGTACAGCCTGTGAGTTTTATTTCACCACTATGGACATGAATACATTTATATCGTTTGCAGTTCTTGAAACACCTGGTATTCGCGTCTCGGCTAATTGCCTTTTTCAATGCTGGTTTCACATGAAGGGTTTATCGGCTTTAGGTCCTTTAAATCCATGAGTGTTGACTCCCATTGGAGCATGGTGTGACCTAAACAGTCTCTTAAAAACACAATGCTTCTTCAAAGCAGCACAATATGCCTCTTGTTCAGCCGCCAGAAAACGATTCGCTAACCATATCTTTCATATGAGCAAATCCAAGCTCTGTGGCTCAGAGAAGGAGGGAATTGATATTTACAGGGTTGGACTGCTTTTGAACTTGCACACAAACTTGTGTACTGAAAGGTATTCACCAACTCCTCTCTAACTTTCATACTCCGGAAAAGGTTAGAAAGTTACTCCTGACAAAGAATACCTTTTCCAAGGTGGTTCAAGAACCCCCACCATCCCAATCAATAATTGTGGGTGTGTTTGGAATAGGTTTCTCCATGGGAAAAGTATTTTCCCACTATAGAGAAAAAGAAAACAGTCCAGCAAGTGAATTTGCACTTGCTTGGCAGATTTTCACAAGGTTAAATACATACATATTTATTTGTCAATCCAAAATTTAATTCACAAACATTTTCTAGGAGTGCACCTGGAAACCCGAGTAGTTTTATACAGACTCTTTACAACACGTTTTATTTAATGATACCTCAGAGAAATGGTAAATTATTTCAAATTACATCATAATTTAGCAAAACTGTCTGCAACCTTCAACTGTATCTTTGTTTTAGATTTTATTTTGAAAGCCATCACTAAGCCTGCTTCCAGTATTCCTTTAATCAATGACCATTATACATATCTACAAATCGTTGAGTTTTGCAAAAAAGTACATTTTTGTGTGTGTAAAAATATATACATATATAGTCTCCATCTGCAGTCCGGCTGAGCTTAGAGCACATGTATTTCCATAGACTGTTCGCCATAACAATATAACAATAACGGTTTTGAAATACTGAATCATATATGCAATTTTGAAAAACAACCATCTTTTCCACATCCAAACTGTGGTACTGTGAATTGGCAGTAAAAGGGTTTGTGCTGCTGTGGGTGTGAGCTTACTTGTCCATTGGACAAAAAATGCGAAGACGTGTTTTTGACCAATAGGAAAATGTCCTGGGGAAAGGGCTATAGGAATTCCACACTATGTGATATGAATCCAAGTGGAAGCCATGATAATATTACTCAAGAGCAGAGCCTTTAAACCATTGTGATAGGTCATATTTGGGGACTTTCTCAACTAGGATCGATGTTGAATGTCAGAGTGACCAATGAGTTGTGGTCAACGCGGTTGATTTATCCTGAACTTTTAAACCATGGGCATTCACAAATAAAGATAATAATAACTTATGAATTAACAGCATTACATGCATTTGTATTTCGTACATTTCAGCATCCGTGTACCAAAGCAGCTGTTTCTGAGTGTTCCAGAAATACAGTGTGCTTTTGCAGACCAACTTGTCATATGTACAACATCCTCTGTATATTCACTTGATAATAATTAAGGCAAATGCTGGTGCCTGAAATAGATTCTTGAGTCATCTTCACAATCTCGGCTTGTAGCTAGGAGACGGTGGAGTAGTATTTTGATCCACCTTTTTAGAAGGGATGATAGTGATTGCCCAAAACATTTGACCCTTTTTTCTTTGTTTTCCACTTATGAGAAAATTCGGCCTTAATAGATTGTTTACTCTAGTCCACCAATTAGGGTCAGGAAAAGTACCCTGTGCATGTTGACTGCTTTCAAATATGCTATCGACAACAGTTGTCTGATTTAGATAATTAGGACTCATGGGGTGAGTGTGTAGCCATTAGGGAAGTGGACAATTTGTTACGCTGTGGGTATTCCCAAACTTGTCAGTGGTTCACACTCAATTTATATATTTAACTTTAAGTCCCAAAACAGCAGTTGTAGTTTTGCAAACTCGGACTTGAAAAATACACAGACACTGCCACATTTTGAGCGGTCGAATGGGAATAGATTTCTCGGCCGGTAAAAAACAGCAGTTGAAAAGCAAAGCATTGTTTGAAGTGCCATAATACACATTTGTGCTATTGTGTTTCTTCTGTAGTAAGTATCAGCCAGTGTACAATCTGTACAAGTAAGTTTGGAGCAATATGAGTTCCCCAGGACACCTCTTTAAATCCTAGGGTTTGCCCTATGCCCAGCAGGAGCTTAACTCTTGATTGTAACATTAATTCCCAGTTAAAAAGAAACAGTTGTCATTGTTCCAATCTTGATAAGTTTATAAAGGTTGAGTACCGCATACACTGCGTTTTGAAGCAATTGGCATTCCCTAAACATGTTAAAATAAAAAAAAAACGAAATGTAAGACATACAGGGGCATATTCTCTAGGACTTATCGCCGAGTTATCAGCACTTTATCGTAGCCAAAGTGGCAATAAATTTATCGTTCCATTCATAAGCTGGTGCTAACAACTGATGTCACCAGTTTACCTGCGATAGAAGCCACAATAAACATCGCCACAGATGACACAGGCAACTAATGCTAATGAGATGCAGAGTAGTCGTTCCTGTGGAAAAAGCTGCGAAAACACCACTTCGCAACATTCTCAACGACCAGCCAGATCGGTGATAGGATCCCAAAACAGGCGATAAGGTGCGTTAGCAGTAGGGATTTAACACCTGCTCTTACCTGGTGTAAACTCGGACGACAACCTGCACAATAAAAGGGAGCCCAGCCCAGAGCTGCACCAGAAGAACAACAGATGCCATGGAGCTACTGATCATGCAGCTCGGAGCCTCAAGAGGGCCACAACTCCACCCGCCACCACCCACTTGCGTAAGACGGTCCAGCATAGGGGTGTGGTTAATCAACCCTTGGCTCTGGGCGTGGTTAAGTTGAGGCCTTGCCAAGGAAGTAACTAATGCGTATGTCTCTGTTGTAGAGTCTGCGCCACCCATCCCGCAATGAACAATATTGCTATGTAGCATGCCCCCGGAGTGCGGGCTCGGCCGAAGGGGTAAATGAGGGAGCGCAAGCCTGCTTGGGGTCAGGGATCATACATGCCAACTGTTGTGTGTGACACTATTACCGCAGCATAAGCCAAAGGTCTACCCTCAACAACATGGCAAGTTCAGCCAGCCATGAGCCAGCGTGAAGTCTGGCTCCCCCAACGACCCGGCTCCTGCCTGGGTCATCTCAGAGGGTCTTGTTGCCCTGGAACCATATATAAGACATGTCTTACAGACCTCTTTTTCCACTCAACGAGTTCCGGAGGAGTGGAAGAAGGCCATAGTACTGCCAATAAGGAAAAAACCGAATGTAAGTATTGAGGTGCTGGAAAACCTCAGACCTATTTCCTTACTGCCATATGTGGCGAAAGTGGCTGAGAAAGTGGTCAATGCTCAGCTCACTGAGCACCTGGAGAGAGCGAACCTACTTCATCCCTCACAATCAGGATTTAGGGTGGGCTACTCGACTGAGACAGCTCTCCTACGTGCCACTGAGACTTTAAGAGCAGGGGCGGATGCAGGACACACAATGGCCCTGATCATGCTCGACCTCAGCGCAGCTTTTGACACTGTAGCGCATTCCATCTTGCTACAGTGTCTTAGTGAAGCTGGGGTCGTTGGTCCCGCGCTGTACTGGCTGCAGTCGTTTCTCACAGGAAGATGCTTCCAGGTACAACAAGGGACATGTCGTTCGGTAGAGATGCCACTAGACCAGTGAGTGCCTCAGGGCTCAGCTTTGAGCCCTACTCTTTTTAATCTGTACATGGCCTCCCTGGCAAAGGTGGTACAGTCTTTCGGGGCGGAATTGGTATCATATGCCGACGATACCCAGCTGCTGATCTCTCTATCGCAGAACACCACTAATACCGCCACCAACTTTAAGTCCTGTATGCAGGCGCTAGCTGAGTGGATGGACTCCCACTGCCTAAAACTCAACGGCTCCAAGACAGAGGTTTTGGTAGTGGGGGGAACAAGCCAAAGCTGGTCAGCCGAGTGGTGGCCTCCGTGCCTTGGCCCTACTCCCATACCTTGTGAGGAGGCTAAGAATCTAGGAGTCTGGATCAACCCCACCCTCTCCTGTGATGGCCATATAAGGCGTCTTGTGGGCAAATGTTTTGGGGTACTGAAGACCCTAAACAAAACGTTAGACCTACTACCCCTAGCGGCCAGAAGGACACTGACGCAGGCATTGGTGACCTCTCGGTTGGACTATGGAAACATCTTGTTCCTAGGGTCCAACGAGGGCAGCCTTGGCCGCCTGCAAGTCATCCAGAATTCCGCCGCTAGACTGGTGTTAAGAAGACCCAGGAGAGCTAATTCTCAGAAGGCTCTGGATGCGCTTCACTGGTTGCCAGTGAAGAAACGCGTGCTGTTCAAATGCCTCCTCTTCTGTCACCGAATCGTCTGGGGCAGGTCGCCCGCCTACCTTAGGGACCTAGTCAGCCGCTACGAACCAACAAGGACCCTCCGGTCGGAGGGTACTGGGCTGCTTACAGTTCCTAGGATAAGGAAGGCCAGAATGGGTGGACGATCTTTTGCGTTCCAAGCAGCTCAACACTGGAACAAACTTCCTCCTGCCCTGAGATTGGAGAGCAGTGAAGCATTGTTCAGGGCTAAGCTCAAAACACTACTCTACACTGTGTAGGGATAGAGGCTCTGTTATTGGTGGTCGTTAGTAGCTCTTAGCGCGGGGACACGCCGCAATGGCGTTACTGGGCGCTCTATAAGCTCTTTTATTATTATTATTATTATGAACTCTACATCTGTGTCCGCCCTATCCTTACCATAGGCCTACACACACGTGGTCGCTCACCTTCAGCGCACAACATCACTGTGTCGTTGTCAAGCTTGTGGACATGCGCAGACAGGCATGACAATGGTGTGCCGTAGGAGTGCAAGTAATGCAATCGCGCTGCGCACACTAGTGAATAGGCTCGGGGGGAGGGAGGAGCAGCAGTGAGGCTACGTAATACACATTGATGCCGCTCATTTGCTACAAGCAGTACATGTCAAACAAGAATCACAAAGTCACACATATTACCCACCAATGTACCAGTGAGCCTGCCAACACACCATGGAGAACGAACTATTGACTCATGTCTCTCTGCACTGTCACAGGTGATCAAGGATATGCACTCTGCACTTGGATGATGACACCCCTCCAAGCCCCGAACACACAGGCCCAGAGGCAGTACAGTGTGGCCCATAAACGCACCAGGGGCATCGTAGAACGCACATTTGGCATGTTGAAGTCACGTTTCAGGTGACTGAACATCACAGGTGGAAGGCTACTGTACAGCTCAGGCATCGTGTGCAAGAAGATCGTTGTATGCTACACAACATATTTGTACGCACCAATGCCCCATAGATTCAAGTACCAGATTCACCGGACGATGATGAGGAAGATGAGGCAGGTGGACCACACCCTACTGCAGCCACAGCAGGAATAGCCCGTAGGAACACTATCATTGACAATTTCTTCACATGAGCACGTCACATCGTGACAGCACTTATGGGACAGTACAAAATGACCACAGGCACAGCATGTGCAAATAAATGCATTCCAAGACACATTCCCTGAGTGCATGTCACTCATCTGTACAAGCACGGCACTCAGACAAGTGTGAGTGCGACATGTAATGCTAACAATTTGTACAGAGAGGCTGTTTAGGGTGTCACGTATTCGAACTGCCAGCTCTGTGTATCGCAGATAGTACGGAATCCCACTCTTCGGCGTTTCAAATCATTACATATAGGCTGTCATTTGTGACAAACAAGTGACAACAGGGCTTCTTTTGGGGTCAAATATGTACCACCATGATGCAGGAATGCACCCTATGACTCCAGTCCCACAACATGAGCAACATGTACGTAAGGGGGAGTCACTGCCCCTACATTCGTCCATGCTTTCATAACTGATTGATCATAGACATGACACGTCTGTGTGCAAGAGGTGTTGATTGTCCCTCTGTAATGTGAAGGGGAGATGTGGTTTCACAGTTTGTTCCATGTATGTTTCCTCATTGGCGCAGTTTACATCCAGACTGCATGTCAATGTACATTGTGACTTTGTGAGAAGATGCCTATATGATACGGGACAATGGACATTTGTTCTACATCACAGATGTGGTGTTGTACTCGTACATTGTCTTGTCACCGTTTTTTTTCTCAGCTTTTATGGTGCATTTTCCTGCATGACGCGTGGGAATTGCAGGACTGTCGCTGGTTATTGCTGATTTTTGTGTCGCGGTTTGGACATTGATTTTAACGCGGTCATTTGACGCTTTATCGTGAGACTATCGCATGGTTCCGCCATGTTGAGAATTCCACGTTAACAAGGCATTATGTTCCCGCAATGGACTTCGATGTTGAAAGTTGCGTTAAGCTAATTTTGCGATACTTATCAATCAATCAATCAGAGTACTTGTAAAGCGCGCTACTTACCCGTGAGGGTCCCAAGGCGCTGAGGGGACCGGGGGGTGCTGCTACTGCTCGAAGAGCCAGGTCTTGAGGAGTCTTCTGAAGGCGAGTAGGTCTTGGGTCTGCCGTATGTGGGTTGGGAGGGTGTTCTAGGTCTTGGCGGCGAGGTAGGAAAAGGATCTGCCGCCGGAGGTCGTTCGTTGGGTGCGGGGGACTGCGGCGAGGGCGAGGCTAGCGGAGCTGGCGGGTGGGGGTGTGGAAGCTGCGTCTGCTGTTCAGTTAGCCTGGTCCGGTATTGTGGAGTGCTTTGTGTGTGTGGGTGAGGAGCTTGAAGGTGATCCTCTTGTCAACGGGGAGCCAGTGTAGGTCTCTCAGGTGGGAGGTGATGTGGCTGCAGCGGGGGACACTGACGATCAGTCGGGCGGAGGCGTTTTGGATGCATTGTAGTCGTCATAGGTGTTTGGCTGAGATTCCTGCGTAGCGTGCGTTGCCGTAGTCCAGTCTGCTGCTGACGAGGGCCCCTTGTCACCGTTCTTCTTGTTTCGGTCGGGATCCACTTGTAGATCCTGCGGAGCTTGTGGAGGGAGTTGTAGCAGGAGGAGGAGACAGCGTTGACCTGCTTAGACATGGAGAGGGAGGAGTCGAGGATGAATCATAGATTGCGTGCCTGGTCGGTGGGTGTTGGTGCTGTTCCCAGTGTGGTCGGCCACCAGGAGTCGTCCCAGGCTGAGGGGGTGGGTCCAAGGATGAGGACCTCCGTCTTGTCCGAGGTCAGCTTCAGACGGCTACTCCTCATCTAATCGGCGATGGCCTTCATTCCCTCGTGGAGGTTGGTTTTGGTGGTGTTATGTTATGTTATGTTATATTTGTCTTGTATAGCGCACGGCTACTCCGAGAGTGTCCCTGCGCTTTATTGCAAACCTGTACCAAAACATAACAGAGAAGAAAGGCAGAAAATGAGAAGTCCCTAAACTAACAATCAAGACTGATATCTAAAGAGTAAAAAGCCAGGTTTTTAGGCCCTTCCTAAACGCCAACAGATTGGAGGTACTGCGCAGTGTCACTGGTAAAGTATTCCAAAGCTGCGGAGCCAGCAGTCTTAAAGATCGACCTCCTATACGTGCCCTTTTTATGCGAGGGACCACGACGAGAAACAGTGTTGTGCGGGTCCTTGGTGAGGGAGAGGATGAGCTGGGTGTCATCAGCGAAGGAGATGATGTTGAGGTCGTGATGGCGGGCAACTTGTGCGAGGGGGGCCATGTAGACGTTGAACAGCGTTGGGCTGAGGGATGAGCCCTGGGGGACGCCACAGATGATGTTGGTGGCTTCGGATCGGAAGGGTAGGAGGCGGACGCTCTGGGTTCTGCCGGAGAGGAAGGAGGTGGTCCAAACAAGAGCCTTCTCTTGTATTCCGGCTTCTAGGAGGCGTGTCTTTGGAGTGCGATGGCAGACCGTGTTCTTGAGAATATTTCCCATAGTTTATCAGTACCTGGTTGTGTTATTTTCATCAGTCTTTTCCAACATCTGTTTAATCTCCGTTATCAGCGTTTTTTTTAATGCTTATTAATCACTGGAAGTAGAAAACCTGTGTTGCAATGGCGGCGAGCCTCTCACCATGTTCAAGGGCATACACTGATTTAATTGTTTCATACATTTCTTTCTTTTTCTTTTTTATCATTCTGTACTTCAGATGACTTGTTCAGTTTACCCTCTAGTTAGAATTAATCTATTTTTGTTAAAACAAACATTGGAGTCAAATCATATTCATTGTGAAATTTACAGGTCTATCCTTCTCAAAATCCATACTTATTTCGGTAAAAGCGTCTCTATTGTCGAGGGATGGAAACTACAGCCAAACACAACATATTTCCCACTTGGTATTTCTCCCTACATGCATGACCAGTTGGTACTTGTTGGGAGTGCGAATCAGTGGTAGATTGTTTGATATGGTATCTACTGTGTAATATCCTGTTTAACCCTATTTCCAGTAGGGGTTTCTGCCAGTTTTCAGTTGTGCAGGTATAATCCAACCTGTACTTAACTTTGTACGTTTATTTCCCTGTTTACAGTTGCCAGAGTCCTGTTTCACCCTCTTCTTAGTCACAAAGGTTTTACCCTGTTTCTTTCAGTGTCAAGTATTGCGTCCCATTCTGATATGGGGGGTATCTAGGAAGCTCCTTCACCAGCACGTGCAGAGTAGAAACATACCTGTCTGAGAAGAAAATAAATTGAGCTGTTGCAAGGGTCACACTTCTCCCTATTTTGCTGGTCAGCAAGGATTGAAGGTTTTTGCAACTTTTTAACTTTCCTGTATCTCGGGGGTTGAAAAACACCTTACTTGGTTGTTTCCATGGCTTCATTCACCCATCGAGTGATCAAGTCTTGTAAGGATATGGAGTCAGGAAGCAAAGCTACCTGATGGTTGTGAGTATTTAAGTGTTTTGTGTGTTATTTTATGTTTATCTGTTGTTCTCGTGTGTATTTTCTCTCTCCGTACCTTTAACTTTGTAAAGTTCTCTTACTAAATTTTTCATCACAAGTATGTTTGAATGTTAGTATGTTTCTCTTGTTTGTTGATGAGGGATTGTAAACCATGAGGTTGTGTGATGTTCATCTGGTTCTTTGTAGTGTTCTTGTTTTCTTAAGGTTGTTACTAGTATTCCTTTCATGTGTATTATTTTTGTTAGTAGCTTGCTCCACTTGTGGTGGTTCTGTGTCCAATCAATGCAGAGAGTCCTTTCAAAGAATGTGTATTTTTTATTGGCTATTAGGAGCTCATCAAAAGTCCAAGTCTTTCCAAAATACAACTCTCAAGTGAACCATCTTCCAGGTGCTGACCTCAATTGCTTACGCTTAGGATCTTTTAAATTCTACCTGCAGTTAGCTGCAGTCCGCCTGTTATCCCTATAGTTATTGGAAATAAAATACATTTGGAGTTCTCTTTTAGTGGTCATACTTATTTTTATTATGAATGAAACACAATGGGGAGTACAAACATCTCTGCATATCTAAGCTTTCAACCTCCACTTGTGATAAATTAAAGTATATAATTCTTATTTTCTTTCTTTTAGTGTCTCTTTACTAGGCACGTTCAAAGTTATGGGATGCCTGTGTGCCTGTGTGATAAATATCCATATTTAGATCCGAAGGATATTAATCGTCTAGTAATACCATGTGTTTCTTTTCATTTTTTTTTGTTTGTTTAGAAGAATTGTGTTTTTATTCTTAATAGGAGCTTTGATTTATGTGTAGAATTCATATGACAACGTAACCTACTTTGTTGATGCCAGCATTTAAAGGTAAATTAGCTTTAATTTGCCATGACTTGGAGCATAGGGTCCCAAACTGATCCACAAGTGTAGGACACTTATTAGATTTTAAGCATAACCACTGAATGTGTAAGCGATTGTGCCATAAATAAGATAAAAGTCTATAGAGAAAGCACATTAAGGAATGGCCTTCTGTTGTTTAACTAAATCATCTAACATTGTGAAAATGACAGTCCATTTATGTACAATAAAGACGCCGGTGTACCCATACATGGAGAGTTTTAATGTTTTTTCACTTTTGGATTGCTTCACCTTCGGGTGAGTGGGTTAAATACTACAAAAAATGTTGTTCTGATAAATTGGAGGTCTGAAAGAGAAAGTGGTTGGATAAAAACATGTTTGTTTTGACTATTGTTTACAGTTTAGTAAAGCATTGAACTCAGGATGTAAAAGACTGGGTCTATTTAATTAGTCAGGGAAGTATGAAGTATAAGCCTATCTTCTAAATTAGATAACCTACAGACAATTGTTTTCATTTAGCTACATTATGAGATCTTGGCAGCACTTTTTTTTAGTTCGATAGTACTATGGCCGTTAGTGAAAGTCTGACAAGAAGAAAGGTTCAATATCTAAGCAATTGATATGCACATCTGTTATTGTTCTATATGTGCTAGGCATTTGCATTACACAAAAAAATTGAGTTTGCCAGATGATTCTGAATCTATGTTAACAGGATACCATCTTACCACCCAGCGCTTTAATTTAGCAACATAATGCATTGTCAGAGATGGGGCTGACAAGATGTCTTTATTAACTTTATTTAAACAAGTTGAGTTGTAGTGTCTGGTATAAAAATGTGTAAAAATAAAGTCTGCCTCTAGCTCTCTGTTGTCTCACTGACATGAGTTTTCTGATCACATTAGAACTGATGAAAAATATGTGCTTTTTCTTCCCGCAAAGAATCCAGAGATTATTGAGCACAGAGTGGCCTCATTCTCACATTAGACTACCACTGGCTATAGATGACCACACTAAGTAGCAAACACTGTTGCGTTAAATATATGTTCTTTTGTTCTTGAATTTGATAAAACTACTGTAACTCTGAAACGTGTCAGAATTAATAGGAATCAGTCATGATATTAATTCTGTTACAAGGGGCTTTACATGTGGTACTCAATGTTGCCCTGTTAACCCTTGCTTCATCAGCAGGTGTCAAGAGAGTGCAGGGTCTGCATGAAGGGATGGATCCAGGGGGAATCCTTAAAGCCTTTCCTAAAGTCAAGAGAATGCGTTGTAGCCCCCAGAAGTTCGAGCCACAGAAGAAACGGAAAGAGGATTATGATGTCAGAGGTAAATTCTATTGTTACATAAAGTCAACGTAAATTTGTCTTATGAAAGCACTAGCCATGCTCTTTTGCAGGTACTTAAGGAAGCAAGTTGTTAGGAGTGAATATTGAACTTGGGAGAAACAGTTCAGGCAGATGGCATGATTCAGGAATAGTCTTATATTCATAAGTACTGATGCAAGTGGTATGTGGTGTAGACATTTCATGATGTATTCAAAGTGAATTGAGCACATTGGGTTCAGACAAAAAGAAGAGGTGGAAAATGTGACAATATCAACCTAATATTGCTTGTTATCTAGCCTTTTATCACTTATGGTTAGCCAAACCACTAAAAATGAGGCAGGTTGCAGGTGCTTATTTTTTTTAAGAGCCCGTTTACTGGATTTTCAAGAGGAGATGGAGAATCTTGCGGACCTGATTGGCTGTTCTTTGTATAAGGACCTGCCCATTAGTTCAGCCACCCGACGTTTGATTAGTGTGATGTCAGTATGTGTTTGATTCTAAATTCTCAGAGGGCACCTGCCTGAGTGAGAGCCACTCTCTGGAGGTATACCAGACTCAGGTTCTAGACTCTGTGCATGGCACAGAGAATATGAAATTTCATTCAGTTGTCAACCGGAAGCCAGGGCAGTACTTAAAAGGCAGATTTTCTATGGTTTTGTGTTTTCATGTTAATTTAATTCCTTGTTGTTTTTCAATTAGGTTTTTGTTTGTAAGCCTTGGCAAATATGTTGTAATAATTTATTGAACCATTGCTGTTGCATTTCTTAGTTAGAAGGTTAGAGAAGGTAGTAAGCCTAAAGTAAGGAAGGGTTTCTTAAATGGCAGAGCATGCCCAAGTTCCTAACTTATTGAGACAGAGTTGAAGCTGTTCTCGAGGATCCAGACACAGCCAATGGCATTAGTTGTTTGTTTCACAAATCTTCTGAAGGTGTTTCTGTGTGATTGATAAAGTAAATACAGACCATAGAATTCTATCCATTTAAACATAATCTTGCATTTATACTGTAGCATCATAATGAAAATCTTCAGGTGTACATGGAAGTACAGCATGCATGTTTAGGAAGATCACTCTTTTCTTTTTAATATTAGATGTATTTCTAAAAGCATCGTAAACACTTTTTAACAATTGAAGAGAAATTAAACTTTGTGATTATGGGATTCCTAGAGTGCAACTACAGCTAAATAGGAGCTGTCTATTGGAGGGATTTACTTAAAAGGGTGGTAAGAGGGCTGCAGACAGCCGCAGAGTGCTCGCAGGATAGAAGATGTAGGAGGCGGATCCAGGTGTCGACTGTGATGGCTGCTTTCTGCTTAAGCTCATGTACGACATCTACAGTCTTGGCCCTTGCTGCTGACCTGAGGCCGTTCCTACGCCATTGACTGAGCAGATAGGAGGTGCGGCCGCCAGGTGTCTCCACCCCAGCTCCATAGAGCACTGCATATCCTGCATCAACTATGGTAGAGGATGTGGGCATGGAGACGGCCTATGTTGAACCTAGTAGCCAGAATCTTTTTAGAGATCCCAGCGCTCTCTTTGGCCATAGTGACTGGACAGGGCCTGCAGTCTGCCACACTTGTATTGACTGCTATTGAAAGCCAGAGGTGTCCAATAATGACTGATGTAATACCTCTTTCATCTCCTGCTTATTCAGTTGTCTAACAACCACGCTGACTTTACTCACATGTGTGCCAAATTTGATATTTTTCTTCCTCTCATGTTGTCTTATGTTTTGCGGCCTGAAAAATAGCATTTCTGGAGGCAGTGGCACGCTCTAAATTTCCACGAAAGCCCGATACACCTAATCCCTCGACAGCAGAAATTGATGCTCTCCTGAGAGAGATCACAATCATAGGAGCGGCTTTATATGCCTTGTGACCCAAAAAGGCGGATCTCATTGCAGAGGTAAAGTCGATGCAGCAAAAAGTATCCTCTTCTCAGGCCCGCCTCAACACTGTGGATCAGGGGCTACACCAGGTAGAAGCCTGATATGAGGCCATGCTGGCCTGGGATAGAGACATTGATTTCTTGTGGCAGAAGGGGGCCGATTGGACAATGGCATACTAATTTCTATATTTATAGTGTCACAGATGATGCAGAGAAGGATAACATGATATACGTCCTATGTAACCTGCTTCGTAAGTTGAAGAAAAATGGAATAAGCCCTTATAAGTCTCCATCAGGTGGTTGAGGCCCCCCAAAGGAATAAAGACAGATAAATCTAGATCACCCCTTAAGCAGACGCCAGAGGGTGACTCACCCGTGAGGAAGGATGATTAATGATGGATGGACTTTCTGCACCTGTATTGTATACTCTAGTTGTCCTCCTCAGGTGGTACCCCGGTGCACATCTCCTCACATTTTCAGCATTGTCTTGGGTACCATCTTCCTGCGGATGATCCTGGAGCTTTTCGGGTAGGGAGGTGCTGGCCTCTTCCCTCCTGAATCACTTGCCCCCAAGCTACATGACTCACAGTCTAGGACATGCCGACTAATCCGCTTGATTACCTTCTCTCATGGCTTCAATGCCGATCCTGCCCTTTCAACATCCTTTAAACAGTGACGCACCATTCCTATACCACATGGACGTCGTGGCAGACATGGCTCAATTTTACAGATATTACACACATTTTCTTCCCATTCACAGGAGTGAGATCAGAGCCATCTACCACAGGAGTTAACTTGAGACTTAAAGGGTCCCCCTCCCCTTCTTCCTCCACATTGTGGTTGGGCTCTCCTGCACCCTCACAGACACGTCCCTTAAACGCCCCCTATTTTTTTTTTTCAGAACAAATTTTATTGTGGTACTGACAAAGGACATATGGGACACCGTCCCGCAACACATCGAAGGACCAGTGAGAAAATTATGAAACATCACATGTAGTCAGTTCAATCAATATTTGGTAATGAAGCTGCCCCCCCAACCCCCAACTCCCTACCCTCCCTCCCAAGTCCCACCCTTACCCCCACACAGTGTCTACATAGTCCCAAACAACAAGAAGGGGATGCCAGTGCTGATAACAATAACTTAGAACTATGATAAATCCTCCACAAACTGAAAATCAAATTCAGAAAAGGGAATGCTTCTTAGTCGCAATTTTATTATATGTTCAATAATATTTTATAAAAATCCTTTTTACATTTGAGAAAGGAACATTGAAGGAAAAACAAGAATGCAAAACGGACACAAGAAAATGCAATTAATTAGGAACGAACCACCATTCGATACTACAATCATATCACTTTCACCATACATTCAAAACATGCAAACTACTCTCACACATACCATATGTACATTATCTACAACAGGAAAACATAAAACTGGTGCTGCCTTAGTATGAACACAATGTTTGCAATTTGTATTGAAAAGTAGAACACTATCAAAAGTTTTTACAATTTCAAGGAATCTTAGCAAATTAAACGACAATAGATAGTGTGCAACAAATGGCAAGAGATCTATACAATGGTGTACTCTTAGATCAATTGGCAGACCAGTAGGGTGATGGGCCTACGCGTTTCGAATCTCCTTTAGTTCATTTGAGATTCTCATCAGGGCCTCGAGCAGCTGAGCAAAAGGAAAGAAAGAGAACAAAAATATTTCTTTTAAACAAAGGAAATTCCAAAGGTAATAATTGCATGACAGATAGACACATTTGTAAATATCTTTAAGCTAGTAGCACATTTCCGAATCTCTAAAACTCAGCGGGACCCCAGTCTTATTGGAACTCTAGGATCGGTGTGAAACATGGATTCAGAACACTCCAGACGGGACTTAGTGGTGCTAACACAGCAGGACGCTGCAGCGCAGCCATACTCTATTAAGCTGCTAGGAAGGGAAGTTGGTGTGGAAGACAACTTACCACCTAATTTGCTGTCGGTGGTCCAGGACAGAGAAAAGTGGGGGAAGGTGACCAGTCAATCTGTGGATATATGGGTGGTAATTAGTCTCAACAGGGGAGTTAATAAGGAGACCTAGACTCACAAATTGTAAGCTTAGTACAACTCTCTTACCGCTCTAGGAAGAGCAAAGTGTCCTATCGATGGAGTAACCAACAATGGATAATGCCGGGGAAGGAGATGCCTGAGTGACAGAGTTCCACGGGGGCCGAGGGAGTATGGCGTCGTGTCTTTCTAGTGAGGAAGGCTCAAAGTCCTGTGTGGTCAAGAAGACAAGAATTAATACAAAGCCACATACCAAAGTATAGTACTGCAATAATGGCTAGGGCGGAATGTAAAAATTCACCTTAGGATCACGAAGGTGAAGAGCCTGTCTTAATCAAGCTGGCTCTGTAGTAATGGCAGCGTCAGCACAAGCAGATAGAAGTCAGGTGTGCTATATCTTTTTCATAAAGGGGGCTCGAACTCCTGTGAGATCAAGGAGCAAAAATGAGTAAGCCACATGTCAGTGTATGGCACTTTAACAATGGTGAGGGCATAATGTAAAAATTCACCTTGGCGTCATGTAAGAGAAAAATGCCTGTCTTGATCAAACAGACTCGGCGCCGGTGGCAGCGTCAGCACAAGCAGGCAAGAGTACGGTGTGCTGTATAAATCAAAAGACACAGCGGCCGTGGTTAGAAAGGGTATACCAGGGACCATCGGCTCCACATGACTGAAGTCGCTGGCTCCATAAAACTAAACTAAACCCCCGGGCTGCATGAAACATGCTCTTACCTGGTGCGAAGGCGAAGGCATCGGGTTGCTGCAGCCGGTCAGCGTCGCGGAGTGCACTAGTCACTCGCGCATGCGCGTTACCCTAACGCGAGTGACTGGTTGTTTTATAGTGGGTCTGGCCTCAGTCGGGGGTTGGCTCAAGGGCGGTCCTCGGCGGGCCATTAACTTCCAACCAAGCCTAAGAAGCGGCGAGGGTGAAATTAAAAGGTTACAAAGGTAAAAAGTAACCGGTCATACTGCAGACACGAGTGGTACTAACATAAACCACAAGAGGTTATAATTTAAAGATTTCTGAAAGCTCATTTAAACCTGACACGGCCGTGTCAAATTTAACAATTAGCATAGCTTCCCTTCTGGATAGAAGGAGGCTCATGTCGCCTCCTCGGGGGTTCTTTTCTATCCTGGATATTACTGTCCACTTAAAGTCATTGAGTCCATGTTGCTTCCTGTTCCAATGATTACCTAACGGGGCATTTTCAACATTTCTCTTCAGCCTAGATTTGTGTTGCGTTATGCGTTGTCGCACTTCTTGTTCTGTCTTTCCAATATATAGACGGTCGCATGGGCATATAACTCCATACACTACAAACTTCGATTTGCAGTTACTAAACACCTCATGCTTCCATGATATGCCCCTATGTTGGAAAACGGTGCCTTGTATAGTGGTTTCACAACAAAGGCAGGTGCCACATTTATGGTGACCTAATATGGGTGCCAGACCCATCATTTGACGGAGAGATGGTTGGTTCTGGGTATGCATTGCGGCCCTTACTACATGGTTAGCCACACTATTCTCTCGCTTGAAAGCATATATATATCCCTACCTACAGCCTGATTTTTACACCAAACAGGAATCTAGAAGATACCTATCAGACAATCAGGGTAGATCTAGGAAACAATCCATCTCCTTTGGTGAGACTTCTTCGTCCTCTGATAACGATAGTGAAACCAGTGGTAATTCCAATCAATCGAACAGAAATAGAAACTGGAACCCTAACCAACAAAATCGAAACCAGGGCCAGAACTCTTTTTTAGGCAGAGGCCAAACGAGACCCAGAGCTCGAGTCAGGTACACAACACCATGGGAAATGAAGACCCGCAGACAGCACTACAAGAACTGAGAGTATCCCCTATTTTTAACCTCTCGCAAAGACCACTATCTAAAGCTGAAGAGGGTATCCTGTCTAAAGGATTATCCTTTGTCCCATCCAAAAGAACGGATTTTGTGCGTATGAAAACAGAATTCATTGAATTCTGCAGAAAACTCAGACTCGCTATGTTTTTTCTTGAAAACCCGATTCCACAGACTAGGGAGGTCACCGGCCTACGTAATAAATCCACTTTCTGCCCCACTGGTAATACAGTTCCTAAAGAACTCATAATCTTCGAAAAGAGTGTACTCTCTGCCATCTCCAATATGGAAAAAGAAAAGAAGTTTGTCAAACATAACACTACAAGAGAAGAAATGTCAGCACTTACAGCCTTAAAAAATGATCCTACAATCGTTATAAAGCAAGCCGATAAAGGTGGCTCTATAGTAGTATGGGACACTGTAGAATACACCAATGAGATCAAAAGGCAGCTTGACGATCCCATTTGCCACCGTAAAATCGAAAAAGATCCCACCACAGAATTGCAAAACCAACTCTTTAAGATCATCCAAGAAGGCTTTGATCAAGGTTTCGTGGGTAAAAAAGAATGTGAGTACCTACAAATAAAACATCCTAAGGTACCAGCATTTTATGTACTACCAAAAGTACATAAGAACCAGAGTAAACCCCCAGGGAGACCCATCGTGGCAGGATGTGGTTCTTTCCTTGAACCCATTGCTAAGTACGTGGACTGTTTCCTCAAACAGTTTAAGACGCAAGTTGCGTCATACTTACAGGACACAACTGACTTCATAAACAAGATGGAAACTGTCACTTTCAATGAAGGAACAGATCTGCTTGTCACCCTTGATGTGACATCATTATATACGCAAATCCCTCAAGATGAGGCAGTGGCAGTTCTGTCTTTCTTTCTAGACTCACGCCCCAGACCTACGCAAGTCCCTACGAAATTTTTGATAGATTTGGCTTCTTTTGCCCTGAAGAAAAATTATTTTTGCTTCAACAAAGAGTTTTTCTATCAAATAAAGGGGGTGGCAATGGGGTGCCCTTTTGCCCCGGAGCTGGCTGTGTTGTTTATGTCAATGTATGAAGATACCCATATACATAACAACAACCCGTATGGACCATACATTCATAAATGGTATCGTTTTATAGACGATGTCTTTATGATATGGACAGGAGGAATCGACAATCTGATCCAGTTCCATCAATGGCTCAATAACAGGACACCTGATATTCAATTCAGCCTCTCCCATTCTGAAGCAAAAATTGCTTTCCTAGATGTGGAGGTATTCCCAAGAGCAGGGAGGTTGGCAACTACATTATTTACCAAGCCCACAGACCGGAATAAAGCGTTACTATTCCAGAGTAACCATCCGAGAAGTCTAAAGGAAAACCTTCCGTATGGGCAATTTTTGCGCGTTCGCAGAAACTGCACATATGAAAATGATTTCTCACACCATGCAGAGAAACTGGTGTCCAAACTTTGTGATAGGGGGTACCCCAAAAGATTGGTGAGAGATTGCATGAAACGAGCAAGGTGGACCCCCCGTGAAACTCTGTTGGAACTCAAAAAGAAACCCGACCAGAAACGACAGGTCTGTGTGACAACCTTCTGCCCGAATGCGAACCAGCTCAAACGCATCATTGGTCAAAATTGGCATCTAGCGCGTAACCTGGATGAGAGCTTAAAAGATCCCCCATTGTTTGCTTTCAAGCGAGAGAATAGTGTGGCTAACCATGTAGTAAGGGCCGCAATGCATACCCAGAACCAACCATCTCTCCGTCAAATGATGGGTCTGGCACCCATATTAGGTCACCATAAATGTGGCACCTGCCTTTGTTTTGAAACCACTATACAAGGCACCGTTTTCCAACATAGGGGCATATCATGGAAGCATGAGGTGTTTAGTAACTGCAAATCGAAGTTTGTAGTGTATGGAGTTATATGCCCATGCGACCGTCTATATATTGGAAAGACAGAACAAGAAGTGCGACAACGCATAACGCAACACAAATCTAGGCTGAAGAGAAATGTTGAAAATGCCCCGTTAGTTAATCATTGGAACAGGAAGCAACATGGACTCAATGACTTTAAGTGGACAGTAATATCCAGGATAGAAAAGAACCCCCGAGGAGGCGACATCAGCCTCCTTCTATCCAGAAGGGAAGCTATGCTAATTGTTAAATTTGACACGGCCGTGTCAGGTTTAAATGAGCTTTCAGAAATCTTTAAATTATAACCTCTTGTGGTTTATGTTAGTACCACTCGTGTCTGCAGTATGACCGGTTACTTTTTACCTTTGTAACCTTTTAATTTCACCCTCGCCGCTTCTTAGGCTTGGTTGGAAGTTAATGGCCCGCCGAGGACCGCCCTTGAGCCAACCCCCGACTGAGGCCAGACCCACTATAAAACAACCAGTCACTCGCGTTAGGGTAACGCGCATGCGCGAGTGACTAGTGCACTCCGCGACGCTGACCGGCTGCAGCAACCCGATGCCTTCGCCTTCGCACCAGGTAAGAGCATGTTTCATGCAGCCCGGGGGTTTAGTTTAGTTTTATGGAGCCAGCGACTTCAGTCATGTGGAGCCGATGGTCCCTGGTATACCCTTTCTAACCACGGCCGCCGTGTCTTTTGATTTATACAGCACACCGGACTCTTGCCTGCTTGTGCTGACGCTGCCACCGGCGCCGAGTCTGTTTGATCAAGACAGGCATTTTTCTCTTACATGACGCCAAGGTGAATTTTTACATTATGCCCTCACCAATGTTAAAGTGCCATACACTGACATGTGGCTTACTCATTTTTGCTCCTTGATCTCACAGGAGTTCGAGCCCCCTTTATGAAAAAGATATAGCACACCTGACTTCTATCTGCTTGTGCTGACGCTGCCATTACTACAGAGCCAGCTTGATTAAGACAGGCTCTTCACCTTCGTGATCCTAAGGTGAATTTTTACATTCCGCCCTAGCCATTATTGCAGTACTATACTTTGGTATGTGGCTTTGTATTAATTCTTGTCTTCTTGACCACACAGGACTTTGAGCCTTCCTCACTAGAAAGACACAACGCCATACTCCCTCGGCCCCCGTGGAACTCTGTCACTCAGGCATCTCCTTCCCCGGCATTATCCATTGTTGGTTACTCCATCGATAGGACACTTTGCTCTTCCTAGAGCGGTAAGAGAGTCGTACTAAGCTTACAATTTGTGAGTCTAGGTCTCCTTATTAACTCCCCTGTTTAGACTAATTACCACCCATATATCCACAGATTGACTGGTCACCTTCCCCCACTTTTCTCTGTCCTGGACCACCGACAGCAAATTAGGTGGTAAGTTGTCTTCCACACCAACTTCCCTTCCTAGCAGTTTAATAGAGTATGGCTGCGCTGCAGCGTCCTGCTGTGTTAGCACCACTAAGTCCCGTCTGGAGTGTTCTGAATCCATGTTTCACACCGATCCTAGAGTTCCAATAAGACTGGGGTCCCGCTGAGTTTTAGAGATTCGGAAATGTGCTACTAGCTTAAAGATATTTACAAATGTGTCTATCTGTCATGCAATTATTACCTTTGGAATTTCCTTTGTTTAAAAGAAATATTTTTGTTCTCTTTCTTTCCTTTTGCTCAGCTGCTCGAGGCCCTGATGAGAATCTGAAATGAACTAAAGGAGATTCGAAACGCGTAGGCCCATCACCCTACTGGTCTGCCAATTGATCTAAGAGTACACCATTGTATGGATCTCTTGCCATTTGTTGCACACTATCTATTGTCGTTTAATTTGCTAAGATTCCTTGAAATTGTAAAAACTTTTGATAGTGTTCTACTTTTCAATACAAATTGCAAACATTGTGTTCATACTAAGGCAGCACCAGTTTTATGTTTTCCTGTTGTAGATAATGTACATATGGTATGTGTGAGAGTAGTTTGCATGTTTTGAATGTATGGTGAAAGTGATATGATTGTAGTATCGAATGGTGGTTCGTTCCTAATTAATTGCATTTTCTTGTGTCCGTTTTGCATTCTTGTTTTTCCTTCAATGTTCCTTTCTCAAATGTAAAAATTATTTTTATAAAATATTATTGAACATATAATAAAATTGCGACTAAGAAGCATTCCCTTTTCTGAATTTGATTTTCAGTTTGTGGAGGATTTATCATAGTTCTAAGTTATTGTTATCAGCACTGGCATCCCCTTCTTGTTGTTTATGATATAGGCTCGGCCTTGCTGATTAGAGCCAGCCCCACCTTGTTTTCACGTACATAGTCCCAAGGCACAGATTAATAAACCACTAATAGTGCGTGCTCCTTTCCACCCATGGTCCATTATTTAAAGTTCTTCTCCAACGTCTTGGGACGCAGGCGGCTCCAGCCATAGCCCCCTATAGTCCGCCCATCTCTTCCATATCTTAAAATGCTTCCTGGGGCAGCCCCTGGCCTCAAACACTGGACGCTCCAGCCCCATGCAATAGTCCAAACCCCTTCTCCACACTTCAAGCATGGGGGCCCTGGGGTCCTTCCAGGCCCGAGCTATATCACGTTTGGCCACTGTAAGGCCCAAGACTAATAGATGACGTTTATACATGTTGCCTCCAACCTGTTCCATGATATGCAGAAGGCCGAGCTGCGGCGATCGGGGGAGGTCCCAGCCCAACACTTCAGACAAGCAATCCCAGACACCCATCCAGAATCTCGACAGCTTTGCACACGACCATACTGTGTGAAGAAATGTACCCACCGCCCGTTCGCATCTCAAACACTCAGGGGAGACAATCAAACCAGCCTTCCACAGTCGGTCTCTGGTATAGTAGGCCCTATGCAAGTATTTAAATTGTATGAAGCGTAAACGCACCGCTATAGCCGCTCCCCTCGGGGCTTTCAGGGCTTCCCTCCAGTCCTCCTCCTCGAAAGCTCCAACATCACCCTCCCACACAGAGCGCAACCGATCAAGGGAAGAGGAGCAGTGCGTGACCAGGGTCTGATATATGTTAGAAAATTTCTTTTCCTCCAATTCCCCCATAAACAACTTGGCCTCAAGGGGACTGAATTCAGGTAATGACTCCAAACCTACCAGCGAGGGGGACAAGGCGTGGCGCAGCTGCAGGTACTTGAAAAATTGGGTTCTAGGCATAGCATATTCCTCACTCAAGGCTTGGAACGACTTGAGGGTCGCACCCTTCATGACGGGCCCTAGTGTTGAGATGCCGATGGCATCCCAGCCCCGAAATCCCTGTAGGGACGCCAGTGCCGGCAGTTGCCCGTTCTGCCACAGCGGGGTCTCCCTCGTCAACTTGTTCCACTACCCCATGCGGCGCAGAGCCCCACGCCATACTCGGAAAACTACCTGGGTGACTACGGGAACCGTCTTCATAACGGTCGCTGAGTACAGGATAGTATGTAGCGTGTTCGGGTCCATCATATATCGCTCGAGTGCATAGGCCGGATCATTCCGGTCCCCATACCACCATTCATTAAGCACCAGCAAGTGAGACGCCTGGTAGTATGACAGAATGTCCGAAGTGGCCAGGCCCCCACAGTACGTGGACAGGAAGCAAGTGCGAAGAGCCACCCTCGCCACTCCACCGGCCCAAAGAAACTGACTCAGCGCCGCGTTCACCTGGCGAAACCACTGCGGTGCTATGGGATATGGGTGATTCTGCAGCTGGGATAGGAGTTGCGGGAGGGCCACCATTTTAAATATTGCCGAGCGGCCCTAAATATTTAGGGGCATTCAGGACCAAGTTGGCACTCTGTCCCAAACGGGCACCACATTACGCGCCCAAGCCACGCCCGTAACATCTGTCAAAAAGACGCCCAGGTATTTAAGTCCACCCGCCGCCTCCTGCAACATTGACGCCCATGGACCCAGCCTCTCAGCCCCCCCCCAGCACCCACAGCGTAGATTTCCGCACGTTTAAGTGTAAGCCAGACACCTCCCCAAATATACGCATTATCTCCAGGACTCTAGGCCCAGACCGATTTATGTCAGTAAGAAAGAAGAGGACATCATTGGCGTAGAGTGCAATACGATCGGACGGACCCATCTCCCACTCAAGTCCCCTCAGCAGCGCATCTATCCGCACCCACGCCGCCAGGGGCTCCATGGCCATTGCAAAAAAATAGGGGGAGAGAGGGCAGCCCTGCCTGGTGCCCCGCCGGATAGAGAAGGGTTCCGACACCGCTCCCGCCTCTCTCACAGACGCCGTCAGGTCTGTGTAAAGCAGCCGTAGGTACGAGAGAAAGCGAGGCCCGAGATTAAGGTGGGACAGAAGTGCCTGGAGGTATACCCAGCTTAGGGAGTCAAATGCCCTATCTATGTCGGCCAGTAGAAGCGCCGCCGGAATCCCAGCAGCTCGGGCCGCCTCCACCACCACCTGCGCGCGGCGCATATTGTGTCTCGTCACCCTATGGGGCATGAACCCTGCCTGATCAGGGTGAACTAAGTCTGTGATATAGGGAAGGAGGCGGTTGGCCAGGGCCTTTGCCAGGATCTTCGCTTCAAAATTTAAAAGGGAAATCGGCCTGTATGAGTGATTTTCGGGGGCCTCCCGGGTTTACAGAAGACAACAATTTCGGCGTGTCGCCAGTCCGCCGGGAGGCGACCGCGCTCCCTGGCTGCCTCCAGCGCTAGTTTATACCGTACCTCCAGTTGGAGATGAAAAGTTTTCATAAATTCACATGGGAACCCGTTAGGTCCAGGGGCCTTTCCAGTGTTCAACTCCCCAAGTGCCGTACCCAGCTTCTCCAACGACAGAGGAAGTTCCAGCCGATCACGGCCTTCATCCGAGAGCGCCCGCGGCGGAAGGTCCGCCAAGAATTTGTCAACGTCCTCCGCTGGGAGGACCTCCTGGGGGGCATACAGGGCCGCATAATACTGCGCGAAGCTGGCCGCTAGGTCCACCGGGGCCGTCACAGGGTCTCCCCGCTCATCCCGAATACCCGGCAAGGTCTGAGCCTGGAGGGTGTGTTGGCAGAGTCTGTAGAGCATGGTGCTGGAGTTATCCCCCCACTGGTAGATTCTACTCTGTGTGGCCAGCCACAGCTGGCGCGCCTCATTCAGTAACAAGGATGTGTAGGATTGCTGTGCTAACAACAGCTGCCCCACCGCCTCAACCGTGTCGCCGGTACTACATTCCCCCTCCAAATCCCGAACCCGCCCCGCTGCCTCCTCTATATCTTTCTTACGGGTCCTGTGCGCCCCTGCACACCAAGCAATATCTACACCCCGGAGCACAGGTTTTAGAGCTTCCCACTGGGCGACGGCATCTGTTTCAGGCCCATCATTCTCATCCCAGTAGTTAGATATGGCCTCCCGAATATGTGATTGATAGTGGTCCTGTTGCAGGTGCCACGTAGACAGGCGCCATCGGAAAGGGTGTCGCTGCTTGTCTAGAGAAAGGTCTAGCGTCACCGGGGAGTGGTCCGAGATACCATGGGGGAGCATGGACGTGGAGGCAACTCTCGCTATCCAGGGAGATGGTACGAACAGGTAGTCTAGTCTGGAGATGGACTTATGCACAGCAGAAACATAGGAGTATTCGCGGCTCAGAGTATGCTGGTATCGCCACGAGTCAATCCATCCCATTCCCTGTGCCAAACCGCTAAGTTTCGTAGGAGCGTCAGCTGGGATCCCCCCTCCGGGCCTATAACGGTCCACTCGTCCGTCCATCACATCATTCCAATCTCCGCCCACAATCGCCAGCACATTTGGAATGTCGACCCACACCTCAAACAGCTTCTCAATGAGCGCTTCTTGCAACGGGGGCGGGGCATACACACTACCAAAGACCATCGGCTCGTCCCCAACCATACCCTTAACAAACACAAATCTACCATGGGCATCGATCCATTGCGTCTCATGTACATAAGAGAGTCTGCGATGCACCAGGACTGCCACCCCTTAGGACCCTCTCGCAAAGCCCGCATGAAACACTTGTTGGTAGCCATACCGCTGTAAGCTGAGGGTTGTGGTGCCCTGGAGGTGCGTCTCCTGCAAGAGGAGGACGTCAGCCCGTTCCCTTTTCCCCAGCCGCAGCACTGCCCCGCGTTTTATTTTATCCAGCATCCCCCGGACATTCCAACTCACCACTCGCAACAACGCCTGCGGAAGGCCTGCTCCCTGAACGTTAGCCATTGTCAATGGGGAGGAAAATCAATAGCCTGGGCTCTCGGAGCCACACACACATACATTTTAACTGCCGAACTCGCGCAGACACTGTGTCAAACCTAACTACCCCCCCCGACCGCCCTCCTCCCCCTCTCCCACTGCCCGCCCCACCCAACAGCACCCACAACACCCCCCTTCCCCTCCCCCACTCCCAACTGCCCCCAGAACACCCCCTTCTCCCCCCACTCCATACCTCAGCAACATTGAAGTACCTGTCGCGGTATAGATCGTCGCCGGCCCCCAACGGGAGGTCTGGTACTCACTATCCCAATGGATCCCCAAAAGACAACCCACACAGTCCCAACCCACCCCCCTCTAACAAACCCTTCTAAACTGAGGGGTTGAGTCCGCCCTCTTCAAGCCTGCTCCCAGTAGCCTGTGAATGTCGTTCATACGCTGGAGGAGCGCAATCTCCTCCCTGGATCTTGATGGAAAATCTGTCCCATCCCTCGGAGATTATAATGTCGGAGATTGAGAGCTAGTAGGCCCAGTGGCCCCGGCTGCTCCGGTCTCTGATGGAGGATTCTTCTTAGTGCGAGATCTCCAATTACTCCTGCTACGTGACCGTCGTGGGGTCCGAGGGGGCCCAGTGGTGGAGGATGCATCCGAGTCTCGACCCGGGGGGGTATTCACCCTGATCCGGACCGTCTTGTCTGTCCAGGCAAAGACTTCTTCTGGGGTGTTGAAAAATTGAGTCTTGGACTGAAAGACCACCCGCAGGCGGGCCGGGTAGAGCAAAGCATACTGGATGTTCAGGCCCCGCAGTCGCGCTTTGGCCTCAGTAAAGGATTGACGTTGACGCTGAACCAGCCTGGTATAGTCCGGAAAGATTAGGATCTTGTGACTTTCGAACAGCAGAGGCTGCTTCAGGCGCGCTTGTCGCAGGATCGTGTCGCGGTCGTGGTAGTTGAGTAGCCTGGCTATCACCGGTCTAGGACGTTCCCCGACCGGCGGCTTCTGGGTCAGTGCTCGATGCGCCCGTTCCACAATAAAGCAGCGCAAAAGGGATTCCGGAGGGAGCCACCCCTCCAGCCAGCGGGTCAGGAAGGCCTCCATGTCGCCCTTCTCACAGCCCTCCGGAAATCCCACAAAGCGTAGATTGTTCCTCCGAGCACGCCCTTCTGTGTCCTCAGCCCTCAGAGCCAGGCCCTTCTGGATCCCCTCCATGTTGGCCACCCTCTTTTTCAAGGTCGCAACGTCGTCTTCCACACCAGTGATCCTTGTCTCCGCTTCCGTGATGCGAGCCACTGCGTTGCGCAAATCCTGGCACAATAACGTAACGTCGGCACCAACCGCTCCTATTTTAGCGTCGAGCATGTCCCTAGATTGAGTTATCGCCGCCATGAGGGTGGCATTATCAGGGCCGGATGGTGATGGGCCCCCGGCCGCTCCGGCACCCCCGGCTGGTCCAGTGAACTTGTCAATAGTGCCTTGTTTTGAAGTGTGACCACTGCTGCCACCCCTCGTCATGACCGCCTGTCGAGACAGGCCCCAGGGCCCAGGCAACACGGGGGTAGTGAACCGGGTATGAGCGACTGCCCTCAGTCCGGTCGTCGTTTCCGCCTGCGCAGAGTCTCTTCGCCATTCCAGGAGGGGCCTGCACCCTCGTCCAAATCAAGCTGGGCCGGGGCAGCAGCAATCACTCCACCTCGCAGGCTCCACCTCGGAGGATCCGCCACCACGCCACCCCGTCGTGGGACCGGCCACAAGATGCAATCCGTGACAGGGATCGGCCGCCCGACCTCCGTGCACCGGCGTAGAACCGCCCGCAGTCATCACATCCCAGCCGCCTAGTAGATACCCAGCTCCCGGCCCCGGGAGAGTCTTCCTAGCTGCCACACAGTGTCCTTAATGCGGGGGGGAAGGCCTCAACATTCCACGTGGAACATGCCGTCCGAGTGCGGCAGTCAGCCGTGGCCCAGGATCTTCGCTACCCCTTTAACAAGCGCCGGGGGCCAGACGCGCAGCCATGCAATGTGTAGGTGGAGGGAATCACAGGGCGGGAAGTGTGCTGCCGCCCCGCAGGCCCACCACGGTCCCCCGGTCCGACTCGACCGCCGAGTGGGACCCGATCCGCCTCCGCCGCACTCCTCACCTCACTCGCCCGTAGGGTTGGGCCCCCTGCAGTCCCGCCGACGGCCTCCGAGCCTGTACCCCACCGAGCCGCAGAGCACACCACAATTGCCGAGGTTCCGGAGGCGCGGGGCCGGCCACAGCACCACCTCCACGCCGGCCGCACTACGCCCTCGTCTGGCGTCCCCAAACTCGAGGTCCCGGCTTTGCACTTGGCAGCAGGCCGCACCTCCACGGAGCTCCAGCCGCCGCTCTACAGCCTGTTTCAGCACCCAATTTGCTGTCGGGGCACCCTCGTCCGTTCCGACTGCCGGGAACGTGGCTTAGGGCTTATCTGGGCTGGGAGAGGAAGGATTATCGGCGGATAGTGTAACGGCGGGACGGAGCTCGCTCAGGCCACGTCCGCCATGATTGCCGCCTTAGCCACGCCCCCTCAAACGCCCCCTATTTTACATAAGAGGAGAACCCCCACCGGTAGATACTGTTATTAGAAGAAAAAGACAAGTGGGCTTTGATGGTAGTTCCTCCAAGAGGTGTACAGTAGCCATCCTCATGAGTCGCCACCACACCTGCAAGGTGCTTTAAACCTGGTCGAATACTGGTGGCCATTGAGTTTTCACCAAAATGTGTATATCTGCCAAAACCATTGTGGCTGTCTCAATCTACGCTCCCAATGCTGACAACATGCATTTCCTGGCCCGCTTGTCTAGGATCCTAACAGGTTATGGGCACAACCCTCAGCTCATTTACGGTGACTGAAACTGGACATCTGACACAATCTTAGACAAGGTCTTACAGACCTGGCAACCATAATTTGCTGGATAGGGCAATCCCACAAGTGGATTTGGGAGCACGTCCTATTGGACGTGTGGTGCCTCTGGCACCCTGAGGATAAGGAATTATACTTTCTGCTTGCCTGCATGTGGTACCCAGTGTCACATTGACTTATTTCCTTTTCAAGGTGGGCCTACCCCAGTGTTGCTCGCTGTGAAATACTGGAGGCTAAAGTTATTGACCAAAGCCTGGCATTACTAGATCTAGATCGGGGATTGCCGGTGCTTCCTCCTGCCAGATGGTACATGGAAGCCTTCATGTATAAACTATCCAAGCAAAAGGAGCAACTTTGATGTCACATTCGCTCTTACTTAGGGACATTGAGGGCTCAGTGAGTTTCCAAAGGACGCTGTGGGTCGCCGGAAAGGCGGCGCTGTGGTGGCCATGATGCAAGACTCTGCAATCACAAAACATAAAGCTTGCGCTGATTTCAAAATAATTGAAGCTGAGGTACACTCCTCCACTGTTGCTACATTGCCTCTCCACAGTCGTACACCAGAAGGCCCTAGAGCAAGCCAAATGACACCATAACACATTCTTCATGGATGCAGTCGAAAAAGTGCTCTTGAAATGAAAATGGAGCAGATATGATCATGGGGAAGGCGGACAGATTGCCAGTAGCTCAGTTCCATGAGCGGGAATCCCAGTTGGCGGTCCTGGCCATAAGAAATGTGGATTGCAACCTGCTGCCACGTCCATTGGATATCTCGTACCGCTACGCTGCCTTCAATTCCACTTTTTTATATGAGGGCACCTGGCCAGTCCAGATCAAATTGATGTCTTTCTGGCTCCACGATATCGCCCCTTCCTCACGGATGATTGCTGGCTGTATCTAGAGAGCAACACCACAGAAGAGGAAGGGGCAGAGACCATATCGGAACTGCACTCATGTAAATAGCCTGGTGAAGACAGCTATCCTGGGGAGTTTTATGAAACTCTATAGGGCCACTATCCAATAAGACCATTATTACCATAACTCCCTAAGAAAACAAGGACCCGCTCTAATGCACCAGCTACTGTCCAATTTCTATAATTAATGTCAACCTCACAATCCTTGCCAAGATTCTAGCGACTTGATTGGAAAAAGTAATCTCCCAACAAATCCATAAGTCTTAAGTAGGGTTTGACGAGACTGAAGTTCCTGCAAACATTGCCAGACTCTGGCCCATGCCCTGTGGTGCATGCATGATGACCTGGAAGAGAAACCTGCTCTCTTCCTAGATGCCTAGAAGGCACTATAATGCATGGAATGGCCATACTATTTTCAGGTGATGTCAAAAATGGACCTATGCGATGATTTCATAAGCAAGGTCTGCCTTTTGTATTGTTCCCCCATAGCAGATGTTAATTGTAGAGGTTTCTTGTCAGACACGTCAGATCCACCAAAGCACTCATCAGGGCTGTCCTCTCTCCCCACTCCTCTTAGCCCTTGAACCTTTATCCACCATAATATGTCTCTCAGTAGAGTTCCAGGGCATACAAAGCGGTGGGGAAGAGATAAAAGCACTGCAGAGGATAGCTTACTTTTTTTGTCACAACCTGGTTCCTCTGTTGAAGCTGTGAATTACTGATGACTTCTCCCGCCTCTCCTGTTACAAAATCAATTTGACCAAATGTGAGGCTCCCCTTTTGACTAAGATGGCTGCTGTAGCAGGTATATGCAATTATAACATGAAATTGGTGTTCCCAAAGGCTTTAATATCTTGGTATGCAGATGGGTAGGGGACAGACACACAAGGTGGAGAATAGTCTCCTCCCCCTCTTGGAGAGGTCTAAGCAAGATTTCCTCACTTGGCAACATGTATCATTGTACAAGTGGGGATCACAGAACAAGGGAGGCCTGAGCAATGGTCTGTGTCACTGAAGCCACATGGTGAGCTCATGCCCATGTTTCCAAACTGAGCTTCCATCACCATAAGTGTGTGGAGAGCAAGAAGCCATAAACAATGCAACTCCATAACTCGTCTGGTGTCCAACTAGGTAAAAGAGTAAAAGGTTTGCTTAGAGATTCTATGGCTCTGTTATGTTATATACTTAATAGATGAGCTTTCTGAGACCTTTAGCTGCTGTATGGTCCGATGTGCCTGGTGGCCATCTTGAAGTATGCACATGGATGAATCACCAACCAATTAAATAAGTGCTTTATTGGTTGTTTTCATACGTTGCATCTCTTGGACACTACATTATAACTAAGATGGTTGAAATTAAATTTCTACTGGTGTGATTGTATGCACAACTTGTTGAATGGGTCAGATTAGTACAAAATATGTGATGGAAATGCCATGTCTAAACTAGGGTGGTGGAGTGAGCTAAAGAATGATGATGGATTATACCCAGATCAGTTGACTGGGGGTGAGTGTTTGATTTGCTCAAGCGCTCCGTCCATCATCCCCTTTGGTATTGCTTTGTTCGCCCTAAGTTGGCAGGGAATGCTCAGATGTGGGTCCCTTGCTCATTTTGCCACTGGATTCAAGCTAGCCTGGCTGATGACAGCTGATTAGCCAGAAACGGGTCCCAAGATGATTGTTTCCGGTCCAGGGAAGACATGGCTGGTAGTTCAGGCTGCACTGTTCCCATGAGGCACAGATTCAGACTGATTTGCATATGGCCATGTCTGAACTGGGGTGGTGGAGTGAGCTAAAGAATGATGATGGATTATACCCAGATCAGTTGACTGGGGGTGAGTGTTTGATTTACTCAAGCGCTCCGTCCATGATCCCCTTTGGCATCGCTTTGTTCGCCCTAAGTTGGCAGGGTATGCCCAGACGTGGGTCCCTTGCTCACTTTGCCACTGGATTCAAGCTAGCCTGGCTGATGGCGGCTGATTAGCCAGAAACAGGTCCCAGGATGCTTGTTTCCGGTCCAGGCGAAGACATGGCGTGGCAGTTGGGGCTGGACAGTTCCCATGAGGCAAAGGGTCAGACCGAATTGCATATGGCCATGTCTGAACTGGGGTGGTGGAGTGAGCTAAAGAATGATCATGGATTATACCCAGATCAGTTTATTGGGGGTGAGTGTTTGATTTGCTCAAGCGCTCGGTCCATCATCCCCATTGTTCGCCCTAGAGTTGGCAGGGTCTGCCGAGACGTGGGTCCCTTGCTCACTTTGCCACTGGATTCAAGCTAACCTGGCTGATGATGGCTGATTAGCCAGAAACCGGTCCCAGGATGCTTGTTTCCGGTCCATGGTAGATATGGCAACGCAGTTCGGGCTGGACTGTTCCCATGAGGCACAGGGTCAGACTGATTTGCATATGGCCATTTCTGAACAAGGGGTGGTGGAGTGAGCCTTAGAATTATGATGGATTATACCCAGATCAGTTGACTGGGGGTGAGTGTTTGATTTGCTCAAGCACTCCGTCCATCATGCCCTTTGGTATCCCTTTGTTCGCCCTAAATTGGCAGGGTATGCCCAGACGTGGGTCCCTTGCTCACTTTGCCACTGGAGTCAAGCTAGCCTGGCTGATGATGGCTGATTAGCCAGAAACCGGTCCCTGGATGCTTGTTTTCGGTCCAGGGAAGACATGGCGTGGCAGTTCGGGCTGGACTGTTCCCATGAGGCACCGGGTCAGACTGATTTGCATATGGCCATATCTGAACTGGGGGGGTGGAGTGAGCTAAAGAATAATGATGGATTATACCCAGATCAGTTGACTGGGGGTGAGTGTTTGATGTGCTCAAGCGCTCCGTCCAACAGCCCTTTGGTATCGCTTTGTTCGCCGTAAATTGGCAGGGTATGCCCAAACGTGGGTCCCTTGCTCACTTTGCCACTGTATTCAAGCTAGCCTGGCTAATGACGGCTGATTAGCCAGAAACCGGTCCCCGGATGCTTGTTTCTGGTCCAGGGAAGACATGGCTTGGCAGTTCGGGCTGGACTGTTCCCATGAGGCACAGAGTCAGACTGATTTGCATATGGCCATGTCTGAACTGGGGGGGTGAAGTGATCTAAAGAATGATGATGGATTATACCCAGATCAGTTGACTGGGGGTCAGTGTTTGAATTGCTCAAGCGCTCCGTCCATCATCCCCCTTGGTATCGCTTTGTTCGTCCTAAGTTGGCAGGGTATGCCAAGACGTGGGTCCCTTGCTCACTTTGCCACTGGATTCAAGCTAGCCTGGCTGATGACGGCTGATTAGCCAGAAACCGGTCCCAGGATACTTGTTTCTGGTCCAGGGAAGACATGGCGTGGCATTTGGGACGGGACTGTTCCCATGGGGCACAGGGTCAGGCAATTGCATATGGCCATGTCTGAACTGGGGTGGTGGAGGGAGCTAAAGAATGATGATGGATTATACCCAGATCAGTTGACTGAGGGTGAGTGTTTGATTTGCTCAAGCGCTCCATCCATAATCCCCTTTGGTATCGGAATGCTTAGATTGACAGTCCAATATTACTAGGAATACCTCTACGAGCCAGCAAGCTGCACCAGATGTCTCAACTTCAGTGAGTTAGAGTTTGAGTCACGGTCACAGCAAGGATAGAAGCAGACACCTGGACACACCTAGTCCACCTAAGTAGGCTCAACAAAGGACAAACATGCTAAAAGCTTGAGCTAATGCCTCTAAGCAACTACATATTCCTCTGGTCAGCATTTCGTAGCTCATCTGTGTTGTCACTATAAGAGACCAATCATATCTAAATCAGTATTATTTCTGCCCTAGAAAAGCAGTTTGACATGTACCATTTATCCGCATCCCCTCTGAACAAGCCCATCATTAACTAGATGTAACAATATAATATAACAATACTTCTTGGGGCACCTTTACCCCATTCAGTGAACAAGACATCAATAAGATTCTTCAGAACATCAATCCTTCTAAACACTTCAGTGACCTGTTGCCCCCGGCAATCTTCAAAGAATTTTAGAATGTACTCATACCCTCCTGGACAAGGATTGTAAACGCCTCTCTATCACAAGGCACGATCCCAGACTGCCTAAAAGCAGCTCAGGTGTCACCTATTCTAAAAAAGCTGAATGCAGATAAAACTGACCTCGAAAATTTCTGCCCTATCTCCAATATCCCTACACTAGCCAAACTACTGGAAAAATGCGTACAATCCCAACTTTGTGCTCACATAGAGAACTTCCAACTACTAGACCAGCATCAATCCGGCTTCCGAAGGGGCATAGTACTGAATCGGCTCTCACACACGTTATGGATGACATTTTAAAAATGCTTGACCTAAATGACTTCTGCCTCCTACTCCTCCTTGACCTCTCCTCCACATTCAACACGGTTAATCACGCCAACCTTCTATCCATTCTGAAGAACAGGATGGGTTTCTCTGGTATGGTGTTACAATGGTTCTCCTCCTTCCTACACTACAAATCAGAAAGAGTGAAGACACACCACTCCCTCTCCCAACCCTCTCCAGTACTCATGGGTGTACCCCAAGGGTCCGCCCTATCTCCTATCCTCTTCAACCTTTTCTTGGATCCTCTGGCGAAATCACTGAATTCCTCGAACATTCTCTGTGTTGGTAGTACTTGCTATCATTCCTTAGCTTGCATGTGAGCTTGCAGAAGGGATCAACCATGTTCAGTGCTCCCTAAACTGACTAGTTTTCTTTCACACCCAGGCATAGCCGCTCTGCACAGAGCAGTAAGAAGACCTAGATGTGTTTTAGCCCCACTGGCCTTGTGTTTGAGTCATAATTTTAGGCTGGTGTTGAACTGATAGATTAAGGTAGGCCACCTTCAATAATGACTGGATGATAATAAAATCTGTCTGGGAGTTGCTTGTTGTCTCATGCAAAGGAGGGGTGACCAAGCAGTGCTAATCAGATGTTTTCTTCTTGTGCATAGTGGGACTGATTTTCTAACTGTTGTTTCCAGTTCTATTGGCACAGATGAGCTAGGAAGTTATGTAAATGTTACTGGGCTGTTCCAGTAGCTTAGAAACAATAAAACATGCATTTACATTCAATATCATTTTCTCAGGTTTGGATAGGGCTCTTTCCTGGAAGGGTTACCCTTTTGTCCAACCTCTCCAATTATTTTTATTTATGTTTCCTGTTCCCTGCTATTTTCAATCCTATTTTAACTGTTAAGGTGTAGTCCCAGCTGCAGTAATTGGTTTCCTAATTATTCTAAATCTGCCTTTCCCAAAATAATAACTGTAACCCCTGCGGGCTAGAACAGAAGGTGCTCAATTCACCCAGATAATGTTATTTTGTTAGAACTGTTCATTATAATGAGTGAAAGTAGTTTGTTTAGACTTTTTCTAATGGTTACGATCAGTGTTTCTTTTATAAATGGGCTAAATTGTATTTTCCTCTTTCAGGTGATTGGCTGAAATCAGTGACTGTTCATATTATTCAAGCTGGGATTGGCAGAGCTAGGGCAGAAATCTTTCAGAAGCAGGTTCTACAGAATGGAGGTAGAGTCTGCAATCCCTTTTCTTCTGAAGTCACACACATAATTGTGGATGAAGGGATGGACTGTGATCGTGCCTTCAGAATTATGAAAATCGACAAGATTCCGGCAGGGGCCCAGCTGGTGAAATCTGCGTGGCTGAGCTTGTGTATCAAAGAAAACAAGATAGTGGACACTGCTGGATATCGCATCTTCATAACAGACCGGTATGAACATTTCTCCTGATGTTTTAGATCCATAGTTTTGCTTCGAATGTCAGTAGGGGCATGATGTTGACAGAGAACATACAATCATATACTGTTAGCTTTGCTTTAAAGTCTTAGGAAATTATCAGAGCTTGGTGAATTTGAGTGGAAGTTGTGTTGTTTGTTTGCCATGCTCCTGTGTACTTTTTTAGGTTAAACAGTAAATAATACAGATTGCTCAGCTATGGTCATCCAGGCAGTGGTGCCTAGCCTACTTGCTTAATTTTCCACCTAAGTTCTATTCGTAACAACCATGCAGAAAGAACGTGATCCAGTTGGAAAACCATAAAGTAGCAGTAGCATTTTAGTCTCTTATGAACTGTGTGTGTTGACAAATGGATTGCAAAATTACTTTTCCTCGATGCCATAATCTTCCAGCTCTTCTTTCCAGCAAGGTTGTAAGTACTGAGTTGCAGATGTTGCAATGCAATACTTACATCAGTATTGTGTCTGTTAAAATATGCACAATAAATGGTTTGTTTACTTTTCCACATCAGTTTATTGTAGCTCCCAAAGTATTTTCATCAAACTTACAAAAGAATATCTTTTGTACTGCTTAAAGTATCAGATTTAGCATCAGTGCTGAGCTAATCCATTCATTGCATTCTCTGGGAGTTTTGTTAAGTGCTGCATATCTCCTTCATTTACATAAGAGTGCAAATGCCATTTGATTGCAAGTTAGCCATTGCATTGGACCCTTTACAAACTTCCATGTTATACCAGTTGATCAACCAACTTGCATGAAAATTACAACTTTATTTAGGACACATTGGCGAGGATTATGCGCTAACCTTCCTTAAGCCTCATATCCATTGCTGAATTCATGTTTTTGCTTGTGTTTTGTGCCTGCCCAGGGAAATGGCCTAGTCAAAGCTTCCTACATTAGTAATTGGTAATGTGGCTCTCTTTTTATTTATTTTTTATTGTGTTGGCATTTAAATACAGTTAATTCAGTGCAAGATCCATGGTAGGATAAGATAGTCATTTTTAAAGCGCTCGAATGCCACAGTGTCTTGACGCTAGGTGTATACGAAAGTAGACTGGGCAGTAGAGCCGGAAGATTAGTTTGAAGGAAACAGCCAGGACTTCAGTGTTTTCCTGAAAATCTGCCGGTTGGGTTGAAGTCTCATGGTGGAAGGTAATTGGTTCCATAACTTGGCTGCACAGTGTGATAGACTCCGACCTCCACAGGTTGTTTACCTCCTTCTGAGAGAGCGACCAGAAACTAGTTAGCTGGTAGTGAGCTACCTGCTCCTCCAAGAGTGGCCTCTTAAAATCATCCATGACACAAGGCGTGTTAAGAAGATCTTTGTAGATTATTTGCACCTTGTTTTAAAAGAAAATAGCCAGTTTATTACAAAAGGCTTGGTCTGGTCTAAACTGATTAGCCTGCTTCGATTTGGCTAACTGTTAAATAGATTTAAAAAGCTCCTTAGAGGAGCTACTTTGTGCTCCTTACTGTAATCGGATCTCCAGGTTCGCTCGCTTCTTCTGCATTTGACCTGTATGAGTTTAAGGTCCGGTCCATACCATGGCGTGGTTGCTGGACCTCTTTTTACCAAAATAATTTTTTCAGGCTCTACACAGTTGACTGCTGTATGGATCCAGTCAAACTGGTAAGCTGCTTCATCATTATCCATGACCAATGTGGGGGGACACATATTAAGGGCTCGTTCTAGTTCACTCCCTTGTATCTTGTTCCACAACCAAGTTTTTACCCTGGATGGTCGGTTTGGAACTGGGTGAGTGGACTCTGTGTCCTAATGTCGAAATAGATCTCCCTATGGTCTGTCCAGGGTAGTGAAAATTTTTTGGTCAGAGTAATGACTGGATTGTTGGTGAAAATGACATCCAGCGTCTGGCCTGCTGAGTGAGTAGGTTCATACACTATTTAGGTAAGACCATATGCTGCTAAATTATCAAGGAGTCTGATAGTCTCTGAGTTATTGCTTAACTCCAAATGATAGTTAGTCACCCAAAATAGTGAGTGAGGGGAAATCTAGACATGACTCTAATAGGGTCTGGAGGGCTTGAGAGAAAGCCGTTCTAGGGCCAGGTGGCCGATAGACGAGTAGGCCTTGAAACGTGGAAATGTTGTTTAGCTTGAAGGAAAAACGCATCACCTCCGCTGGAAGCAGTGAGATTGCTTCACCTCGCACCATTAGGTGTTCACGATACATTAAGGCTATTCCCCCCTCCTTTATTCCCAATCCTGTCCTGTCTAGTCACTACATAGACTGGGGGAGGGCAATATTCTAGTCAGGGTCAGAGGTCTCATCAGTCCAGGTTTCAGTCAGGAAACTATATCCGGTTTGGAAATCTGTAACAGACATTATAGCTGATACTTGTGCTTGACTAATGATAGAGTGTTTAGTAGTAAGCAACATTAAAGGTATTGCTGTATTTAATACTATTAATGAGGATTCCTTATGTACACTGGAAAGACTAAACATCTTTGTAATATACTTGATTAAATGTATGCACTGTACACAATTCAGTTCCCTATTGGACAACGTGCATATCCAAATATATGGCTATATCAATTGAAAAGTATAGCACTGAATGCATTTAGGATCTTTTTCAGAGCACGACTCAGATGTTCCCCATTGGCCCAACGGCAAGCACAGGTATACCATTTGTAAGACATTGGATTATTGTCAATGTGCACTCTTTAAAGTCAAAAAATTAACCTTATCTCAACCCCCTTGTAGCTATGGGAGAGAGCAGACCGGCTTAACATAGGGCAATGTGCTAAGTATTTGAGCAGTACAAAAACAGTAGTAAAGTCAAAATGCGAAACTATGAAACTCCTAAATGAATTATAAAATTGAGCAACGTTTATTTAAACAAAATGACAAGAATCCAATGAGGGGAACCGCATATTTGAATTTTTAAAGTATTAATTAGAAATAGTGTCAGAGTGCCGCAGGGGTCCTTGCTCAGCCCCACTCTGTTGAATCTGTATGTGGCACCACTAGCAATTCTGGTGAGATCATTTGGTTTACAGGTTTTGTCATATGTAGATGACACCCAGATTATTGTCTCAGTGTTAGACGATATATCATCTGTGCAAAGAAATTCAAACTCTGTAAATTGGACATTGAGATTGAGATGAAGGAGAACTGTCTTTGGGGCTCACCACTCAGTGTGGTCAGAGCTCTGGTGGCCAGAGAGATGTGGCCCACTACCTACTCCAATTGCTTCTGTTAAAAGCCCAGGAGTCATCTTTGATAACACACTCACTTTTGATACTCAGGTCAATAAGACCACAAGCACATGCTTTTTCATCATTAAAATTTAGAAAAAGATACTTCCTTTTGTTCCTGTGGAGCATAGAGCTACAGTAGTTATTGCATTGATTACCTCTCACCTTAACAACTGCAACGCTCTTTACTTAAATATCAATAAATCCTCATTCAATATACTCCAGGTGATTCAAAACGTGGCTGCCCGTTTGAGATAGAATATACCCAAATGCCAGTCAGTGAGGGAGGGCCTGTGCTCTCTAAACTGGCAACCTGTGAGAAAGCGGGTCTTTTTCAATGCATTGTGGATAGTCCATCGGGCACTTTACCTTCCGGGACCACGTCCCCTCAGGTTAGGATTCCAATGGTATTTACCTAAAAGACAGCAGAAATCCTCTTCTCTGAGGAAGATGATGGTTCCTAAGTTTCGGAAGGTGGGATGGGGCGGCCGCACCTTTTTGGCAGCGGCTGCTAAATTGTGGAACACATTGCTGATCCACATTGCTAGTTTAACCTGTCACATGGCATTCTGCAAGAAATTGAAGGTATGGTTATTTTCTCTTCTGCAATTATTATTCTGTGGCAAGCTTCTTTTCTGTTGGTAGCGATTTGACGCCCTGGGGCATAGTGCACTTTATAAATCTAAAATCAAAATCAGAAGCATAAAGTGCCTGTGCTAGTCAATGGTCACGATAGACCAGGACTCAAGTAGAGTTTAACGCTGATTCAACTATATGCGGGTAAGCTTCAAAACCAGATTCATCCTGGTCAAAAATTTTACCCTCTGACTACAGTCCTTTAAGTCCCAATCCACCCCAGGAATACACTTCCAAACCCCCCAGGACATCAGGGGAGGCACTTAGAGACTCACAGGGTGGCGGGCATTGGCCAACAGTGGGATACAGTCCAGGTCAGTTGCCACAGGTCAGCTGGGCAGTTGTAGGAAGGGCCTCTTGTAGCTTATTGTGTCCCTGTACCTTGAACAAGAAGTCAGCAAATTGATACCTGTGTACAAGACAGAGCAGGTCCAGTCACAGACCAGTCCATACCTCTTCTGTTGTTCCTCTTGTCCAGGAGGAGTGTTCTGAAGTGGGAGACTGGAGATGCCACATGTATTCCCGACATGAGCTTTTGGCTGTGAATGACTCCTTACTAATGTGGTAAAAGTTTCCAGGACCGACCCTACCCACTTGGGATATTGTCAACATGGCAAATGTCTTTAGCCACGCTAACCTTGGGCTCAGAAAGCTGGGGACGTGTGTTGGAAGTGTACTATGGTAATCCTAAATTCCTCACCCATCTAACACTAACATCCCGTTTGGGGCAGTTGCTGTACCTACAATCAACCTAGAGCTAGAAGTCCGTTAGAAAAAAAGTAGATTTTTCCAGCAACCACAAAGTGGATGCACAAGAATTGTATTGGCATCATCTTTCCCTTTCATTTAAGTGCTCTCCCAGTGTTAAATCTAAAACTCATAGACAGAAGTCTAGTAGATCAAAAGAAGGGGTTTCAGCACTCATATAGTGGATATACAAGAACTGATTTGGCAGCTGGTTTCCCTTCCTTTTAAGTGCGTTCCTTGTGTTATATGTAAAACCCAGCAGACCTGTCAAGCAGGATTTTACACTGTAATGTAAGCCCCACCCTGCATATTCTGTCTGATTCAAAGGTGTCATCTTTGCCCATTCAGGTCCGCCTATTGTTTGCTCCTGGAAAGCCCTTGGCACCTTTATCACACCAATTCAAATGCTAATTACTGGCAGGCAGAAATGGAAGAGCAAAAGCAAATTTAGCCTCCAGAAACTTAAAGCAGGGAAGAGGTAACTTTCTAAAAGTTACTTTTCCATAATATTTATTACAAATATGAATTCTCCATTGAATTGGATTTTTATTAAGTGTTAAAAATAGTTGTTTGATAGGTGTTTAATTATTTTTCTAGCTAGCCCAATACCTGAGAGGCAGTATTAGGATTTTTAATCTGTACTCTAGTTTTCGACACATGACAGTAAGGCCTGTCGCAATGAAAAATAGGTTTTGGGTGCTAGTTTATGTAAGGAAATCTTAACATTACATTTCTACATGTCCTGCTTTAAAATGAAATGCACCTTGACTTGTGGACCACAAAACCTACATAGAGTGACTCATTATTGTTTAAAAGGTTGGTTTTGACCTGTCGAGGATTTATTTAAACAGGTTGAATTGTCGTTTTTCCACTGTCACAGTCGAGCTACACTGGTAGGCTTGAAGTCGTGTTTGTAGTGCCACTGTAGTAGGTGGCTTAATAGGTGCTGTAATCTACTAGTGATGCTTACGTCTTGGTACACTTTATATCATATAATAAGGACGTATAGTCAAGTTACATATTACAGTTAGGAGTAGACCATTTTCATCATGTTGTAATGAGGAGCCAGGTACTTTACCACTGTTTAGCTGGTGTAAATTGCACAGAGTTTTAAAGCCAATAAAAATATAGTCCCCATCAAAAGGTAAAATATTCAGGGTGACCACGCAGAAAAGGTGGATTTCTTAAACCTATGTACTGACTTGGGGAAGGACACGTTATGGCTGACACATTTCTCTCAATTTACCTGGAGAGAATATGTGTTAGGAAAATAACAAAACTTGCCAGAGTGTGTCTGGCTTTGGTTTATTGTCGTAAATTACTATCACCCTTTTACCCCAATACGCATTTATTCTTATTAACTTCTGAAAAACATCCCTTGTATTGGTGATAAGACCAAAAGCTTGGAATCAAGCTCAAGGTTTCACACTTCTCAAAAAACGTTCTGTGGATCCAGATATCTCTAAAAATGTCTGGCCTATATCTCTCCACCCTTCTTTTTCCAGACTATTAAAAAAAATTGTCAGTAGGCAAATATTCTATTATTTGGAATCTAACAATCTTTTGGATGAGACCCAATCATGATTTCGACCATCCTACTGCATGGGAACTGCCTCACTGGCAGTCTTGGAGGATCGCTGGGCTATTCTTGAAAACTGAGGCTCAGTTTCAATGATATTATTTGATATATACATTCTCTCACTCCATCCTCCTGGAATGCCTGTTCTATATGGGCATCAGGCACATTGCTCCTAATTGGTTCAGACATTTGCTGTCTTATAGAACTCAATCTATCAGTCTTCCTCCTTACAAGTGTTTGCCTTGTTCTCTGATCTGTAGTGTACCCAATGAGTCAACACTAAGACATGTTATTTAACATCTATGTGGCATCCTTGTCCTCAATGGTTAGGTCTCTTGGTCTCAATAGAATTCTTTACTCTAATTATTCTCATCTAATAGCATCAGTGTCAGACAATCCGACTTTCACGCAACATATGTTTAGAGCCTGTATGTCTTCTATCACAAACTGGATGAACAAACACTATCTGAAACTAAAGATAGAAAAGACAGAAGCTCATAGCTTTGGCAAACAATCTTTATCCTCGTCACACTTATGGTGGCCACCAGAGCTAGGACAGGCCCCATTACCTTCTCTGTTGGCCAGGAACCTAGTTGTTTGTTTGGATGACAAGGTGGTTTGCTCCTCTTATGTAAATGTAGTCTCTCCTTCCTATTTTCTATTGCTTAGATTAGTTAACAAGGTACATCCTCTGTTGCCGATTTTTACTCGCCAGAAGGTAGTGCATGCTCTAATCACTTCCAGATTGTACTACTGAAGCTCTTTGTACCCGGGTCTCCCCCTTACCTCTTGCAACAGTTGCAAGTAGTTTGGCAGCACACTTTTTTTAGAATCTCCCTTGCAGGCAGCGAATTTTGACTCATCTTAGGCAGTAGCATTTACTTGCAGTACGCAAGCGATGTATCTTTAAGGCTATGTGCCTGGTTGTACAGTACCCACAAACAGTGGTCCTATCTACATAAAAAATTAATCGATTCTCATCATCATGTGTTGCAGTGTTTTGGAACCACGCTAATCTGTGATATCAGAATGGTATGAGGACCAAGGGGAGAAATGGAATGCTTTGTCTACTGATATTTATGGCTCCACCTTAGAATGTTGTTTCAGAAAAAGGCCTAAAACTTGGATTTTCAATTTTTCCTAGGCCACACTGTTTTCTGACTCTGTTCATGTTGTCTTGGCACCAGGATTCCTATTTTGGGTAGCAGCTGTGCATATTAAAAAAAAGTCATTTCATTTAATTTAAAATGTGCACACACATGTACGCACTGTTATTTTAACGCTTATTTAGAACTGATTTTAGAGCAGAACAATGTGTAAACATGTCATTGTAGATATCAGACCAACAGTAGCAAACATTATTGAACAAAAATAACTTAATGAAAGTAGGTAGCATAGTACATTAGAAAAGTACATTGTTGTTTAGGATTTTAGGACCCTAGTGTAATTTTCCCGATTCATGCCCTTTATATAGGTATAAATCCTCCTATCCTTATATAGGCATAGAAATCATAACCATATTTAGACATAGCTCATGCAGTCCAAATACGGCATGGCTACTTCCACTAGTTCGGAAAATCCACAACGAATTCTTGGAAAAATCGCCTTCAGCAGTCAGGGACTTCCCCTTGCTTGAATATTGATTTGTCTAAGAACTCATGGAGTTTTCAAAGAACTGGGACTCTTTTATGACGTTATTATGTCCAACCTTACGTCAAACTCGGCACCTTCAAGGTATAAATATGCCCACACTTGCCATAGCAAATACACAGTGGTTTGAAGCAGTTCGACTATTTACTTTCCCGACGCAGCTCGCTACAGCAAGTGCCGAAGGAAGCGACCCTCCAGCAGACGCACTGAGATAGACGCTGTCTTTTCTCTCGCTGAGAAATCCAGCTCCAGTGTTTCCAAGCTACCCTAGTGGGTTGTTGGGAAATAGAGTCCTGAGTCAGAGAGATACCAGACCTCCTTCATTCTAAACCAAGGTACGGAGCTGATTAGACCCTAAGAGAAATCTTCGATAGATTCTTGGCAAAAGAATACTAGATTTATGCTACACCTCACTTACTACTTCCCTCGTACTAGATTTAGGTTAGGTACACCGGGGTAGGCGTATTTTAGAAGAACCAGTTGTGTACTTTTAGTCTTTATTTATTCATGTATGTATTCTATGTATTTTATGGTTCAGAAACCATACCATGCTTTTACAGTATTATTTAATAATACTCTTTTTACTGTACGCATTATACTTTGCAACCAGTATTACGATTGTAACAGTTCATTTCTTCTGCATGAGAAAGAAGACTGTTCAATAAATACCTTTTATTGAAAACGCCTGTCTCTCTATTTCACTGCACCTCTGGTGAAACGAAGCATGCACGATTGACTGAGGAAAATATCTATCTATTGTTTCCACAACTCTGAAGATCAGTTTCATCTTGGTGAAACAAAGTTGTCATGTTTATGCGGTTGTCAGAAACGAATCCCCTCTTGTTTATTCGAGAAAGTTTCTAGTGACCTCTGAGCTAGCTGGCACTCACAATTAAGTCTAATATATTTAATAGAGACCTAGTCGACCTCAATCCTACTTCTAATTTATAGGATATATTATTCCAATGTGCAGAGCCTATTGGGAATATAGGAACTACACTACATGGCGCCCAACGTTTGGTAAGGCACTAATTTAACGCTAGATACTAGAGTAACTCAGTCGTGCTTTTCCCAGAGACCCCTTTTTCCCGTAAAATACTCCAATAGACGTCTGGAGTGAGTAAAAGGATAAAAAATCCGCCATAACTGAGTAGGACGAAATTCCTATGTATTAGTTTTTGGTTTGTTCAACGTTGAAGGATACAGTGTTCCAAAATATTGTGCACCGTATCTTTGTTTCCTTGAAGCTTGCTCTGCAAACTTTCATTAAACAATGTCGAATAACGGCGACAACAACGCAACCGGTAGAGCTGCAGTAAATGCAAACCAACCAGGTTTAGACGTTACAGGGTTTAATGAAGACGTCGATGATGCTATAATCATCCCGGAAAACGTAAGAAAAACCATAGCTATAAAGCTTATAGAAAATGGCCTATCACCGAGAGGTGGTAGGGTAATATTTGTCATAGAGGCACATGAATATCGGCAGACAGAGGTATTCTATTCATGGATTATCTTTCCATAGGCAAATCCAACAACACATGTGTTCCAGTTCTACAAGATAAAGGAACTTCCAGAGGAATACACTCCTTTCGAGGATGTTGAAATTCCACTAACTTACCAAGAGCATCAACTCTGGTTTAAAGGTGCCCTACAACATCAAAATCACATTACCAGGCTCGGTCCATTAGGTAGACCTGGAGCAACATGGCCGGTACTAGCCAGCTGTACACCACATCCTGACATTGAACAAATGACAGGTCCAGAACTGTTAGCTCAGCTAAAACAATTAATAAAAGTACATAGACAATTGGTACAATATGTCATGCGGACTCTAACAGTCCAACCTGCTATAAGAATTCCACAGCGCACCCCTCATCAGGAGAACACAAACAAAATCACACCGGAGACTATACAATCAGTCATTGGTAAATTGCCTGCAAAAAGGGAACAAATTCCATTCTGGTTAGCTCAAAAAATTACTCAAATAGAGGCAGTATTTCCCAATAGTACACCTCATGAGAAACACAGGATTCTAACAATCTGTTTACCAATGGGGATAGTACCACACGTGGAGGACTGTGACACTTGGGGTTCAGTCTTTGCTTCAATCTACACAAAAACACATGGTGTTCTGTCTATGGCGGTAATACCAGACGTCCTGAAACAGATTCAAAATGAATACGGACCAGAACCTGCCTTGAATCTTGGTATGAAATTACTAAAAGATTACAAACAGGTCACAGCTATATTATTAGCTAACATTAAAGGTGAAGCAGCGTCCGTGGCAATCCGCCAAAAATTAAAAGAACTTGATGTAACTGAGCAACTGTATGAACTTGCATGGATAATAGAAAAATCCTATGAAGAACTAGGTAGAGACAGTTTGGGAGGGAAACCAGTAAAACCCGAACTAGCAGAAAATCCTGAAAAAGTTTTCATCAAAAACAATTTAACTACTCCCAAAAAGAAGTGGGAAAATACTAGACAGTCACTTCCTAAAGAGAAGCTTTCCCGATCAAGAGGTAGGTCTCCTCAAAGGGAGCCCTCTGAAAAGAGATAAAACCTCAGAAATAGGGATAATTTGAGAAAACCTGATAGATATCAAGATACTGATACACGTTCCTCTCGTACCTTTCAGACTTCCTTGCAGAAATCCGAAAGAAGAGGATGATCAGAACACAAAGAAGAACGCGTGAAGTCCAAAGACGATCAGCACGTTCCAAAAAATAAGAAACAACAATTCACCAAGAAAAAGTAGCAGGTCTAAAAATCAGACATGCAGAATATCCTGAGGACACAACTCAAGAACGGGGAGTGGGCCCAGACAATGCTGGACAGTGCAGCAGAAGTTACCATAGCTCGCAGGATATTGAAGGATCATCTGGAGACAGTGGACTTGAATGAACGAATTCAAGTTGAAACTGCCGATACCAGGGTTAGTGTACCCCATAAGTTATATGAAGTAATGCTCCGGATGGAGGGGGACATAACTAGGAAAATAAAAGCACTCTTTTGGGAGAAGCTCTCTAAGGGTTATGTCATAACCCTTAGAGAGCTGAAAAAGACTGGCCACCTCAATTTGTCAGCGAGTGCCCACATGGCGAAGACATCATTATGCCAGCCTTCTTGAATCATATTCCAATTCATAAAAAAAACACCTATGCCAGAAAATGGTCTGTAGCCCAGGCTCCAGCATTGTATAAAAATCATGTGGGATGGGATGAGGATTCTCCTCACCATAAAATCCAGTTGAAAAATCAACCTAATGCTCAGAGGCAGTATCCAGTTAAGCAGGAAGCTAAAAAACAGGTCAGGGAGATCTTAGATCAACTTGAATACCAAGGGGTGATTGAAACATGCACCTCATTCATGAACAATCCTTTGTTTCCTTTTTGCAGGTTTGTCTAGGCAAGAGTTGTTTCAAGCCCTCCAGCGTGGAAACCCCTCTTCCTCGATAGTAATGCGCCACCGTGGCCCAATGACTAATGTCCTGCCCGGTTTTCTTTTCCCAACAGAACCTCCTAAAAGACAAACTTTTCCTTTCTAATTACCAACGACGCTGATAGAATTCAAATAAAAATTACCCGGTAAGAGCCTGCTCTGCTAAAACCTACCAAACACTGCCCCCCTAGAAGGCCATATAGACCTTCGAGCACGCCCCACACCCCTGTACAAATAGCGGTAACCTTTAAAACATCATTTGCGCACTGAATGAGTATGCAAAGAAACCTTTGAGCACGTTCCAGTCGCGGAAAGTTATCCTAAAGTACAACATTGTACGCACTATTACGGGAGAATGTTCGAGCCACTCACTACTCACCACATGTCCTTAACTTGACATCTGTACCTAAGGACACTGCGCAGCCCCATAGCACTTGCCTACTTTTTAATAACTTTCGTAACTCATGATACCAGACGCGCTCTTCATTACGTTTAGACAAAGGAGGGACTCGGGAAGGACAATATTTAACGGGGTCCAGCGTACAAGTCCAATAACTAGTAACACAAGAAAGGGTACAGAGTTCCCCGGGAAGAGTGGAAAAGAAAAAGTGCATGTACTGAAAGAAGAGGGGAATCCCCTTGTTGGAATTAAAACCCTCACACACTCAGATAACTAGGTGTCATGCTTCATCATATGGGTTCTGCTCCTCGTCAGACTGGCGCTGCAATGTCTGACGGGCTCCCGAAACCGGGGCTCTTTATCGGAGATCTTTTGTTCCGGCCATATGGTGCATGCGTGTGAGAGGGCGGGGAAGTGTAGTCGTGGCGTGAAAGGGTGGATTTTAAAAAAGGTGGGCCAGTCCACAATGTGATTTATTCGTGTGGTTGACTCCCTTGATTAAAAAGTGGGAGGGGAGGTAAATGCACTGGATTCATCCATGCATATTAACTACTTCCCTCTGGTCAGGTCGACATGTTTCTTGCCCAAATGGCAATCCCTCAGGACCTCGGTGAAAAGTACTACACAAAAAAATTACAGTGTGGTATACAACCTTCTTTAGTAGGTTATACAGGAACGCAGGCCGATAGGTCCTGCTGAAGTATTGCGACCTGTAAGAATAGAGACATATCACAGGACAGCACAGTGAGTGCATTATTCCATCGTAAGTGGTTCGCAAAAGTTAATATCAAGTACACACACAGGAGTGAAGGGTTAAAATCAGTGAACAAGTTTACAGGCATAGTGAAAAGGTAATTGTATCAAACAACCACCTTGCTTATGCAAAGTCATGCTCATTGGAGTTTAGAAGAAGCAAGAATTACTGCAAAATGAAGGAACCGGGCTATTTTGCTTACCCCAGAGATTTCCCCAAGGTGCCCCGCAGACTGCTCCCGTGGGATCGGCTGTTAAGGTATGGTACCTAATAGGGATGAAAAGTAATGGGCGATGGATATTACCAGTGGGGTTCAATGGTGTTTGGTGACAGGGAAAATAGAATTGGTAAAGCCCAATATGGACAACACGTGAAAGCTGCCAGCCAAACTCGGACCCGGAGTGGGGGTTGCTACGAGAGGACAAGTGCCCAGTAATGCAGTATTAGGCAGTAGCGGTTGTCAGATGCTCGAGGGGCGCGGGAGAACAAGGGACCATACGCCCTTCGAGCCGCGCCTCCGCCGGTCAACCAACGGAAAAGCCGAGGCTTCGACAGTGCGCTGTGACCCGACCAACCACAGAAACCAGGCAGCAAACTAACCCCACAGGCGCTCTTCATTACGGTCTTTCCTTAGCCACGTGTAATTCGGCATGACCACCAAATAGCTTTTCACTACCCCATGTGAAACCACCTTTAAGCCTCTACCACACTTCCCTCAACACTCCTACAATCACGACTCAGATCACGATGCTTCCATATCCCCTTGCACCAGTCACTAAAAAACTCTTGTTTCCCTCTTTTTCTAAATAACGCAGAACCCTGCTGAATTGGACGCCCGACCCTTCACTTTTTTAAATATGCCTTCGCTTTTCTTACATTTTATATATTTGAATGTTGATATTCCTCCTATGCTCCCAATTTATCTTTGATATGTCACTTTAATGCATGTGCCATTACACCACCACCTGTGCCTTTCTTATCTTATATTTTATATAATTGAATGTTGAAATTACTCCTATGCTCCTAATATATCTTTAATATGTCACCTCAATATGTGTACCATTACACCACCACCTGTGCCTTTCATGTACCAAACTCCTTCCAGGACTTAATTGCAACTCTCATACCTGATTAATATGGCATTCTTTCTTAATGGACCTTGCGTCCCCCAATACCAATACTGTGCACCGGTCTCATCCTCATTGGGGCATATTCATGTAATTATCCGTCGCCTGACTGAATGTCGTACCTATGTATCTGTGATTGATGCCTATATGGCATCTAAAACGGCTTAAAAAACATTTGCAACTTACAAATTGCTCATACTTGAATGACATGTCGGATTCTCTAAAACGCCTCAATCGGCGCAACTTTCGCAATTACGCCTTTGAATATGAACTTTTACCATGCCGTCCTAACATGTTGTGTTGTAACTTTGCCTCCTCCTCCCATCCCATTTTGAAATTATCATTTATGATGAATGGTCTTGACCAATTCTAAACATGCTTAAATATACATATATTATTATTTGTCAGGGGTGCGTTCTAGCACCTACCCTGTTCTCACTCTTCGTCAACGGGGTGGCTGATTTACTCTCCCTGGTCCCCACTGATGCCCCAGTGTTGGCAGGTGATTACATTCCTATCCTCATGTTTGCGGACAATACTTTAATTATCTCCAAGACACCCTGTGGCCTGCAAAGGGCCCTTCACTGGTTTGGAGATTTCTGTCAGAACCGGGGATTAGAGATCAATACGGCAAAGACCAAGTTCATGTCCTTTAATGAACATAATTCATTTCGGGGCAAAATCTTTATGAATGATGCTCCCTTGGAAAAAGTCAGTGCCTTCTCTTATCTTGGTTTAACCCTTCAGAAGGATATGAGATGGACAAACCAACTTGACGTAGCTGTTTTAAAACAGAAGCAACAGGCAAGGATCCTTACAGCCAAATTCAAATCTTCCTTTACCAAACCAATCAGTCCGGTGTTAGAGATATATGGCACAAAGGTACTAATCTCTGCCTTATATGGAGCCGAGCTATGGGGGTTCGTAAATTTGAACCAACTACCTGTAGCTGAGAATTCCTTTTTATGTAAGGTTACCAGAGTCCCGCAGAGTACACCCACGCGTACTTTACTATTAAATCTAGGCAGGAAAGCAGTAGAAGACCTGGCGAAACTTCGCCCTCTACTATACTGGCGAAGACTGTGGTGTACCGAAGAATTATCGCATTACGCCAAAGGTCTCAAAGATATAATGGATGCTGACCGCTTTCATAAGATAAAATGGTTGAAAGAGATTAGATTACACTTATCGAACTTGGGCATGAGTGAACTGTGAAATGATCCTTCCAATGCTGTCTTTCCCTCAAAAAAGATTTTGAAGGAGAGGTACTGGGAGATGATCATGGCTTCCGGTTGTTCCAACGGACTCTCTAAGCACCTAATGGGCCGTTTCTTGGAACTCAAATCAAGGCCTGTGTTAGAAAAATACTGGGATGCTATTGAGAAACCATATGACCGAAAATTGTATTTTCAGCTAAGGGTAGGAACCTTACCGGTTAGGTTTTTTACTAGTAATTGGGCAGGAGCCACTAATAATGTATGCCCATTGTACCCTGATAGTCAGGAAACAATAAGTCACCTACTGTTTTTTTGCCCATCATGCTAAACCTCGCAGTATGTGGGTTAAACCTATTTGTAACCTACTTGGCTTTAGAAGGCATGAGAAAGCACTTAAAGTCTTAACTACAGATCCAGCCTTGCCGATAGCAATAGCCATGGCTAAGTTTTTGGGTTGGGCTTGGTCTATTTGAGCAAAGGTGCCACACCTGGTATGCCAATAATTGATAAATTATCATCGTATCATCAGTCCCGGAAGTAGATTGAGAACTGGAATAATGAAATGTCTCAGGGTTTTATGTATGAATTTTAAGGGGTATCCCATCATTGATTATCAGGATGTATTCGTCAGTTAGTAAAGGAATTTAATAATATGTTAATTCATTAGTAAATGTTTGTATATTTGTAGTTCTTATTTATTTCTTATTGCTAATGATGTATTGATGAAATGGTGTTGTTGTGCTTTTATGATATCACTATCGAATAAAGCTAATTGAAATTGAGAAAATGAACATATATATTACGCTTGAATATTTAAAAAATGTTGGTTTTCATTTCCCCATACCTGTATGACTAACTATCCTTCACCCAATCTACACTCTACTCTCCATCCACATCACTGTGGTACTCTCACCTCTTCCGCCCTTTCTTCTTACCTATAATCCTTTTCTATCTCTCTTCCCTTAACACGACTATATGTACCATATACTAACAGCCCCCTACACTAACACATTTCTTCTTTCTGAATGCACTCTTCCCCTATACTCCATCTGACCACTCTTCACCTTATCTCTCCCCTTTTCCTCAACTCTAACCTCCCTGCCCACCCCAACTCACCACTCTACGACTACACAACACTAACCCTTTTGCTCTCTCCTGAATTTCTCTCACTACAGTATGCACAGCCCTGAGGAAGCCCCAGGCCGGATGCCCATGTAAGGGGGCGAAACACGTGTTGGCTGTCTCTCTTCGCCGACTCTTATGAATAGAGTACAAATAAACTCACTATGAACAAATACAAAAACCATTGCGGAATTGGAATTTTTTCCAAGATACCTGAAACAACTCTTGCCCAGACAAACCTGCACAAATCCTGCTTACCCTAGGGGCACTCCCCCTGTCAAAGGCAAGAACCAAGAACAAAAAATCCACGCTCACTTTCTGGCGAGTAAGGGATTGGGACCTCTTTCCCCTCATTTCCAAAAAACAACCCTTTGTTTCCTGTCTCCAAGCCAGACAATATGCGTCGTCTAGTTTTGTACTACAGACACTTAAACTCTTGTTGCAAAACTTTTACAGTTCAAAATGCACTCAGTGCAGCACTGATGAATAGCACTGTGCGAAAAAAAATTAAAACTACATAAGATATTTCTAACGGTTTCTTTTGTCAAAACATTGCACCTGAAAGCAGGTGTTTGACCGCTTTCTCAATCATGGGGACACAGCATCATTTTGCCGTCTCCCTCAAGGATTCAAGAATAGTCCAGGGTTATTTTCAGCCAGAGTAACGGAGTTAATACAAACGTATGATGATGAGGCATTATATTATGTCGATGACATCTATCTTACAGACAATGACTTTGATGTGCACTTGAAAAGAGTGAACACCATAATACTTGGGTTTGCTTCTGAAGGGTACAAATTCAATTTTAAGAAATCACGAATTGCCCACCTCAACACCCTTTTCTTAGGATACGAACCTTCAAGTGAAGGCAAAAGCCTAGCAGCCAACTTTTTAGAAAAGAGTGCGCTGCTCGAACCTCCAAAAGCACTGAAAAACGTAGTCAATTCTAGGGTTCCTGAATTTCGGAAGAACTTACATTCTAAACTACGTAGAAAGGGTTAAACCTCTCTACGAATTAATCAAACCTGATTTCAAAAAAACTAATTGGACTCAAAAACACACAGAAATTTTGCGTTCAGTGCAAACAGACATGTTAGCAACAAAACATTTACAAACACGCAACAATGTACGCAACCTTGTATTCCGAATCATCCCAGGGAGATGCGTATTCACATACCTAACCTTTAATGAAGGTGAAAAGGTACAAATAGCTTACAAATCACACTTGTACACACAAGCTGAAATGAAATTCACTTCTACAGAAAAAATTCTGACAGCGGTTTAAACTGCAGTAGCAAAAGAGAGAGCACTCGCGCTGGGTAAACGCATAATGGTCGTTACGCCTGTACCTGCCTTAGAGGCAGTGACAAAAGCAAGCATTCCAAGTGCAAAAGCTTTACATCCGAGATGGATACAATGGGTTAACTCTCTTGCTGTAACAGACGTTGAGTACGTTTTTGACCCCTACTTAAAAACACGAGAATTTCTACAATATGAACAAGAATGTCCTCTGCCCATTGACATTCTGCCTCTAGAACATTACGGATGTATAATCTATACTGACAGCTCAGCACAACCCGCAATTGGGGGCAAACAAGCTTATAGTGCTGCGTGCGCGATTGTTAAAGGCCGCTGGCGCAATGGTAAATTCAGACCTTTGGTCACAAAAACTCAGTCCTTAGGAGATTGTACAGCTCACCGAGCTGAACTCCAGGCTTTCAAGATGGCGCTTGAGAATACTGATCACGAATCCCCCACACTCGTAGTGTGCGATTCGTATTACTACGTCCAGTCCTACAATGAATACTTGCAGAATTGGGTACAAAACGGTTTCAGAGACGCAAAAGGTGGCACAATCAAGCATAAATTGCTTTGGGAACAAGTAGTTCTATTACAGAAAGAACTACAAAAGACTCACGTGATACATACACTGAGTCATCAGCGTGATGGCGTTCACTTTGCAGGGAATTCATTGGCTGATGAAGCCGCGAAGGCAGCTGTGCAAACGGCTTCCGTAGCTGCAATCACTCGTTCAAAAACGAAAATAGACAGCGAAATAATGCAAGCTGTCACTGCCTCAGTAAAAGACAGTGGTAAAACACATCCAAGAGGCTTTCCACTCAAGTACTCATATATAACTGATGCAAATAATGTTCCTTTTGCTCAAATTCCTGGAGTTGGGGATAGAGTAATTCCAAACTTGAAACACAGATTAGGACTAATTTTAGCGGCACATGGAGGGCTTGTTTCTGCGCACGCAGGTGTTTCTGCCACAGTGTCATTATTAAAGCAGAGATTCTGGTGGCCGCGCCTGAGGAAACAAACGCGAAACTATGTTTTGGAATGTGAAATCTGCCAGAAAATGAAAGTTTCAACAGTGAAACGCCCGGCACAGACGCCCCTTCTAATTTCAGATAAACCATTAGCGTGCGTTTATCTGGACCACTGTGGTCCCTTACAGAGGGATTGCAACTATAAATATATCATGGTCGCAGTGGATTCCTGCTCAAGATTCATTTGGATGTGGCCTCAGCGCTCGGCTGACGCCCGAACTGTTATAAAAGATTTGCGAGTCTTTATCGGCACATACGCAATCGGCACGCTACATTCTGACCAGGGTCCTGCGTTTAGCTCCAAAGCTTACAAAGAGGCCATGGCCAGCTTGAGCGTTGCATTGCGGTACGCAACTCCATTCCATCCTGGGGGAAATGCGGTAGTGGAAAGAAAAAATCGAGACATAAAGGAATCTATAACAGCAAGGGTATTAGTGTCCAACGTAGTCTTAACAATCTGCCAAGAAATTCTCTGGGTGGAATCACTCCATATGAAATACTTTTTGGTACTAGAATGCTTATCCAGGACCTTGATCATCACTCTTCAGTGGTAGAACAAAAACCCTTTGATATCAAAGAGCGTTTGGCTGTTTTGCAGGACTTAAATGAAACACGAAGAAGTCTGAGCAACACAACACAGAAGACAACGACCACTGAAGAAAAACCACCTGTCCCAGCAAGACCTGTCTGGATTCCAAAGATTGGGGATCTAGTCAGGGAAAAGATCGCGGTCAAGAAGGAATTTGGGCCTTCTGTCAGACAACCAGTACCTGTCTTAGCATCCACGGTACAAGATCAGTGTTACTCCCGCCCCTTGCTGGAAGAAAGGAGAACCGAGTCGTATCCATCGACCTGGTCAAACCACATCATGTGGCCGATAATAAGTAGTAGGCCCAGTGGACTCCAAAGATGTAGCAGAAGACCAAATCTTGCTACTATACAAGAGGTTCAAACTGAAAGACTCATCACGTTTGAAGAATCTACAGTGAGAAAAGAAGGACTATGCAACAAAGCCATGGAACTTGTGCCTCTTGAAACCCAAATAACAGTTCGTCAAGACACCCCTGTCTACAATGATGTATCATCTGACTATACCAATAAGTCAAGGGAACAAGCAGCTCCAGCGATTTCAAATAATCCGGATGCCATACCAACAATTGACAGAACTGCCTCTGGCTATTTCATCAACTTTGATGACTTTTCTGATGATCCCAGAGAGCACGAAATAAAACCAGCAAATGAAACATTCAAGGAACAAGTAACTGAACTTTGTCACCAGCTTGCAAATACATATCTTGTTTCACCATGGGCTGTATTTTGGATTGTGCTAGGTTTACTTTTTCTCCTACTCATTCTTGTTTTAAGTTTGGGAAAGCTGATAGATGGAAAATAAAGTAAAATGGACACAGCAAGTAAGAACATCAACTTGCTCCTGAAGCCAGACAAATCATCTCATTGTGAACAAAGAGACCTGTCATCAGTGAACATCACAGCCATTCCCCTACCTGGTGGTATAGCATGGGACAGAACTGATTATGACATTTATGGTCCTGTTGAGCTGTTGAAGATTCCACACCAATTTAAGGTTTCCTTGAGTGATTTTGTTTCACCCAGCACATTTTCTGATGATTGAGACTTTGAGACTGTTAATAACATGATGGCGGATTTAGAAATGTCAGCAAAATTTGAAAAACATGAATACTTAGAAGGTTCATCAGACTATGAACAAATGTATTGTTTTAATCATTTTGGTCATCATTATTTGCACAAATCAGCAAATCCTAGAAATGTTTTAACTTATAATCAATGGGAACATTGTCCAACGCCACCAAAGGGTAGCTCTAGAACATTTTATAAAAAATTTCCAATCTTTTTCAGGTTTCAATACCACAAATGCAGAAACATTTTACTTTAGAAATGTTAATAAGACAGGAATTAAAAGTATGTTGACTAATACTAAGCAAATGTATTCTGCGGCCTTTTATGCTCAGTTGTCCACATTGGGGTTTGACTTTTGGAAAGACAACATTGGGACAAAAACTGAATGGGGCACAAAAGACTGGCAGGTGCAAGGTTTAGAAGCATTATTTAGAGCCTGCATCATCCCAGAACAAATACTGTTCTTAAATGAAACTGTTCAACAGACATCTTGTCTTGGCCTGGCTAAGATAAAGGATTTAAACAAACCGTCCATACCAAAACCCACATCTGATAGTAATACCACTACAGATGAGGACGTAGGCGTAAACCACGTTTTAAAACAGAACAGAACTAATCCTGATTGGAAAAAATTGTTAATCTGGCCCACAGACACGAATAACTGTCAAGATGGATTCCTGAACAAGAAAGAAAGGTTTACATTAACTAGGCCAGATCCAAGATATATCCGAGACAACATCCAGGGATAATAACAACTTACAGTGTAGGAAAACTATGCCTTGAGTGGCTACAGAAATCCACACTCCCGGAAATAAAACAACATTTAACTCTACTTAAAGATGGTGTTGAATTAAGAGACTTCTTACAAGGGCCTCTTAAACCACGTCATAAACGTTTCATATACGCCGGTATTTACGCTGCTTATAATGAAGCATGGAAAGTCACGCAGATGAAAACTGCAGAACGAATATGAGATATAGATCGTATTAATTTAGAGAAAGCTCTCTCTGTAGTTGACAATGGTATAACAACTCTGTCATCCAGAATGTATTCTTTGGACAGCATTGTCTCCTCTGCCATAGACATAATGGAACAGGACTTGCTTATGTTACAACATGGCCAGTCTCAATTGCGTTCTATATTGCTGCTAGGCTGGACGTTACAAAACCGTCGTACTGGCTATGTGCCTTGGCGTCTAATCAACACCACGTCATTGTTTACTGGGTTTAACCTTACAGATGAAAATATATCTTTGGCACAAAGGGGAGCAGACTATACGGTGCTGAGCATAGAAAAACTAGAGAGATTACCATTGACCGTTTCTGAGAAGCCAGCCGTTGAATGGATAATACATTGCACCATCACGATACCAGTGACGATTTTCCAGTTTCAGTATTGCTTAAAACACATACCAGCAGTCCTGTATGAAAGGTTGGGTAAAAAGTACATAAAGTCGACCTGGGATTTACCATACACACACAAATGTTGTAGTGGGGGAAAGGAGGTGTTTCTTAGTAGTAAAAAGTGCAACAACGCACTAAGCGGAACTCTTCTATGTCAAGGCATTAATTTGCATGGCGCCTGCCATGGTTCTTCAAACAACTTATCATGCCACCTGCAGGGTTCCCTGGCAGCCATGATAGATCCAATTTTTAGGCAGCTTTCCAATGGAAGCTACATAATGCTGAATGATCATAGCTGTTGTGGAATGATGCCAGGGACAGCCTATCTCGTTAGTGTGTCAGCCAGGGTCACTTGTTGTATGCAAGTATTGTTTCCTAAGAGCAACACAGACGGGGAGTCGCCGCTATGGCCTTCACTGAACATCTCTTCTATACGAATTGATACAGAATGAAAGCCATTCTTTTACAAAGAACTGCCACTGACCTCGTCCAGAGAGACGTATGATTTGCAATTTGCAAGGACTTCTGCAGAGATACATGCCCTATTATCAACAAACTGCATGTTTGTCGTATCTTAAACATGTCTGATACCAGTGGTATAGTACATGTATTTAAGATGATTTTTTCGGGACTGTTAGCACCGTTTGAAGCAGTCCTGGGCATTTTTTCTAACTTCGTGCACTCTGTGTTCGGCGGCCTGCCTGTCATCTTGGGACTCATAGCAAGGATACTATTTTTGTTTCTTCTGCTCCGATATGGCAATTCCAGTCACCAGCGATACTCAGATTACCATGGAAAATGTTCTTCTTCTGGCGATGCATTATCGTGACCGACTAACACAGATTCTTGGCTTGGCTCGTTTGAGAGATCTGAATACCACGTGGTACCTATCGTTCAGACCACTCTGGCAAGATTGCATCCTACCTGTTCTCCGATGCTTGCTTTGTGGAGAGGAATGCGTGTTAGATATCTGTCTGACATTTCCATCAGCGCTGCCAACAGATGTTGACGCTTTACTTGGTTCGGTAACGGCTCATGCTTTGTGATGCTCCCAACGTCTACCAATCTTGATGACAGCATTCTTTGAGGTCTCACCAGCAATTCCAGCTGGGGGTGAGATACGTGGCCCAACAGGCACACAGGTACCATCTACTGCGAACATTGCTAATGCGACTAACGCTGACGGCGATGCTTCTCATCTGTGTACAATTGATCTACTTAATGAAGTGGTTCAACTTTCATCTACTGTGGTAGACGATTTCTTTGCCAGCCTTGATGACTTAATGTTTTCTCCTGACACCGAGAATAACTTTTGAAATTAGCACACTGCATTCTATGTACTCTGATTCGACCTACATTTTTTCTAAACAAAACATCTAACTTTGGAACTCTATTTTTCTACGATTTTATTTGACTTTTTTCCAAAACTGAACTTTGGCACAAAGTAATCTGCTTAAAGTAGTACTATTCTTAGAGATCAAGAATTCTTTGAATACTTCCTAGAAACAATATTGACCTTATCTACAAACTAAAACAGTTTATATATTCTGCAATGGGATGGTCTCGAAAAAAATAAATTCTGTACCTAAGAGCCATTTCATAAATGTAATTTTCGCGATTCATTCAGTTAGCATTGTCGATGTCACCCTATACGCTTAATATGAAGTCATTGCTTTTAAATGCATACTATACAAATGCTCATTTTACGTGTGCGACCATTTTTAAAATGCAAAAACAACAGTTGATGGACAGAATGCAGAACAATGTCATACATTCACCCCAGTACAGAGATCTGGGCCTAAATCCATCTTTTTTTGCTCACCATGCCATTCCAGTTTTAAAATGCAACTTTTGTATTTTGGGGTGGGATTGTAAAACACATGCTTTAGATATGTTTTAGTGCTTATAATTTAGTAATGTTAAACATAATAAAGTGGAGTGGGTGTTGTATAGGATTTTAGGACCCTAGTTTAATTTTCCCAATTCATGCCCTTATGTAAGTATAAATCACCCTATCCTTATATAGGCATAAGAATCATAACCATATTTAGACATAATTCATGCAGTCCAAATACGACATCGCTACTTCCACTACTTCCGAAAATCCACAACGATTTCTTGGAAAAATCGCCTTCAGCAGTCAGGGACTTCCCCTTGCTTGAATATTGATTTGTCCAAGAACTCATGCAGTTTTCAAAGAACTGAGACTCTTTTATGACGTTATTATGTCCAACCTTACGTCAAACTCGGCACCTTCAAGGTATAAATATGCCCACACTTGCCATAGCAAAAATACGGTGGTTTGAAGCAGTTCGACTATCTACTTGCCTGACGCAGCTTGCTACAGCAAGTGCCGAAGGAAGCCGACCCTCCAGCAGACGCACTGAGAGAGACGCTGTCTTTTCTCTCGCCGAGAAATCCAGCTCCAGTGTTTCCAAGCTACCCTTGAGGGTAGTTGGGAAATCGAGTCCTGAGACAGAGAGATACCAGACCTCCTTCATTCTAAACCAAGATACAGAGCTGATTAGACCCTAAGAGAAATCTTGGATAGATTCTTGGCAAAAGATACTAGATTTATGCTACACCTCACTTACTACTTCCCTCGTACTAGACTTAGGTTAGGTACACCGGGGTAGGCGTATTTTAGAAGCACCAGTTGAGCACTTTTAGTCTTTATTTATTCATGTATGTATTCTATGTATTTTATGGCTTAGAAACCATACCATGCTTTTACAGTATTATTTCATAATGCCCTTTTTACTGTACGCATTATACTTTGCAGCCAGTATTACGATTGTAGCAGTTAATTTCTTCTGCATGAGAAAGAAGACTGTTCAATAAATACCTTTTATTGAAAACGCCCGTCTCTCTATTTCTCTGCACCTCTGGTGAAACGAAGCATGCACGATTGACTGAGTAAATTATCTATCTATTGTTTCCACGACTCTGAAGATCAATTTCATCTTGGGGAAACAAAGTTGTCATGTTTATGCGGTTGTCAGAAACTAATCCCTTCTTGTTTATTCAAGAAAGTTTCTAGTGACCTCTGAGCTAGCTGGCACTCACAATTAAGTCTAATATATTCAATAGAGACCTAGTCGACCTCAGTCCTACGTCTAATCTATAGGATATATTATTCCAAGACGCTAAGCCTATTGGGAAAATTGGAACTACAATTACAACATTGTAATGATCCCTACACATCTAGCCCTAGCTAATAAACATATTAGCATTCAAATCTGCTGTTTTATGAGGAATTGATATTTAGATATTGTTGTTGCATGCCTGAATTTCATTTAATTTGGAGTCCCCAACCTCCCTTCTAGACAAGGTCAAATTTTGTTTATTTAACCCCGTTTGTTATTAAACTATGGCTTTGACGCTGTTACATGGAAAACCGCTCTGCTTGTCCTGTAATCTGAAGCTCTTCATGCTCTTATTGAGAGGGCTGAGAGTAATCTTCTACATCATTTGTAAAATGATTTTAAGAAAAATTAACCTCATACCTAAAGATGTAAGTTGGGATGAAAAGCATCAGCGTCACTTAAGTGTTCATATTAGTAAGTAAAAAGTAAGTAAGTAAAAATATATTTATAAAGCACTCGAATGCTGCGGCGTCTTGGCGCTGAGGAGGTGAGAGTGGAGCTACTCAGTTCAGACGTGAACTTAGTTGGAAGGAAACAACCAGGTTTTTGAGCATTTTCCTAAAATGCTGCCTGTTTTGCTGTATCCTCATGGCGGCCGGCATAGCTGTAGCCTCATGGAGGCTGGCAGCTTGTTCCCCAATTTAGCTGCTCAATGGGACAGACTCCTGCCTCCCTATCTAGCTCTGCGACTTTTAGGAATCTAACCATGTTAGTAGATCTGAGATTTCTAGTAGGCGAAAACTAGAGAAACAGTTTCTGTATATCCACGGCTCCTCCGCCGTACAATGCCTTGTGAACCAGACAGAGGGCCTTGAGTTCTTGAGGAGGCAGCCAGTGCAGTAGCCTAATGCTAGCAGTAGTGGGATGACCTTTAGGAATATTTAGAAGTAGTTGCGCAGATGCGTTTTGTAAGGATTGTAGTTTGGCCATCTGCGCCTGTCAATGCTGAGGAATAGTGCATTACAGTAGTTTACTTTGGAGAGAATGAGAGCTACTAAGACAGGTTTGCTGAGCTCCTGTGGAATGAACAGCAGGACCTTACATAAGATCTTCAGTAAAAAGAAACAGGCAGACGTCAGGCGACTAATCTGGCCTGCGAAGTTTAGCCGATTGTTGAAAATCACTCCTAGGTCCTTGCCTTAGTTGTCAGGCGCGGACACTCACCCACCTCAGTTGGCCACCATGTTCGATTCCACAGGGTTGGGCCCTTCCCAAACACTATAACCTCCGTTTTATCTGTGTTAATTTTAAGAAAGTTATTCATCCAACTCATGATGTCAGTCAGGCAGTTATGGAAGCTGATGGCTGTAACCTCGGTTTTTGTGATTCAGATATGACAATCTGAGAGTCATCCGCGTACAAGACCATAGTGAAACCATGCTCTCTGATGAGTTTGGCCATCGGGGTGACATAGATGTTGAATAGGGTCAGTGTTACTGTGGAACCCCACATGGAAGATGGAAAATGTCAGATTGAAGATTATCTCAGTGTATCCTCTGCTCTCTAAATGCTAGAAAGGAGGAGAGAAGGGTCAGAGCTGTCTGTTTAATCCCCAAGGCCTCCAGCCGCTGCACTAATACCGCATGCATCTTTGTGTCAAATGCTGTTGATAGGTCTAGTAGGATAAGGGCGGCTCTGCCCACCCCCCAAGTCTCCCACCCCCCTCCGCCCCCATCCATCTGTCTGCAAATCTCCTGTGTGGCCATCATCAGGGCAGACTCAGTGGAATGACATGGTTGGAAGCCATGCTGGCTAGAATTTAAATGATTGTTAGAATCAAGGTGTTGAATCAACTCCCTGTTTAGTGATTTTTCAAGAATTTTAGCTGCTATTTGCAAGCATGATAATCGGTCTGTAGTTTTTGACCTCAGTCAATCCAGGACTGAGGGAAAGTCCCTGACTTAATTGCTTCATTTAGGAGTGGAGCTAGATAGGAACTGATCTTTTCTGAGACGAGAGTGGCTGGGGGGCAGGGATGATTGGGAGAACCAGATTTAGTTAATAAAAGGAGGTTATTCACCTTCTTTTGGGTAAAGTACAAAAAGCAGGTTGGTTGGCCCTGAGTTGAATTCTCCGATATTAAAGCTACTGTCCTTTTCTCTAAGTATCAAACAAATATATGAACTAGAAGAATACTAGCAGAATTTACAATATATGTTGGACCCATTGTTGCAGTACGATAATCATAAATGCATGTGAGCTAATCAGTGCTTGCAAATGAATAATGAATTGTATGGCTTGAGAATTCGATGAGCAAATGCGCAATATAAGTGCCTCCTAATAGGTAGGAAAGGCAAAACATACAACAGCATATTCGCTTATTGTAAAGTCACAAACTACCACACATGTTCAGTGAATTACCAAATACACGTTTCGGCCCACTTTATTTCATGCTTTTATAATCTGTCACATTTTTTCAGCATGTGCGTGTGAATGAAAAGTGAAGATCTGTATGGCACCCTTATGATCCCCTAAAATCTCTCAGAGCATTTTTATATAATTCCTGAACCACCACTGGCATTAATCATGGTGTTCTGGTATATGATGGATGGCGCCAATAATACGATGGTTGATGTTAATTGGGGGTTGTGTGAATATGTAGTGCTTGATTTCTTTTTTTGCGTGTAATAACTGATTTCTTTTTTTATGTTTATTGTCCATAAACACTTGCTTTGTATCAGTTATCTAGATGGTGAGCATCAGGTTAAAAACGAGCACCTTGTCTCCGCTGGTGAGAATATTCAACCAAACACATCAGTTGAAATAAAAGAATCCGCTACAGAAAAACGCCTGAAAATACCCTCTACGATGCAAGATAAAACCGACGCTCAGCAACAGAAAGCATCTGAGACATCTTCTACATCTCAGGTCAGTCTTACTGTAAAAATATGTACACTGCTTCACATTCTTATCAGTGTAACTATCTAAAGTTAATTGGCCCAGATTGAAATTTACCATTGCTAGCTTAATTAGGAGAGATAAATTACATACAAAAGCAGTTTTTATTATTATGGACAATACTTCTGATTTAGAGCTGTGGAAATGCTAGAGTGCACCTACTTTTTTGATGTAGATTATTTTTTTCTATACTACTGTCTTCCATTTTCTCTTTTAAGATGTCAGAAGATGAAGGCAGTGAGGAGGGAGAGCCTGATGTTACACAGAGTGATCTGAATGCTTTGCTCCTTGGCCAGCCCTCGTCTTCCTCCCATTCAGAGTCCAGCCGCACCAACATTGTTGCAACTGTTTCTGAGAAGTGGGTTTGCAGCCAGTCCTCCGAAACAAAGAAGCAGAATTACAACAAGCTACTTACAGACAAGTTGGAAGTGTTGGCTAAAGCCTACACCGTCCAAGGAGATCGATGGCGCGCTCTGGGATATTCCAAAGCCATCAATGCACTGAAGAGCTACCACAAACCAGTCACCTCCTTTCAGGTAAAGCTACCGCCAGAACATGCTTGTAAGGATCTGTAGCGGAAAGTGTGAGCGAGTGAATTAAAAAAGGGCATGAATATGTTTGTAATTAAAAATTAGTCACTTTCAGAGAAACGAAATGCATGGCAAGCATTAACTTCCAGTTGTCTGGTGGGATGAAACCAGAAAGATAAACCGGATGAAGTGAGACAACAGGGCCTTGATACATAAACTTTGGAATTGGGATTTATGAAGAGCATGTGTTAGATGAAGCTATACATTCTAATACTAACAATGAACTGAAAGATTCTAGTGTAAAATTGACTGCAAAAGAAGAAGTAGAAGGTGGATAGACTAGTAAAAAAACACAAAATGTACCTTATGATGGGTTGACGTTAAAGCATTCAGAGTGGGTAGTGGTGGGAGGTGCAAGAATAATGCAACGTCTGAGACAAAACAGAAGAGTGAGTAAATCTACCAGATGTAATCCTTTGACCTTCAGTTTACATGCAGTTCCCTGCAGCCAATAAATTAGTGCACTGAGCAGTCTTTCTAAACTAGATAGGTATAGTGGTACTTATCTCCTATTCATATGATGCCCTCGTAGGGGAAAAATCTCACGCATATGTGCAACTTTCTATATATTAATTATAATACGCAAAGAAGAACGGTTTCCTATGTCTTAAAGAAGCTTGTTCAAAGACTGTTGTTAGTCTATAGGAAATAATCCCTAAAACATCCCGTCATCCTGCTGCCCTTATAAACGTGGGACAGCATTAAACAATCTACAGTAGAGTAGTCTTTTATTCTTTCGGTCAACATGTTAGTCAAAATGTGAACCTCTGGCTCTACAAAGTTCCCCTCTTTCAAGTCAGCAATAATGAGGAACTCAGAAAATATTTGTTATTAGCCAGACTTAACTATGCAATGAGCTTTACCTGGACATCCAAATACTACATTTCAGTATTTGCCAGACCCATTTTCCAGAACTTAAACAGGGACAACCAAAAGAGATCTAAATCAGTTCCTTTGAACTGTTTTTTGTTTCAAAAGTAAGTGAATTAAATGTTTTATTTCTATGTGCAGAGCGTTGGCGGCCTGGTATACATGTATTGTGTTGTAAATGGATTCCTGTACTTCTTGTCAAGGCCTAGTACACTTTACTAGAGCACTCTGCATGTGGGCTAACATATAGAACCTAATCTCAAAGTGATTGGATAAGGAAGTGTCTTGGTTGCAGTGTTAACTAAAGTGTGGGTTGTCTATGTTTTGTATGATGCCCTTAGAGTTTGCTGCAAACTTGTTACAGCATCATGCAGCCACACTGTAAGCAGCTGATAGTGTGGGGATAGCTTCTCAAGCAGCCTATATAAACCACTGTCATTTTGAGGTCATGTATGTCACATTGTTGGAGAACGATCCCTGTACCCAGGACAGGTACTCTATTTACTCAACATGAGAGTACACTTGCTCTGGACCTATTATTACAATGTGCCAGAGACAACCCCCTTTCTCTTCACAGTGAGGTGTGTTTTCTCTAATGTCTTGCTGTCCATACACAAAACAGTGTTTGTATCTTAGAACCTTAAAAATTACCGGGTGGCAATCAACTCAAAATGTCCAATGGTAACTGCCCTTGGTCAGACAGTCCATCATTCCACACTCAAACAGGTGAAGAGATGAGAAAAATGTGTGGTGGAGAGGAAGGCACCTCACGGGCGAACAACCCTCGGGGAACTTGGCAGATATTTTTACCAATTCTATGCCCCTTTCTCATCATCGGTTGCCATTCCAATCCAGAAAGAAATGAGTGTACAAAACACAGAAAGTGTACAACACAAAAGCAAAAATGCGTGTAAAACGGTGCTAGACAGAAAGCTTACAACAATAGCCAACTAGTGTGACCAACATAAACAAGTGACATAAAATCATCAGACACACTCACTATATATCTTTATTATTTATATTAGTGTGTGCTGGTGAATTAAAACGGCTGGTAGCTTAAATATGCATACCAATACCTGATACCGACATGTTTCACTGCCCCAATGCTTTTGGCAGATTCATCAGGGTATTAACACTCGGTCACTGCACCGATTGTGGACACCTCTTTCTGGACACTGTTGAGTTGAAAAAACAACAACACACCCGTATAGAACCATTAAAAGACCTTGTTGTGGCACCAATCTGGACATCTTATTCCTCTAGAAAAATATTGGGGTCAAAAATAATAAGGCACTATTTACCCTGATTCAGCCCTGTCTTCTCATACCAGCTGTTCAAGCCCCCATCCACTTTGTTTTGTGTCGATTGATACATCAGTCTGCAAAGGGTAAAGACCATCTGATCAACAACCTATGCTGGGCGCCTACATCAGTGAACTGTAAAGGCACTCAATGCACAACTTGCTCGTAAGTCGATTGCTTCCCACTCAACCCTGATGTTGAAAAACTCTATCCCTCATCTCGACAGTGCTTAAAAGTTAAATGGAAAGCCTAGCTGGCTCTCATATAATTACCGAATTGCGCGAAAATCACAGCGCCAGCATCCGAATACTTGAAAAGTAATGGGAAGCCAAGCTCCGTCCGCTAACAACTAAAAACACAAGTGTAATTTTGAGTTCAGGGAAGGAATGGTTCCTGAACCACTTCAGCAATTGTAATACCACGAATGTGGTTTACAGATTGCTGTGCTGTTGTGGTCTCCAATATATTGGTCTGACCACACGAAAAATTAAAGTGCGTATTCAGGAACACCTAAGTACCATCAGGTCAGGTAAACTAACCACAAAACTAGTCCAGCATTGTCACAAAGAAAAACATGGTTTCACTTGGACCGTACTTGAAACAGTGAAGGGCAACCCACAAAACATGGAGACAGTATTGCTAAACAAGGAAGCAAGATGGATTTATGGTGAACATAGTGACACACAGGGTCTTAACGAGATTATTGAATGGAACAGACTAAAATAAATCCATGCTGTTTTATGAGGATGGTCATTTGTCCCCACAGCACCTACACACTCTTCATGCAATCAGTTGTCATTTGCTGTCCATAATGAGTATGTACTGTATTTTGCTTGGCTGATCTGACCGGTGTCTTGTAGTGTTGAGCAGTATACATAAGATTAAAGTAGCTCCATAGGCTCCCTTGTCATGATCATGCCCGAGTTTTGTTTTCCCATAACGATAATGACATTTTTGAGATCAGTGCAAACTTCTATCTGTCAATTCCGGGCGGGTATGCAAGAATTATAAATGAGCCAGTATATGGGTCGGACTGCTACTGACCAGCGCTCCGCCATGTGGAGTGAGATACACAGTGTGTATGAAGGCACTGTCAACATTGCTGCATCCTTTAAGATCTTAATAATGATAATATCCCTTCATCAAGTTGTTACTCATATGTGAGCGCGCAGCAACTAATTTAGTTCACACAGCCGTTGGTTTGGGGTAAAATTGTTTGCATATAGCAGTAACGAGACTGATAAAAACATCGAAAAAACACATCCAAAGATGGCGCCCACAGGAGTGCAAACTAGTAGGCGCCCCTGCGCATGCCTGGGAAGTCACGTGACCGGACTACTCCCGGTCTCGCTGCAATCAACATTGTGGTTAAATAACCCAGATAGCGAGCATCCGGCGTTCCTGGGATGATTTGAGGTCCTGGTTTCAAAGGTGTACGGTAAGGAGAGGGGTGAAGGCCTGAGTAGAAGCACCCAGCGAGGCATAAGAGAGATATGGAGAGTCCGTGAGCTCGGGTGACTCTCTAATTACTTTTTTTTTTAAATATTCGGAAGCAGGCGCGTTGTTTTTCGCTCAGCAGTTACATGAGAGCAAGCTTGGCTTCCCATTACTTTTCAAGTATTCGGATGCTGGCGCTGTGATTTTCGCGCAATTCGGTAATTATATGAGAGCCAGCTAGGCTTTCCATTTAACTTTTAAGCACTGTCGAGATGAGGGATAGAGTTTTTCAACATCAGGGTTGAGTGGGAAGCAATCGACTTACGAGCAAGTTGTGCATTGAGTGCCTTTACAGTTCACTGATGTAGGCGCCCAGCATAGGTTGTTGATCAGATGGTCTTTACCCTTTGCAGACTGATGTATCAATCGACACAAAACAAAGTGGATGGGGGCTTGAACAGCTGGTATGAGAAGACAGGGCTGAATCAGGGTAAATAGTGCCTTATTATTTTTGACCCCAATATTTTTCTAGAGGAATAAGATGTCCAGATTGGTGCCACAACAAGGTTTTTTAATGGTTCTATACGGGTGTGTTGTTGTTTTTTCAACTCAACAGTGTCCAGAAAGAGGTGTCCACAATCGGTGCAGTGACCGAGTGTTAATACCCTGATGAATCTGCCAAAAGCATTGGGGCAGTGAAACATGTCGGTATCAGGTATTGGTATGCATATTTAAGCTACCAGCCGTTTTAATTCACCAGCACACACTAATATAAATAATAAAGATATATAGTGAGTGTGTCTGATGATTTTATGTCACTTGTTTATGTTGGTCACACTAGTTGGCTATTGTTGTAAGCTTTCTGTCTAGCACCGTTTTACACGCATTTTTGCTTTTGTGTTGTACACTTTCTGTGTTTTGTACACTCATTTCTTTCTGGATTGGAATGGCAACCGATGATGAGAAAGGGGCATAGAATTGGTAAAAATATCTGCCAAGTTCCCCGAGGGTTGTTCGCCCGTGAGGTGCCTTCCTCTCCACCACACATTTTTCTCATCTCTTCACCTGTTTGAGTGTGGAATGATGGACTGTCTGACCAAGGGCAGTTACCATTGGACATTTTGAGTTGATTGCCACCCGGTAATTTTTAAGGTTCTAAGATACAAACACTGTTTTGTGTATGGACAGCAAGACATTAGAGAAAACACACCTCACTGTGAAGAGAAAGGGGGTTGTCTCTGGCACATTGTAATAATAGGTCCAGAGCAAGTGTACTCTCATGTTGAGTAAATAGAGTACCTGTCCTGGGTACAGGGATCTTTTTTGTGAATTATTGTTTAGAGTGGAGGGCGATCCCGGTGGTACTTTCTGTATCCCTCTTGGCTCCTTTTGTGTTTTGGTACATTGTTGGAGAACCCCAGCCTATGTTGATGATTTGAATACCAGTGGGTGTGAGAATCTCAATTCTTTGTGAGTACCAAAGTTTACACGGCATAGCAAAGAAAGGTCCTCCCGTAAGAGTTATGTCTAACCTCAGGAGGCACTGTTAAATCACTTGTAAATGACTTTATTGAGTACTCCCCGGAGCAAATGGATCCCAAACTCTGGCAGCATAGTTAGACGACCAGTAAATCATTATTTGAATCTGACGAAGAGCGATAGGATGCTCATATCTTTTTGTTTCATTTTTTCCAAGAGATCACTGTTATGTGTGACAATTGTGTAGAGGCTGGGTTTATAGAAGTAGAGTTGTTGGGGATAAGCTCAGTGGGCGCCAGTTGGCTTGTGATGGAATAATTAGTGCCGGAGGGTATATTGGCAGGGGATAGGATCAGATCCATCATACTTGGGACCCGATTCAGTTCAACTATATTGGATGCCTTAGTATGTGTATCTGAAGCTGGGAGAAAATTGCTCTCGACCGTGGGAGATGCTTGTAGAGCACTCCCCTCTTCAGCCACCTGTCAATCTACCATCTCTAAACTGCTATATCTATTGTGGGTAGATAGATAGGCTGGGTAGTATGTTCTAGGTGGCCCAGGGATTCCTCTCCTATAGCCACCACCCCCTCCCCTCCTTCTTGTAACAGTTTCCCAGCCAGTCTCATCCCCATACAAAGGGAACTGCTCTATAGGTCTTCCCCTGTGTTGAGGGTGGACGTTACCTTCCCTAGGGCAATTTTCCCAGCCCTCCAACAACTCTTGGTGATGCCCCCATCTATGATCCTCTGAGTTATAAAGGTTAGAGGGGTAGAAAAATGAAAGAGGAAGTGGTTGAATATTACTACCAAAATCCTCATCAGAAGCCCAGGTGCAAATATATGCAGCTGTATTCAGGTCTCTGAAGGTGACCAGAATGCAGTCTCCCCTGATGGATTTCCTAGTGTAACCCACCCACGTTGCCCTTCTGGCCATAGCGATATCACTGGTTGTTCCTCTCGGGAGTGGTCTATTTACAGAGATCCAGTTGATAACTTTGTTTTTAAGTGAGGTAGTGGATTCAAATATAGAAGAATTTAACTCCGGAACCCCCGCCAGAACTAGGGTGTAAGGTGCTGCCTCCGGGGGGAGGTTTATAGGCTTGTGTTTACGGTTGATGTTAGATTTTTCTCCATTTGAAGGTGGGTCACCCTTGGCATTGGACGAAGGCAAAACATTATCTTTAGAGGGGGGGATTATTTTTGGAGTGGCAGTTACTGTTTGTTGAGTTGGGATATGGGCCTTATTGGCATTTGATAGTTGCGGAGTATTGTTTGGTGTGGGTTGTGGAACTTTGGGGTTTCGATGGAAGCTTATTGTTAGTTGTTGTGGGAAGTCCATTGCCCTTAGTGGGCTTTGGTCCTGGTCCCTCTATTGCTGTTTTTGGTCCGTTATTATCGAGTCTCCTTGAGTCGGCAAGCTGCACAGTTGCCTTTTCTATGATGACTAGTCTAGCTTCGATCTTAATCAATCTAGCCTCCAGGGGACTCAATAGGGACCTAAGCAGTGTACCTATATCCTCCAGTGTGATGTCATCGGAGGTAATATCTACTGGCACAGTGTTAGAGGGCTGTGGTAGTTGGGTTAAGTTAGTAATTCTGGGGGGGGATGACAATCCTGTCCTCTCTAGCGTGGTAGCAGATGTTGCTCCTTTCCCCCCTTTACCTCTAGATTGTCTGGGTTTTGGAGATTTGATCCTATTGTTTTCTTTGTTTTGGGGCCCTCGCTTCTTTTTTTGTATAGCCCCTTCTCTAGCCCCCTATTGCTATCAGTGTTAGATTCTGTGGCTGTGGCTGCCTCAGTATTCTCTGTTGGTGTGGGTTGGGGAATTTGGGTGTTGGGTAAGGTCATGAGGCTCATATCATCAAAGTCACTCGGGACCTCGATGGTGGACTCTGGGTTGGTAGTTGAGGTACCTGGAAATAGGCATATTGCCTGGTCAGTGCTGCCACTAGTTAGTAAACCAGATCTATCTTCTGGGGTTCTAGCTTGGGCCACTGGGCCCATTGAAGATCTCCTTACCCAGTCTATTTCTTGGGAGATTCTTCGCTCCAGGACCTCGATTTCCTCAATCAGGAGAGAACCAGCTTTAGCAAAGTAGGTATCCATGGGGCCTTTGACAGCTCCAGCCGCAGCTAAGGAAGATGTTTTGCTTCTGGTTTCCCTGGTACTCATTTCACAGGTCTTTAATGTCCTTGGTGTGGCAGGCAAAGAGACGGGGCCCGGACCGGACTCTTACGTACTCGAACGGCCTCAAACGGCCCGCTCTTTGCCCGGTCTTCGCCCCGAGCTACGCCCCGCGCGCGTCCCGCGTGCGCGGTTGTATTGCTATGGAGATATACGTGTGTGCTGTGGGCGTGCCTTGCAGGGAGAGCGGGCCAGGTGGTGTTGATCAGCCTCGCGGGGACTCCTGGTTGCTGGAGTCCCCCGCGTCACGCTCGCAGCCCTGCACGCCTCGCACCCAGCACGCAGACCAAGGCCAGGTGAAGCGGGACCCGCGGAGCGGGTCCGGCGAACAGTTCCCCTCTGTCAGGCTGGATAATCAGGAACAAACCCTCCGTTCTTTCTCCAATGCGGCAAGAGTCACACCCGGTCAAAGAGAAGGCAGGTTTTTATGAAGTCCGGTGTGCTGTGGGCGTGCCTTGCAGGGAGAGCGGGCCAGGTGGTGTTGATCAGCCTCGCGGGGACTCCTGGTTACTGGAGTCCCACGCGTCACGCTCGCAGCCCTGCACGCCTCGCACCCAGCACGCAGACCAAGGCCAGGTGAAGCGGGACCCGCGGAGCGGGTCCGGCGAACAGTTCCCCTCTGTCAGGCTGGATAATCAGGAACAAACCCTCCGTTCTTTCTCCAATGCGGCAAGAGTCACACCCCGTCAAAGAGAAGGCAGGTTTTTATGAAGTCCGGTGTGCTGTGGGCGTGCCTTGCAGGGAGAGCGGGCCAGGTGGTGTTGATCAGCCTCGCGGGGACTCCTGGTAGCTGGAGTCCCCCGCGTCACGCTCGCAGCCCTGCACGCCTCGCACCCAGCACGCAGACCAAGGCCAGGTGAAGCGGGACCCGCAGAGCGGGTCCGGCGAACAGTTCCCCTCTGTCAGGCTGGATAATCAGGAACAAACCCTCCGTTCTTTCTCCAATGCGGCAAGAGTCATGCTCATATCATGGATGGGGGTTTAATCCATCTCTAAATCACCTGGAGTCCTCCCAGGTGCAATTTCTTTAGCACTTTCTTTCATCTTGCCAAGGATACAAGGTGCTCGCCAACTGGTTAAGCATGTGGTTACCTATTCTCTAGGTGAAATGGATTGGGAAGTGAGTCAGTTGCAGTGTCATCTATTAGGGTAGGGTTTCTGTGTCATGCTTGAGGACCAGATAGTGTGCTTCAGACTTAGTGCAGCAAGGTGTACCAGTCCAAAATAATATGCAGAGTGCCTAGAGAGGGTGAAATAGTTTTGCAGACAACATATATAAGCCAATATGATTTGTAATCCGTCCTGTTCAAATTTTGAGAGCATCTAAGTCTGTATTTCTATTCTGAATTGAAGATGGCTTTTATTATCCTTGTATTCTGAGAAAGGGTGCTGTAAGAAATGTATGTTTGTGCAATGAAATAGCATCCACCAAAGGGATTTGGTGGAAAACAGCCCAGGTTTGATTGGATACAATTGCTAGAGGCAAGGTTAAGGTACCAGTAAAACAGAATATGGAGAACACTCACGAGCAAGAGGAGCCCAAACCTCTGGAGGCACTGTTAAGCCATCAGTAAAAAATTGTATAGAGCCCAAAACCATGGGTGCTCCGTTATAGGGCTATACAGATTTCATCCTGGAGAAGAAGAAGCCCAAATGTGATGCCAGCAATTGCACTGAGGTTTCTTCAGCAAGCAATAGAAACCCAAACTCATGAATGCCCGGTTACACCATTAGTAATTTTGTAAGTCTGTTGTATTGTATTGCATTGGCATTTAAGTTGCACTTTATACCCCTGATAAGATGTTGAAGCCGTATAGAAGGACAATACTCTACTCTGTGGGATTCTGACAACATTAGAGACATTCTCCTACATGCTGAGTTACAGTTTGTCATCACTCGGTAAGTAGTTTGCCATGTGTCTCTCACAAAACAAAGCGATACAAAAGGGGATGATGGACGGAGCGTTTGAGCAAATCAAACACTCACCCCAGTCAACTGATCTGGGTTTAATCCATCACCATTCTTTAGCTCACTCAGCCACCCCAGTTCAGACATGGCCATATGCAAATCAGTCTGACCCTGTGCCTCATGGGAACAGTCCAGCCCGAACTGCCAAGCCATGTCTTCCCTGGACCGGAAACAAGCATCCTGGGACCGGTTTCGGATTTATAATCCTCATCAGCCAGGCTATCTTGAATCCAGTGGCCAAGTGAGCAAGGGACTCACGTCTGAGCATACCCTGCCAACTTAGGGCGAACAAAGCGATACAAAAGGGGATGATGGACGGAGCGTTTGAGCAAATCAAACACTCACCCCCAGACAACTGATATGGGTTTAATCCATCACCATTCTTTAGCTCACTCAGTCACCCCAGTTCAGACATGGTCATATGCAAATCAGTCTGACCCTGTGCCTCATGGGAACAGTCCAGCCCGAACTGCCAAGCCATGTCTTCCCTGGACCGGAAACAAGCATCCTGGGAACTAGGTCCTAGGATGCTTGATTCCGGTCCAGGAAAGACATGGCTTGGCAGTTCGGGCTGGACTGTTCCCGTGAGGCACAGGGTCAAGGCTGATTTGCATATGGCCATGTCTGAACTGGGGTGGTGTGGAGTGCAAAAAAACTATGGATTTAGGCCAGATTTCTGTACTGGGGTGAATGTATGACATTGTTCTGCATTCTGTCCATCAATTGTTGTTTTTTGCATTTGTCACCCAGAGTGGGATGGGTATGCTCAGACGTGGTCCCATGCTCTCCACACCAATGGAGTCCAGCTATCCTGGCTGAAGACGGCTGATAGCCAGAAACCGGTCCTAGGATGCTTGATTCCGATCCAGGAAAGACATGGCTTGGCAGTTCGGACTGGACTGTTCCCATGAGGCACAGGGTCAAGGCTGATTTGCATGTGGCCATGTCTGAACTGGGGTGGTGTGGAGTGCAAAAAAAGATGGATTCAGGGTCAGATTTCTGTACTGGGGTGAATGTATGACATTGTTCTGCATTCTGTCCATCAATTGTTTTTTGCATTTGTCACCCCGAGTGGGATGGGCATGCTCAGACGTGAGTCCCATGCTCTCCACACCAATGGAGTCAAGCTATCCTGGCTGAAGACGGCTGATAGCCAGAAACCGGTCCTAGGATGCTTGATTCCGGTCCAGGTAAGACATGGCTTGGCAGTTCGGGCTGGACTGTTCCCACGAGGCACAGGGTCAAGGCTGATTTGCATATGGCCATGTCTGAACTGGGGTGGTGTGGAGTGCAAAAAAACGATGGATTTAGGCCCAGATCTCTGTACTGGGGTGAATGTATGACATTGTTCTGCATTCTGTCAATCAATTGTTGTTTTTTGCATTTGTCACCCCGAGTGGGATGGGTATGCTCAGACGTGAGTCCCATTCTCTCCACACCAATGGAGTCAAGCTATCCTGGCTGAAGACGGCTGATAGACAGAAACCGGTCCTAGGATGCTTGATTCCGGTCCAGGAAAGACATGGCTTGGCAGTTCGGGCTGGACTGTTCCCATGAGGCACAGGGTCAAGGCTGATTTGCCCATGTCTGAACTGGGGTGGTGTGGAGTGCAAAAAAAACGATGGATTTAGGCCCAGATCTCTGTACTGGGGTGAATGTATGACATTGTTCTGCATTCTGTCCATCAATTGTTGTTGTTTTTTGCATCTATCACAAAACAACCTTAGAAAATGATGGCATCATGTAAGCAATCATTCAGGTGATGGCACATGCAGTCAAATAGTGATGAGCATTTATCCAAGCATGTAATAAACAGCTGGCAGTAGTGGTACCAGAGAAATACTATATACAGCCGTCCCAGAATCAACTAAATTCTAGCCCTTGGTGGCATTGCTGAGGCACCCAGAAGTGCAATATGAAGTAAACTTAGGAATGACAGAATCCTAGCTCATTGGCTGCAGTGATCAGCCACAAGAAGTACAATATGTAATCAGTCCAGCAGCAACAGAATCCTAGATCCGTGTTAGTGCACAACTACAAGGAGAAACCACGAAGAATCACGAAATGGGCAGCAAAAGTAAAACGGCCCTTTCCTACAATCAGGTAGGCTGAGGCAGACCAGAGAGCAAAGCGGTAAGCTACAGCCAGATAGTTAGATGGTTCATATGAAAGTTTCCTCCCGATATGTGGAGTCTGAGCAGCATTTAAAATAAAAATTGAAGAATTAAAAACACTTCAACAACAGGTAAAAACGATCAGTCCTGCTAGCATAAAAGTAAATTCCCAGAGCACATATGTGAGAATCTAGCGATTAAAATAGTAACACAGTACTGGCGAGTCTTAATTGGTCATCGGTGAGGTCGGCACCGCTGATGTGGGGATCGGAGAGGAACGAACCTCAGACTTCAAAACTTGCACAACTTATGCTGACACTAGGAAATGGAAGAAAAGCTGTATCAGTATAGTATGGAGCACTACATAAACAGTCACAAGCAAACTCCACAAAAGCCAGGAAAAGATTAAATGAAACAATTGACATTGAACTATCAGATGTGGAGTGAAATAAGGTACTAGAACATACAAAATGCTTCCAGAAACCTTAATTTCCGATTTTCTCTGTTCAGCTACTGAAACCAGCTCTACTGATCCTCTAAGCGCATACGTAAAATATACCCAGGGGTGAGTAACTCCTGCCCAGGATGTGGAACTGAGGATGAGGCCATATGGTGTAGGAATGCTCACAGATCAAGGAACATTGGAACACACTCAGTCCGGAACCTTGCCAGATGAAACTTTTAACAAGATGGAAGAAGCACAAGTCCACACATATTTTTGCTGATCTAGCATATGTACTGGCCAAAAGAAGATCAGCTAATGTGTGGATTGCAGCAACTCCAAAAGGATCTCCAAAGATTGGGGAGAGCCAACAGTGAGACACGTAATTAGAGACAGTGCTAATGGGGTAGAAGAGTAGAAATTTCTATATGGGATACGATCTGGATGAAAAAACAGGTGGGAGGCCACTGTTAGGACACAAAGTCAAAGGGAAATCCCTGGGATAGATTTGTTGGGCTGTGATGTCTATACCCTCGCAGTTGCACTATAGTATCTAGTTTACAGACTACTATAGATCACTGTCTGGCAGGAAAAGATTAAACTAATGATTTCCACAGAGAAAATATTTGTTAACAATCTAGTACTTTATTAAAACAAAGAATATTTTACAATAAAAAAGCATACATTTAAAATTTCAAAGGAACTTTCCCTGAAAAGTAAAAATTAATAAAATATGAACAGACAATACAGTGGTAAAGCATATAAGTTCATACACAACACATTATATATCATACACAATGAAAGATACCAAAATCAACATATGCAGCAAAGCAAACAGACCCCTTTTAAAACAGTGGTACTTGGATATTTTCACCACTATTGATTTTTAGATCCACTAGCCTAACATTACATGTGCGATCTTACACAAGTGTGACAAAATTGCATGTACATCCCGTGTGTATTTAGGCTTTGAGTGGATTCTCTCGTTTAGAAATGCGTCGACGCGTTTCGGTGCTATACACTTGATATGGTGGCACCTTCCTCAGGACTTCTTAGTTGGGGTTTTCCTGTACAAGCAGGACTTCGCTCTCCCTGTTATGAGGGGCAAAATAATATCATATCAGTGTCTATTATCCTGATTACATGTTTATATTGTTGACAGATTGTCTCAGTAGTCTCATTTTTCCACAGTCCATCAATCTAGACTCTATAAACTCAAAAAAGATGTAGAAACCCTGCTCCAAACTACTCTCGAGGAGGGTGGTATCACCGAGGACGAATGGAAATTCCTGAGTAATCCGAATCCCAAAACTCCAGCTATGTATGGACTGCCAAAGGTCCACAAAAGTCTCACTGACCCGCCGCTAAGACCGATAGTGGCCTCCATAGATTCGCTACTGGAACCTCTGAGCCAGTACGCGGATAGATTTTTAAAACCATTGGTAGAAAAACAAAAGTCCTATATCCGCGATACTGCGGACATGATAGCAAAGATTGAAGGGACCCACTTTGATGAGGAAAATGAACTAATGGTGACTCTCGACGTAGAGTCACTCTACACCAATATTCCTCAGCTAGACACCATCACAGCAGTAAGCAGCTTGTTAGAAGATACTGAGATCACAGGAGGAAATAAAGAATTTATCATTAAGTGTGTTTCCATGGTACTCCTCAACAATATTTTCCTTTTTAAAAAGGATTTGTATATTCAAAAGAAAGGGACCAGTATGGGCGCAACCTGCGCGCCGAGCCTGGCCTGTATATATGTCAGCCTATTCGAGAACAGGCACATATACAATGAAGTGAGCCCTTTTTTTGAAAACATTCGAAATTGGGCTCGCTTCATTGATGACATATTCTTCATCTGGCTAGGCAATACAGAGTCATTGGAGGAATTCCTGTCATGGCTAAATCTGGGAGATCCGAACCTCAAATTTACAGCCACATACAGTAAAACGAAGGTCAACTTTTTAGACATCTGCATTAAGAGTGAGGAGAGTCAACTCAAAGTAGAGCTCTACAAAAAGGAATCAGACCGTAACACCATTTTACACTACCATAGTTACCACCCAAAGAGCCAAAAAGACTCAATACCGTTCGGGGAATTTCTTCGCTTAAGAAGGAATTGTACAGACCTGACGGATTTCCACAAGCATGCTGGTGACATGAAAAGGAAATTTAAAGAACGGGGATACCCCAAGAAACTAATTGAGCATTCATTCAAGCGAGCTCGCTACTATGACAGGGAAAGTCTATTAACCAAAAAAGAGAAGAAGAATGTACAAGAGAAAATAGTGATGGTCAGCCAACATTCTGTGATAGCCAACCAAGTTAAAAACATAATTAACCATAATTGGAAAATTCTCAACAATGGACGTGATACCAACATTTTGGAACGTCCGTTGTTCGCCTACAGAAAAAACAAAAACCTGAGATCAAATCTGGTACACACGTACAGGGATGATGTGGTAGAAAATCAGATGACGATCACTGGTAACAAAGCAGTTGGCAACAACAAATGCGGCAGCTGCTGCATTTGTGATCTCTGTGTAGTTACCAAGAAAGTGGTACACAATGGAACCACACATGATATTACTACATTAAATAACTGCAGAACTAAAAATGCAATATACATGATCCTCTGTCCATGTGAGCTAGCTTATATAGGCGAAACAGGTCGTGAGGTAAGAGTTAGGATCAGCGAACACAAGTCCGCGATTAAAAACAATAAAGAAAATGCCCCACTGGTAGCACACTGGAAGGAGAAAGGTCACAACGAGAAAGATCTCAGATGGATCATCATAGAACGTATAAAAGAGCTGACTAGACTAGGCGACAGCACCAGCAGGCGCAAACAACAAGAACAGTGGTACATGATTAAATTCAATACAATCAAGAAAGGCCTCAACTCAAGAGAAGAATGGGAGGCACTAATATGATACACACTCAATAAAATCAGGTGGAACCAAAGAGCCCATAGAACCAGCACAATATAGGTAGCACTAATAGGTATAAATAACTTAAAGGCAACTCCGGCAATCTAAAAGAAGAACAAAAATTAGCATAACTATGTGGTTATACAAGAACATACAACACGAGGTGTAGGGTGAACTTCCCTCCCTTAGATAATTGATAAAATACTCCCCACTCCCCGAATCCGATGATAGCAGTATATTATATATATATACATTTGATAACATTAAAAAATCTTTCGTATGGCCAAAAACTAGGAAAGGTACGGCAACCCCAAAAAATGGAGGCCAAGGTCTTTTTTATGAAACATCTTAATAAACCATAGAGTATTCCAAAATACGGAGGATTGCTGCTAACTACGGGTAAAACAAAAACGGGACGAGAGATCGCCTACTTTAAAAGTAAAATAGAACGCCCCCCGTCTATAATAAATAACCAATGCCAATATAAAAAGAGAAGGATGAAAGCAAATACACATAACATCCAGGTTGCCAGCACCATCTGAAGATGGCGCCATAATATATTCGAACAACGTGAGGAATAGAAAGCAATCAGCCAATTATTAAAATACATGTAAAAAGTCTAGGGAGAGTTCGGTTTAGCTAAAAAGCGATATTAAATATACCCTATTATAACATAAACGGCACCTCGAGGGTAAACAATGAATGTAAACACACAACATACTGGACGAAGGACGCTAAAAGTCACCACTCAAAGATGGCGGCACTACCAACATAGAACACGCCCCCAACAGAAGTAAACTAACCAGCTGTTAGTCATAATCAGACATCAAGTACATATAAATAGAAGGCTGTCCGACATGGACGCCAGAAAGCGGTTTAAACGAGGCAGAAGCACGGCGCCACAAGCATTAAGGTAAGGAAGAGCTATTGTAAACGAGCAGCCTACGCGAATGGGGGGAGGAGATCCCAGATTTAGGTAGAATAGCCGTGGGGTAGTGCCTGCCTGGTTGGCTACGATCTAATGTAATCGTTAGTAACCATCTACCCAACAATGGAAAGAGAGCTGCCCGATTAATCTAAAAGCGGGATTTGGCGTTTTTCCTCCCCACGTAAAAAGAGCGTTTTTTCCACGCTATGTAAGAAAAGCGGGATGTGGCGTTTTTTCTCCGCATATGAAAAATCACCTTGCATCAGTCATATTTTAAGGAGCATATCATAGGATACGCCTAACTTTAACTTTGAAGCACAGGCTTGGAGAAGGAGCGATGACTTTAGAGTTATATAGTAAGATCCGACTGCCACATGTGCCCGACCCCGAGTCCTGTAGAATGAGCGGGGGTCTACTGAATAACACATCAAAACAATAAAATTCGGGCCTTTGAGAACATTACTACTTGAATTAATGATTAGTCTAAGAGATCGATGCTTTAACCCTAACCGACCCACATGTTCCTTTGATTCCACTAGAACATATCTGGTTCCTGCAAGGCCCCCAGTCAATATATGCCCGTTTGAAGTGGGTTTTAAAACGATTCCAGGTAAGATTTTAAGTAGAACAAATACACACAAAATAATTTTTGGGTTAAAAAGAACCAATAGACATACAATCGGAAACGAAAATCCCCTTTTTCCTTTAATTAGATACAGGGTTTGGAAATAAGAAAAATACCAGACAAACAGGAAGATAAAAGAACCCCATAGGAGGAGTCTGTCAAAAGACAAAAAGGTAATTACTAACCGAGAACTGTCAGTGTGGGGTGTAAGGTTTTATAGATTAAAAATTAAAATAGACAATCAGAAATATACTTCTGTTTTCTATTAGATACATGTTCCTAATAAAGAAAAAGACCAGACAAACTTGGAGATAATAGATCCCCGAAGGAGGAGTCTTAAAGAAGGCAAAAAGGTAAACAATGCCCATAAGCTGCCCGCCTAGATTATATGGTGTGGACCTTCCTTCATGCAACTGAAGCCTATATGTTTTTCTTCAGGCCAAACCAGCCAGACATTTTTTTAATAACTGTCCTGGAACGACGCCACAGGCGCCCAGTCACTATCTGTTGCTATAGGATCCAAAGAATCATCCTTCCTCCATCCTAAGGTGAGAATAGGGGAAATGCCAAACACGCCATAACCCTCTTACTCTGAATCTAGGAGCCCCTAATTAATGGTTTCCACAATGAATTATGTTTGGAGGACGTAAGGGCCTTTTAAATTCAAAAAATAGAATAAAGAAAATGAATGTAAATGTACAATGAAAGATAATTTTTATGCCATCTGTACACTACACTGTCGATAAGATCCCTAACTAGGGGGCAGGGACTTGGGAGGCATAATCTCATAGCCCAACGGAAGACATATAGATAACCAGTCAATAGATAATTTAAGGTTTGAATGACATACAAAACCACGATGTATGAATGTACCACCATGATAACTGTGGAAAAATGAGACTACTGAGACAATCTGTCTACAATATAAACATGTAATCAGGATAATAGACACTGATATGATATTATTTTGCCCCTCATAACAGGGAGAGCGAAGTCCTGCTTGTACAGGAAAACCCCAACTAAGAAGTCCTGAGGAAGGTGCCACCATATCAAGTGTATAGCACCGAAACGCGTCAACGCATTTCTAAACGAGAGAATCCACTCAAAGCCTAAATACACACGGGATGTACATGCAATTTTGTCACACTTGTGTAAGATCGCACATGTAATGTTAGGCTAGTGGATCTAAAAATCAATAGTGGTGAAAATATCCAAGTACCACTGTTTTAAAAGGGGTCTGTTTGCTTTGCTGCATATGTTGATTTTGGTATCTTTCATTGTGTATGATATATAATGTGTTGTGTATGAACTTATATGCTTTACCACTGTATTGTCTGTTCATATTTTATTAATTTTTACTTTTCAGGGAAAGTTCCTTTGAAATTTTAAATGTATGCTTTTTTATTGTAAAATATTCTTTGTTTTAATAAAGTACTAGATTGTTAACAAATATTTTCTCTGTGGAAATCATTAGTTTAATCTTTTCCTGCCAGACAGTGATCTATAGTAGTCTGTAAACTAGATACTATAGTGCAACTGCAAGGGTATAGACATCACAGCCCAACAAATTTATCCCAGGGATTTCCCTTTGACTTTGTGTCCTTGCACCCTGTTCCCTGGTGACAGTGGGGTACCCTCTCTTTTGAAATTCACTGTTAGGACACACCATACAGCCATATATTCAACACATGATATGGGCATTCTTAAAATGAAACAATCAGCTAGAGGCATGTGAAGAGTGAACTACTAATATATGGCCATGTTATTTAACTAGGAAGACGATGGACAGATATCTCATAGAACACAGAGAACAACGTTGATGAAGCTCATGTCGATAACTGATGAAACCCTTAATATTTAACATCTACAAGGAGCACTTTGCAGCCAGACTCTGACACCAGTATTACATTTATTTTGAAAGTTGATTGATTGTTATTGCCACTGTAAACAAAACCAGTGCTAGGCAATATATGCCAATTTGGTGTAGCACCAAGTTGCCAGACTGATGTATTGAGAATACAATGTGTGTCTGGTATGTGAAAATCAATAAAGAGTGATTAAAAAAGATGGTCTTGCTAAACGTCTCCAAAAATATTTATCCAAACGTATTCACCCTTCACAAGTGGGATTCCTAAAGAACGGACTTTCTAGTGATAATACACAAACTTTATGTCACGCCTTGGAGAAAGCAAAATCCCAGACTCCCCCCACAGTAGCAGTCACGTTGGATGCCGAAAAGGCTTTCGACAAAATAGATTGGTCCTACCTTAAAGCGACATTCGAAAAATTCTACTTGGGAGATAGTTTTATTTGAATGGTAATGGCATTGTATTTTAACCCGTCCGCCAAAGTAAGAGCAGGTGTGAGCCTCTCATCTTATAAGCTAAAGCAAGGAACCAGACAAGGATGCACACTCTCACCTTCCTTATTCCTATTAGCAATTGAACCTTTCCTTTATCAGCTACGGAACAACAAAGCGATCACAGGAATACCCTTCAACAACAACACGGTCAAAATAACAGCAGACGATGTATTAGTCACCACTGAGAATGCGGAGTCTGCTATTACTGCCCTAATGTCCTCAATAGAAGACTTCTCCGCAGTATCTGTTTATAAGCTCAATAAAGATAAGACTAAGGTAAAAAAGCTCAACAATCTTGGCGACAAAGAAATAATTGGCAGCTCGGGCCTTACATGGCAACCAAACAGTATCAAATACCTAGGCTTAGACTTCACCAGAGATCTAATCACCACCCTACAGGCTAATGAGAATGCCCTCATCAAAAAAAGTCCACGTTTCTTGACGGTTGAACACCAACATTTTTATCCTGGTGGGGAAGAGCAGAGATATTAACCCGTTGGCTGCTTCGAACGTTCTGCGCCAGTGCTGAGCGTTGGAAGAAACGGGTGGGGCCGAGTCGGCCAACGGACGTGCGCAGCACTACCGAGGTAGTGCTTGCGACGACCGTTGGCCGGCCGCAGCAGCCAATGGGATAAAGATGATGATCACCCCATTATTAAACTACATGGCCAGTATGTTGCCTATGACACTCTCTAATGAGTTCTTGAGCAAGATTTATACGATTTTCTACACGTTCCTCTGGCAAAGAAAGAGGCCCAGAATTTCCTTGAAAAAACTTCAACTATCTAAAGAAAAAGGGGTTTTGGGCCTTCCAAACTTTAGGAACTATCAAACTGTGTATCTTTGCAAGCAAAGATCTAACTAACTATTAAGCGAACCTGACTACATCCCGGTATGGGTGGACATAGAAAGGTCCATCATTAATGAAATCCCTTTACATGCTCTCCTAACCATGGATATCTCTTCCATCCCTCATTCTAAATATATAATTCCAAATACTAAAAGAGCCCTACTACGCCTGGATCAAATGTCACCTGTAAAAATTTACGAATCCAACTTAGCCTCTCTATGGCGCAACCCTTACCTGAAGGTGGATGGAGAAATGTTACTCTGGGAAAATTGGTCAAAACGGCCTAACCTTAGTCAAAGACCTATTTTCTGGGAATCTCCCAGTTCCGAACTACAATTACGGTTTGGTTTAAACTCCTTAGATTTTTATAAATTTTTGAAACTAAAGGCACAGCTCACGTTACGTTCAATACTACCCACCGACCCATTGATCCTCCCAAGGATACTCCAGCTACTAAGGTCAGGGCACACTGTATCTGAAATCTACAAACTTTTGTCCCCAAAACCACGCAAATCACACTTGAGAAGCAAGATAAAATGGGAATCTGAATCTAACACTAGAAACATCCCCTTCAACTGGGACAAGATACATAAAACTCCCTTTTCAAATAAAATCTCCCCAGTACTATCCCAAACGAAACGTATGCTAATAAACAGAACACATTGGACCCCTGAAAGGCTCTTTAAGCTTAACCTCAGCCAGAGCCCTACATGCGGGAATTGTAATGCACATTTTAGTGATCTAGCTCACATGCTCTTCCAATGCCCTATCCTACAAACGTATTGGGACAAAATATACAAATGTATAAACAAAACGTTCAATATTGACCTTCCCAAGGAATTCTCCTACATCCTTCAGGGATTTCTAGACACAATGCTTCCGGATGAGAATGACTGTTATCTGTTAGACCTAATGCTTACACTTGCCTGCCAAATAGTACTCAATAAATGGAAGAACTTCAAAGAAGTCTCCTTCAGTACGTGGCAAGAATGGTTGTCCGTTCTCAGAGGGGTGGATAATATCTCGCTACACTCTATGTCCTGGCGTCCCACACATAAGAAGCTATGAAGGTCCCTGGATGCCTTTTCCTATAAAGATGACCCTCCGTGAGACTCATAGGTTCCAATACACTAACACATGCGCTCTGCTGAACCTCTCGATGACTACCACTGCACAAACACCCTCTCTATGGATCTCGACCACGAGCATGTGCCCTCTCGTCTGCCCCTCCACATAAGGATGGTTCCACATAGGACTTACCTCACGTTAACCCATTATGTCTTTATATTACACAGTCGGATTCGATGTGGGAGGATATGTGAGAGTTTCTTGTTAACTGATGTTTTAACAATAGGTTTGTACTAAGGATATGTGACTGTGATTACTATACTACTGTAATTGATGTCCTAATATGATATCCTTATAGTGCATCATATACAAACGTTTATGTCCTCAATTGTGCACCTGCAATGTAACTTTATCATAGACCGACTGTAGAATGTGACATATAGATCACCTGTATCTCTAACTTAACTTCAATTCCAACTGCCACTTAATTTGTATCCCCTTGGCATTTTTCTTCTTCTTTTGTGGTTCTCCCTTGCTTTCTGTTTCGTTATAATTATAATAATAATAATAATAATTATTATTATTATCATTTATAATGTTCTTTTCCTTGAAAACCCAATAAAAATAATTTGAAGGAAAAAAAAGATGGTCTTGTGAGATTTAACATTCTATAGCGTAGATAGGTGGACTTTGACTATAAAAGAAACTCCCCTTTTTAGAGGGAATGGATCTGGGATGCACGCATCTCACTTCTTAGAAGAGGAGTGTATAGTGGGTTTGGATGGAAATGTAAACTTTGGTGGTATGTTAGACACGATCAGGCAGAGCAGGACGAGGGAAGTTACATTTTGGGGGGGCAATGGGGTATCTAGCTCTTTTGAAATTAATTTTTGGGAGGGTATAATTGGGCAGGACTTTGCATTCTGGTGGTACTTTGTGGGAGAGGATGGACAAAAGATAGATGGGGTATTGGGGGTTGTAGAGGTTATTAATTTGGGAATTTGGAAGAGATAGTTAGGCCGGACTGTGGGGTTGCATTTTATTGGAGAGTGGGTGGAATCAGGACTGTAGATGTTGCTTTTTTGGAGGGACCAAGTAGGATGGTTGCTGGCAGAAATACCCTTCAAGGACAGGAAGAGGGAATATAGGGGTTTGGAAATGTTCTCTTAAATATGTTATGTTATGTTATTTTATTTATAAAGCGTGTAGCTGCCACAGCCAAGTGGCGTCCCAGCGCTATGATGGACAGTACAACACAACACAGTATCCCCCTGAACATCAGGTTGTCTGGTGGGTTCTGCAGTGTTCCTGTGGGTCATTCTCCGATGAGAAAAGGGATTGTTGGAAGTTGTCTTTCTATCGTGTTACCCTTTTACCCAGCATTGTGAATCTGTGGCCACTTTCAGCTGACATCTAGAGTTTTCCAAATTGGATGGTCTACCTTTTGAGTTTTTAGTGGTGTTAGATTTTAGGAAGGGGGTACGAACTCTCTACAGTACTGTGCAAACATCTGATTGAAAAATGATAAGTTGTGTCTGTGGCTGTATGCAAGGGCACATTTTATGCAATACAAAGTCAAAAATAATTAGTAGGAACTGTGTTTTGCAAAAACAAGTTGAAAAACAATGCCTAATTAGTTATTGCAAAAAGCACTCATTTCTAGAACTGATTCCCATATAGCTGCATCAAAATAGCTTTCTATACATTCAGATTTTTGGATAATGGTTTTAGTTGTTGTTTGTTTGAGTGCTTAAGAATGAAATATGTATACGATGGTCTTTGAATGCATGTGGTGTAAATATTTTCAGAAAAATATTTCCATTCTAAAAGTGTGTTCTCCAATTATTGTTTAGGAACGATTTATGCTGTGATGAAGGCACAATGTGGACTTTAAATGCGCCATCGACCTTGTGTTCTTTCAAACTGGGCCTGAGGGCTTTTGTGGACTGGATGAATGGAAGCTGCCTGAAACTTAGTTCTGAAAAAACGGAGATCTTCTTTTTTGACGCCAAGTCATCCCAAGAGGCTATCATTTGGTGACCACCGGAATTAGGGGTTCCTCCCTCCCCTGCTCTGGTAGAGAGGAACCTGGGGATACAATTTTATTCCAATCTCACTTTGGAGCCTCAAGTCAAAACACTATCCGCCACCTGCTTTGCCACCTTTAGGGCTCTCCGGAGGATGCTCCACCTGATTCCTGAAGACTGTCTGAAAAAATAGTTCATGCTTTGGTCACATCCAAATTAGATTATGTTAATACCCTGTATTTAGGCCTGCCCACTTTTCTAATTCAACAGCTTCACGTTATTCAAAATGCAGCTGCTCTCCTAATCCTCAAAATCCCCTTCGTTTGTCAGTCTCTCATCACCTCTGGCATCTTTTCATTGGCTCCATGTCATCAAGAGGATTCAATTTAAGGTGCTCATTTTTGCTTTATGAGCCTTTACTCACAATGGTCCTCTTTATCTGTGGTCAAGATTGAAACCCTATTCGCAAATCAGATCCTTAAGATCGAATAAGTTGAAACTGCTCCAAGTTCCACACATTTACAAAGCAAGTAGAGGGGGGAGTTCTTTCTCTTATCTTGCTCCCAGACTTTGGCATGCTCTGCCTCTTAGTTTGGGTTGCAGGCCGTCTGAACCTTGCTTCCAAAAGAGTCTTAAGACTCTTGCTTTGTGACGCCTGTCTGGTAGGCTAATTGGTCCGGATCTCTTTTTAGACCTTTTCCGACTTGAACTTTCCATTAGTGCCGGGATGCCTACCTGGAGGCAGCTGCACTTACACTTTATAAATGCTGTGAATTGAATTGAACTTTAATCAGTCTGTTCGAATACTATTCTATGAATGCGTATCATTGACATGTTATTGAGATGCAGCTACATGTACCAGACAGACATATAAAAGATGGAGATACCCTCAATACAAAAAGGTTCCGCAGACTTTGGAATTCTCCTATTAACATGAATGTGCTTGGCATGTATGAGGGGGCTTGCAATGGGGCACAAAAGCTGACAACTGAATTGTAGCATTGTAATATCAGTGAAAATGTAAACTAGTATCTGACCAGTTATGTTGGACATGTTTGGGTTTCGTAGGTAAGGCATGCTATTGATGGGCGGGGAGCATACTTACAATATGTTGGAGTGATATGATAAGATAATGCCAATGGAACTCAACTGCAACATGAGGTCTTGTTTGTTTTTCTTGTTATAAAATCAATAAAAACAATTAACAGAAATGTTATGGAGATGCATTATATGAGTTACTGACTGCTCTTTTTATGATTCTTTGTTTAGGAGGCCTCTAACATCCCAGGGATTGGGAAAAAGATGGCAGAGAAGATTGAAGAGATCCTGGAAAGTGGCCATTTACGTAAAATAGATCACATCAATGAGAGTGTTGGAGTGATGGAGATTTTTTCAAATATTTGGGGAGCTGGTGTCAAGACAGCACAGATGTGGTACCAGCAGGTATATTGTTGATGTTTCTTAACTGAATAATTTAAACGCTCTTCATGTACCTTCCTGTTCTGAACTTTCCCTTCATCTAGCTTGTATTCAAGTTTTTGTTTATGATGATCTTTACTTGCAAGGTGTGTTTAGCATTTCGTTGCATTAGTTGATTGAAATAGCTTTTTTTATTGCATTGTTGTTATTTGACGTATTGTATATCATGATATAGTTTGTAGATGGGTTAGCAGGTTAGGGTCTCAGACCTGCCAACTTGTGAATTTTTTTTTCATTGTGTGAGGAGGGAGTGTGGCCACGAAGGGGGCGGGGCTTAGTGCTGAGCACAGCCCAAGACATTTCTAAATCCGCAGCCCCCTCCCCTGACAAGCCGACAGCCCACTACGCACATCCCCGAGAACCAAATTCAAAGATTTTAAGGCTGCCGTCCTGGGGATGTTTCATACCTCGTAATGGACATCAGCTTCGCTAATCCTCCAAATAATTAGTTGGAAACCTGCTCTCTGCAGGGGTTTCCAGCGAATTGTGTGCCCACTGTGTGATATTGGCTCCTTACGGGGTGACTGTGTGAAAGGAGACGATATTGTGCAAGACGCGGTGCCTCCGTGTGAGTTGGCAGGCCTGGGATCTTATGGTAGATTTTTTTATGATTCTAAAAGATACAGTGCTGCACCGTAAGTGTTCTCTAGGTTAGTATTTTCAAGTTGGGTATGTTTTTACATACATGCTGTTGTGAAATCAACATCATTGACAAATCACTCAGCTTTAACAAGAAGACTGAGACTAGTTCTCCATATTCAGCAAACATCTTACAATTATTTAGTTTTCAGTATTGCGCTGCTCAGCTATGTATTTACACACTCATGCTTTAATACCTTTATAGAGATACCACACTAATGTTTTACACAGAACGTAGCACAATATCTTTTACATTTTCTATTTGTATTGCGTTTTGTAGTCCTGCTGCATTTATGATTTTCGACCTAAATCTATGACTACTGTCTTGGGTCCAGCAACCGAGTTTGCAGATCACTAGGGTCATAGGGTCAGATCTATGTTATATCTTTATTTAAAAGTTTGCTGTTGTAGTCACCACATACGAAAAGCAGGGCAACATGTCTGCTGGTATCTTTTTACACCTGATATGGAGTGCTATTGAACTGCCCTTCTCAGAGAGCTTTTTGTAAGGGTCCCACTGCCACAAGGTACTTGGGTCATGTCAGAAGGTTGGACCTTATGTATCACCCTGTAACAGCTAAACGTGTTGCTTTGAGGAGGTTCTCTAACCTTTTTAGGTATGCATCTTTTGTATTGTTCTAGTTTAAAAAGAGAAGAGCAATTGTGTTTTCATATATTCTCATATTATTACAATGTACAATGGGTCAGTAAGCATGCATTCGCTACCACAGACGTATGAGGATGTAAATACAAAATTAGTATTAGCTGAGACGTAAAAAGCTGACAGGACTAGGGCCCAAGGTTGTGGCTTTCGGAATTTGAGTTTCAGTGAAGACCATGTCTATAGGAAAGAAGACCTTGTTGTGGCGTGGTAGAATAGTGAGGCTATCAACTCCGGTGGCTATAGCCATGCAGAAAAATACTGATTACATATTGGCATTGGCTGCCCTGTTAGAGCACTGGGTTTATCATGATGGCATGACAGAAGCAAAGGTGTGTGACGTTTGAAGAGGATGACAAACCACAGCAGTAAGGTGAGACCCAGAAAATGTGAATCACCATTAAGAAATAAGTAAAAGCGTAGTATCACAGAAATGTTTGCTTAGCACAAAATTGATTCACAAGAAGAAAGCATTCTGTGCTGTTGCATGGCATAGCCATTTTAACTGGACTCTGGAGTCCCTAGTGTTTTATATTGGGCGTGTAATGCCCGATTCTAGTAGTTTTTAGGTCTTGCTGAGCCAGCGCATGCGCCGCTCTGCGAGTCATTTAGTAAGCGGCTTTTGAAAGTGCCACAACAGGCTTTTGGTGGCCTCAAGCTTGCGTGCACGTGCTCAGCCGCCATGCGATCACTTTCACTTTCGCGGCTGCGCAGTTGCGTCACTTTCACTGCAGCGCGGCCAATGCTTGTTTTTTTTCTTTTCCACTTTTTCTTTTCTCCCTTCCCCTTTTATTCCCTCGTTTTGCATGATGACATCGCTTCATGATAAGTTTGCGATATGTCAGAGCTGCCTTTTGTCATTTAGATCCTTTATTCCCCTCGTTTTGCATGATGACGTTGCTTCATGATGAGTTTGCGATATGTCAGAGCTGCCTTTTGTTATTTAGATCCAGACCGTGAAGAAGCGTTGTATTTCATAAAGCTCAGCTGCTTTAAGGCGCTTAGCTGTCATGGTTCTTTTAATGGCTTTCCTATTAGAAACAGACGTGTGATCCTGGTCAAATCGCCCTTATACGTCTTCAGGTTGCCACCCCCTCTTCTGTTAGTTTGTGCTTGCATATAAATTTAAGGTGCTTAGAAACACGTTGGGGCGACCAGTAGATACTTATAATGGTGCCCCTCCCCTTGTGAAAAAGGATACGCATTACCCCAGTACCCTGGGAAGGTAGGTCCTTTCGTGAATCTTTGGGGTCCTGCGTTGTGATAAAATGAGGGGTTACCCGTGTGTTTCATGTTGCTTTTCTTTGTTTAAGTTATGATTCTGCATGGTGGTGGGAGGGGTTTAAGGCCTTTCTATTTTTTTTTTCCTGGGGGAGGGGGGGGGGGCGATAGCAATACTGATCACCTAGTTTTGGTCCAACAGCAGAAGCGCCACGTTTTATAGTGCTTTCTTTCCATTTTTAGCACCTTTGTAATGGATTGTCTCACTTGTCACTTAACCCCTAACTGTCCGCTTTCCTCTTATCATATTTGACACCTGCTGCCAAATAAATGAACTGAATGTAGCACTATTGACACATGTATGTTGACTGTAAACATTGCCCGCCTGGGCTCGAGTCCCAGCATGCAAAGCAGCACGAGTTAAAGAGCCAGTCCGGACTGAAGGTGTTCCAGTGCAGGGCTGCGGGAATATCAAAACCTATGCTTGTTTATTGTTTTCAGTCCGGGCTTGACAGGAACTGGTTCACACCTTCATTGAGAATGCGAGTTGTCTAGAGCCTTTGGGGCGTGTGTGTTAACCATGCTGGACTGTGCTTTTAGTTGGATGCATGAGTGTGTTTGGAGGGAGTTGGGATGGGGGGGGGGTCAACTGCACGTTCACTCCTCGCTGTCCATTTGCTGAAGGTGGCAGGATTGTATTTCATTTTAAAAGAAAAACACGTGAAATGCTGTTCATTAAATTTGCACATCATTATAATAAAATGTATGAAAATCGCCATACCTTAAGAAAGGTATTCATGAGTACAATAGCAATAATCCAAAGACATTTTAAACAAGGTTTCTGCAAGCAAAGTCAAAAGGAGAAAAATATAGGTTATTTGTGATATTTTGTAGCGCACTGAAATGTCGCAGCTCACTAGCTGCTACAAAGATGTGATGGAGCGGTGGTGGCTCTGAGATGGCTTTGTTTAAAAGGCCCCTCTTCCTTGCACATCCATCTATAAAAGTGTTTGCAAGTGAGCCATCCAGTGATTTACATTGTCAGGTGCTGTGTAATGCACTTGCTTACTTTGAAACGGAGAGTACTGGTGCTTGTGAGCAGGACGTCAGTGGGGTGGTACTGGCACGTCTCAGCATGGTTGCAGTGGTTGTGATGGGAGAATACTGGCACATCTCAGTATGTCTTCAGTACATTCAGTGGGAGAGTCTGGTCATCTCTATCTACAATTGCAGGACTTGAAATGGGAAGGTACTACTACTACTTCCCACATATGAGCGTACCACTACTTCTCCACACAGTTGCAGTGCATGTAATGGGAGGGTGCCACCACCTCTCTGCGCAGTTGCAGTGGTTGTACTTGGACAGCACCACCACCTCCCATGTAGTTGCATGGCTTGTACTTGGACGGAACCACCACCTCACGCGCTGTTGCAGTGCTTGTAATGGTGGGGAACCGCCACCTCTCTGCGCAGGTGCAGTGCTTTTACTTGGATAGCACCACCACCTCTCTGCGCGGTTGCAGTGCTTGTACTTGAACGACACCACCACCTCCTGCGCAGTTTCAGTGCTTGTACTTGGACGGCACCACCACCTCCCGCGCAGTTGCAGTGCAAGCATTGGCAAAGCCAATAGGTCTCGCCTTTGGGACCTTATAAGTGTTTAGCCATGCAGCAGTTGATGTTGTTGCACCAAGGATGTTGCGCTGGATAAATAAGCACTTGTAAGGTCCCAAAGGTGAGACCTATTGGCTATGCCAATGCTTGTTTTACTTGACAAGGGTACTTGTTCCATCAGAGCTCTCCGGCTGAGCTAGACTTTTTTATTCTTCAGTTGGTGAGAATTTTCAGCACATATTTAGAAATACATCTTTCATTTCAATGGGTTTGACATTCTTCAGACTTTCTCAAGGTTCAATCATCAGCCATGCCCTACGATATTTTTCGAGCCTCTTTTATTATCTGATTAGATGTGTCATTTTACTTGGGTTCTCTTTCAGAGCTTTGATTGTACTTCGCAGCAAATCCACACCCGGTGGTGCTCTCTGTCTTATTGTCTGAGCTCGGTCTGTCACCGTTACAGACTTATCACTAGTTGGTGACCAAGGTATATTCTTGGGATTAAGTCACTGAGTTATTTTGTACATCACATGAAGATCATTTGCACTGGCCATTAGAGTTAAGTGTGGCGTTGAATCTGAGGAAACAAGCAAGTCTTTTTAGCCCTAGAATTAGTCACTTGCCTCCTCGCTGTGCAAACTGATGGAGACGCACGCAGAGAGCAATGCAGGGCTGCCTTTGCGGTGTTGAATCTGATGCAAAGAACATGGGCAAGTGGAACAATTGTACAGCAATGAAGGACCAAATCATGCAGGAGATGTTTCAAAGATTTAACCAAACCAGCGTTCATTAGATTTGTTTCCAAGCTTTATGATTTTGACAATATTAATGTCGATTTTCTCTGAGCGGTAAAGGCTGTCTTGTTCATTTGATATGCCTTAAAGCTGCTTACTCATGTTAGTATTTTATTTTATAATTCACAGCACACTTTTCCCAATGGTGATGGCACTCTGTTTTCTTTTAATTCATTTGTTTTCGTGGCTGGAGTTGGTCTTCCCTCCACCCTGATCCCTGTACATTCACAGAAATTTCAAGTGCTTTACACATTTCTCATTGCAAATGTATTGGTCCAAGAGGCGATTGTTTTTGTGGGACACTGAGCTGAATTCTTTGTACCTATCTATATCTCTTTTCAATTACTGTCACTGGTGCAATGCTTTTGAATGATATTGAGCAATTTAGTGTTTGACCAAAGTATCTTAGAATTAAACACCTCTCTATGTTCATCAGATGTAGTTTTGAACTCAAACGTTCTTGTTTTAAGATAAGAATTTGCTAGAAACAGTCTAGCGTTCAAACACTGGAACACAATGCATTTTTGTCAAGCAAACACGACTGAAAATTGAAAAACTAGGGGTGCTGACGAACAGCTTATTATGAGAAACGCAAAATGTTAAAATCCAACCTAAAAAACGGTTGCAGTGGCAAAAGAATGGAATTATGTAGTGATATGTATAATCTGTATTCTGATTGGCCACAACAAGAAATAGTGTAAGCAATTCTGTTAGTAAAGAAAATATGTGAGATTATTCTTAGTAGTGTCAATCTGTGTTTTTTCAAGTATTTGTTCTGGGTTTTCTTTTAAAGAATTCCGGAAATCTACTGCAAATCTATCTTTCACATATTTCCAGTTTTCCAGAATTAGATAGAGATAGATAGAATATCTTTAATCAAGTCACACAACACACGTCCTGCTTTGTAGTAAGCAGAGGCGACCTGTCATTGGGAATTGCATATTGCCAAAAAATGATATACATTTGCTGATGATTGGATGAGAATTACTTTAAATTTTAATCCATCAAAATCGGGTTTTAGTTTAAGAATAGTAAAGCTCAAATTACACTTTGTTTTCAAAAGAGTTCTTGTCATATTAAATCTGCTGGATCCTGGTCTTTAAATGCCTGGTACAGATACACGACATCCAGCATTTCAAAGTCTGTGAGATCCTGCTCCTATTTTTTCTTTTGAAAGAATGACCAAGGGATATTGCAGGTGTTTTCGTGTTCCATAGGAAAGATCATAGAGCAGAATTACCTTTTCTGAAAAACCTCCAGAATTTGGCATATTAAGGACTGCATTTGAAGCCTGCATGGCAGCACTGCAATTATAATGTGGTTTATCTGGCCAGTCAAGGAAGGTTTAAATTAGTGATACTTCCATAATCACTTTAGCCGATCAACAGAATTCAAGTGCTGTATGTCTCTTGTATCAAGAGAGCCAGACAAATAAATCCATGACTGTACGAAGTAAGGAGTTGCCTTAAACATAAAAATAGTTTATTCCGATTTCTTTAGTTATTTTGATTCATAAAGTGTGCTAAAATGTTCCCAAACTGCCTTGTTATTGAGGTAATCACACAAATAAAGAGTCTAGAGTAGAAGATAACACACTGGGATCATCTGGATATAATGCTAAACTGAATATCCAGGCTTGAGACTTAGATTGATCAGTCTATACACGTCTACAGATTAACTCAGCTAATGGTTTACGATGTATTGTGGTGGGGGCTTAATGGACACCTAGTTGATGATAAACATCTGTAATAAATTTTACGACAAGCAAACTAGGACCCAGAGTTATGAAAAATGAACACAACGCAGCGCAGCAATTAAATTTGCTGAACTGCGTTGTGTGAAAGGGAGAGAGCAGAACAGCGCCATATCTTCTAAGATATAGCGCTGTTTTCCTTTTGCCCTGCACTGGTGCACTTTAGACTGCCATTCGCCAACACTCACACCCTTGTGCAATGGTGCACGGTTGTGTGCATTGTGTAAGAAATAGTTTTCACAGTTTCTATGTGAGCTGTACAATGCAGCATGCATGCAAAGAAGGAAAAATGAGAAGAAAGGAAAACATTCCTCCTCATTATGTCTGCCTCAAGGAGGCATAAGATGTCGGTTGTCCCTATCTATGAATGTTTGTAGGTAGGGATTTGTGTCAAAACACATGGGTGGTTGCATTGGAATGCTCACCTACCACCCATGTAATGCCCCCTTGAAGCAAAGTAACTCCAAGCAGCGCACAGCACAAATTTCCATTACTTCTAGAAAACTAACTCATGCAAATCTTGATTTGCGATGGTTAGTAAATCCCAGCATAACACTTTGCATCAGCTTTTTATTACAAAATAACGCAAAACCGGCACAAAGCATTAATAATTCTGGGGTGAGGTTTCCTGATGGCGAAAAGGGAATCGAGGGAAGTAAAAGCAGGGAATTACAGCCCAAATAGGAGATGTGAGTCCTGCCAGAGGTGATTCATAATTCAAAGGCAGGTTGTTTCGTAATTAAACCAACAGACAAGGATTGATCAGACCAACAGAATTTCTTAAGTAAGGCTCCCTCGCTAAACCATCCTTTGGCCGCTATTTCTCTAGATGCTTAGAAAGCATTCGATAGGATTAGCTGGGATTTTATGTTCAATGTTCTCAAATGAGCAGGCTTTCCACCTAAATTTATTTCTATTATCTCCTTACTCTATTCTGGCCCTCAGGTGTCAATATTTGTTAATGGTATGGTTTCAGATTATTTTGCACTACAAAGAGGTGTTCGACAAGGTTGCCCACTGGCTCCTTTATTATTTGTTTTAGCTTTATAAATGTAAATGTATAGGCATTTATGTAGCGCACTACTTACCCGTAGGGTCCCAAGGCGCTTCGACCGCTGCGAAACCCTTCCTGGCTTCCCTGAGAGATGGTCCCTTATTGGGTATCTCCAGGGTGAGACCAGGCATCCCCGGCAGTCTGGTGGGGCCGTTAGTGAAGATGAGGCAAGCTAATGCCCAGAGTTGCCGAGTGTGATCGCTGATCAGAGTGGGCACCGAGGCGAGAGAATTATCGAGTCCGCTGACCCTGGTCCAGAAACCTGCCGCGCCAGGAATCGAACCCTGGTCCCAGGCCGTCCTCTGCTCTCGGGTCTGCCGCCTCTAACCAGTGAGCCACACTACTTCACTACTTTAGCCACACTACTTTAGAACCTTTTCTCACCAAGATTCGACAAGACGATAATATCTCTGGATTTCATTTTGGTTCCCAACAAGTTAAACTCTCCGTTTATGCTGACGACATTCTTCTATACTGTTCTGATCCGCAATCTTCTATTCCTTTCTTCCTTCAGCAGGTTTCTTCCTTTTCCGATGTTTCTGGGTATAGTCTTAATGTCGACAAATGTGAATACTTGCCTCTAAATACTGTTTGCCAAAAGCATCTCTTTGAACATTCTGGTTTTTCTTGGCAACCATCTAAGATTAAATATTTGGGCATTTGGTTTGCTCCTCTCTTATATGACACTCTTAAAATAAACTTTGAATATATAACCAAAAAATTGAATGCTGCCATTACCCAATGGAATCCTCTCTTTCTATCGTGGTGGGTTGTCTCGACTCAATAAAAATGATGCTATCACCACTTATACTGTACACCATCTCCATGATTCCTATTCATATTCCTGATTATTATTTTAAGAGGATCGATTCTACTCTACTTAAATTCTTATGGAAAGGTAAACGTTCATGTATAGCTCTCGCTTCCTTGAAGAAGGATAAATCTAATGCTGGACTTCGATTCCCTGATTTTAAAACTTATCACCGCACTGTGGTATTGGGTTCCCAAGGCCTACATGCTCCGAAGATAACCCACTTACACCGAAAGAACTGTTGGCACGGAAACTGAAAAATGCAAAGAACAAGTTTATTAAAACCCCATGGGGTGGTGGTACATTCCTACAGCACCCTTCGGTAATGCAAGAAGTATCACACCGAACATCGGTGTGACCCCCTCTTTTATACGTTTTACAGGTAATAAAAAGGACAGGCGGCACAAAGTTACAGAACATTATGTACATATATGGTCATGTTTTGGAACACTGCCAGCTCATTGGAGGGTTTCAAACCCACTGGTCAGTTTGCAGCACATTCCTAAGGGGTGACTGGTCAATGGGGACTGCGCATGTACAGGCTTGACCATTACTAAAAATAGCCTGTTGCTGGGCAAACTGAAGTGGTCAGTGGTACGGACAACGGACTAAAGGCCATGCTGGCCACGAGGCCGCTCATGATCTAAGATGGCCGCCATACACACAAAATGGCGTTTTCCAAGTATGGCCAACTTTAACAGAAAATGTGTAGCTACAGCTAAAACGCTAACTCGGCCATCGTCAAATTACGACAGACGACCCTTTTAGCGTTTAGCTGAAGCTACCTCATAGTGAACATAATCTGGGTGTTCATCTTCGATATCGATCAACATTATCTGGGCTACTTCTTTATGAAGCATCATTTTGTCATGAGCAAGAGCTCGTCTTGATGGTATACAAGCCGATAGGCACATAGAACACAAAGCTGGACCACATTGGATGCATAGGCATATAGAAAACAGTATCCCCACAAGGATACATAGAATCGTTAGCAGTTTCCAACCCCAAGTGGTAAGCATTGACCAGAACCACCCTGAAAGAGTCCAAGTACCATTGTCTGGATGTATTTCTGCAGCTATCTTATGCAGTTTGGAAATTGCATCATAAACGGATGGTGAGTTGTCAGGTACGTAAACACAGCAGCTACTTCCGATAATTCTACATGCCCCCCCACGGTCGGCTAGAACTACATCTAAAACCATCCTGTTCTGTAACGTAACAATTCTAGAAATCTGCAGTTCCTCAGTAATGTTCCCCAATGCGATAGCAGTGTCATTTGCTACTGCCTCAACTACACGAGTCAGTCTTCGTATTTTCCGACTATTCAGAGCAGCCCCAACAAACGAAAACAGTCCGAGATTAAAATCCACATACTGTTGCAAAGCAGTGTCTGTCTGGTCTATGTCATCTAACACAACGGCACGTTTAACACGGTTCAGTATAAAATCGTGGTACAAAATATAATCATTATGGTACATTGGTGGGGCAATGAATACAGGAGGCAGTACAAAAGATACATAACAAGTACCTAACCATCCCAAAGGGAGCTGATGATAACCCTTCGTTCCGCAAATAAAATACGTATTTCGTGAGGCTACAAACGATATGCCATTCGGGCTATCAAACGTTATTGTGGTATTACATTCGCTTTTCCCAACCGAAATCGTGCCTTTATTACGTATACATAGATCAGCTTTCGTGGCAATGACATTTATAACATGTGAGCTGGAGACATTTATGTTACGTTGATTGCTGTAAACACGTGGGGCAGAGATATTGTCAGGCCGGTATTCTTCCCATTCGAATCGAGTACCCTCAGCTTGCGGATACCCATCTCGGTCATGGTAGCACACTTTATTTAAACGGAAAAGCACCCCCCCTTTTGTTGGCCATCTCAGAGTGAAGAGCAGGGTGTACCAGGCGTTGCAGGATCCATTATGTGAGAACGGGAGTGGAATGAGTGGAGTGCCCCCTTTCTTCTGGTGCCCAGGTAACATCCCACACACCCAACAATTTGAGGTATTTGTCATATTATGTGTATGATGCAAGATCTGAATGAAGCTATTGTTCAGATAAGTTTGTCGGTGCCGTTCTTCATGGTAAGGCAAGGTGAAATGAAAATGTTCAGATGGAGCCGGGGTAGTCGGCAGCAAATGTTCACGTGCAGGTACCACAAGTTCAACTACCCAGGCTATTACTGCTATTACCACGATCGTTAGGACAAAAAGGATGGCACCAAGTATTCGTTTATCCCGTGATGCAGACGTCGCCATAGTTCAATTGTAGTTCAAAAGTCGTAAATGTTCAAAAAGTTCAAAAAGTTCACAAGTTCTCAGATGTACATGTGTATGTATTATACCTAAAAAAAAAAGAAAAATACGGTGCTGAGCTCCGAGGTAGCCGTTGTTTTCTTCTCCGGGCCAAGACGGGTGTCGCTACACTTGGCAGAACTGATCCCCCCCCCTTGGAATTCTCGGTTTCCGTTTCACAAACCTGGAGCGGTAACCAACCAGTTTCAAAAACAACCCAAAAAAGAATCTTCTTATCGTGGTCGTAGATTGTAGTGCTCTCGTCCAGAAACAGTGTGGTCCGGGAAGGCTCCCTCAGCTTCGGCCGATGTCACCGCTGGGCTCTTTTCTTTATCCAGAATCTCTTTGTAGTCGGTCAACACAGCAGGATTCACCAGGTCAGGAGAGACACGACGGCAGTGAGTTGAGTGTATCCACCGTTTCCTGTTGGTCACTCGTACGGCCGTTCGAGTAGCCAGGAGGACCTGCTCGGGGCCACGCCACCTCGGTTCCAAGCTGTTCGTCCTCTCAAACGACCTGATCATTACATGATCGCCAGGGCGAAGATCATGGCCCTCTCCAGTAGAGTTGTCAGGGAGCGCTTCTCGAACCTGTTGATGAATAGAAAGCAAATCATTTGTTAATCGTGCCAAATAATCGTTCATCATTATACAAGGCACATCATGTATCAATCGCGGCTTGGGCACCCCCCAGATATTCATAGGCCGTCCAAACACCACTTCATTTGGTGTGAGGCCTGTTCGAGAGTGGGGCACTGATCTAAGAGAGAGTAATGCCAGCGGTAAAGCATCCGGCCATTTCAATGACGTGGACGCCACGATCTTAGCCAATTTTAGTTTCAACGTAGCATTATACCGCTCCACAAGACCTGCTGACTGAGGGTGGAACACAGCATGAAACTTCTGCTGGATCCCTAACCCCTTCAGCACGTATTCCACAATTTTCCCGACAAAATGAGGCCCATTGTCGCTCCACAAAAATTTGCAAATTCCAAATCGAGGGAAGTACTCCTTGAGCAAAACCTTAGCCGTTGTCAATGCTGTATTGTCTTTCGTGGGGAAGGCCTCAACCCATTTGCTAAAAGCACATACCACCACTAGGACATACTTCAGGTTATTGCAGCGCTCAAGCTGGATATAATCCATTTGGAGTACCTCGAATGGTGCAGAAGGTGGAACGAACCCTCCTTTCGGAGTATGGGTCCCCTTAGCAGGATTGTGCTGCAAACATATCAGACAGGTCTGCACTACTCTCTTGGCTGTATTAGCTATCTCGGGATTCTCCCAAACTCGTGTTAACGATCGAGTTATTGCAAGAGCCCCCACGTGCGCTAACCCATGTGTCATCTGGACCATCGCTTGCAAGTAAGCTGCAGGCAATTTCCATTTCTCCATGTCCTTGCTTCTCCAACACCCTTCATCGTCTAGTACCCCATCAGTTGCCCATGCCGCAAGTTCTGATTCAGTAGCTGATTTCTGAATGTCTAATATTTCCGCTCTAGCATCATTCCATCGCTCTGCTTGGGATTTGGTCACATACATGGGGGAGTCAGCTCGGGACATAGCCGTTTGTCTCGCTATGCTATCCGCAAAGGCATTTCCCTGACCTACTTCGTCAGTAATCTTTTTATGGGCGCTACATTTTATTATCGCTACTTTCTTCGGACAAAGCAATGCGTTGAGGAGATCACGCACCAACTCTCCGTGCATAATGTGTACTCCATGAGAAGTTAAAAACCCACGCTCTCTCCAGAGTAGACCGAAGTCATGTGCTACTCCGAAGGCGTACCGGCTGTCTGTGTATATGTTCACACATAGGCCAGCACTCAATTCGCAGGCTCTTGTCAGGGCTATCAGCTCCGCTGCTTGAGCCGATTTCTGTGGTATTCTAGCTGTTTCCACCACTGTCTTAAGTGTCGTTATTGCATAGGCTGCGGAAGTTGTGCCATCTGGCAGCCTCAGACATGATCCATCAACCCACAGTTCCCCATCCACATCTGGAAGTGGCATATCCTGTAGGTCAACACGACCCTTTGTCTGTTCCTCGGTCAGGAAAACACAGTCATGATGTTTTTCTTCCTGACCCTCCTCAACCGGATAGGGCAATAAAGTGGCAGGATTCAGAGTAGCACATCTTTTCAGTGTGATATGTGGCGCCAACAGGGTAAGCTCGTGTCCTGTTAACCGTGCACTCGTAAGATATTGGGTCTTTGTTTGGTTTAGCAGGGCATCTACTGCATGAGGAACTAACACCAACAATTTGTGCGATAACACTATTCCCTCACTCTGTCGTATCGCTACTGCTGTTGCTGCGACTGCTCGGAAACACCCAGGCAACCCTCGCGCTACAGACAGCCTCCAATGCCTTCTACAAGCTACGATTGGTAAGGAAGATTCTTCCGTTTCTCCCTACCAATGTGGGAAAGACATTGGTTAGCGCAATGGTCCTTTCAGCGCTGGATTATTGCAATGGCTTGTTTGCAAATGCCCAAGTTAAGACAATCAAGAAACTGCAAACAATCCAAAATGCAGCAGCCAGACTTCTCCTCAACATTCCTAAATTCAAACCTATATCCGAATCCTTGAGGAGTCTCCACTGGCTACCTGTTAGGAACTGAATTAAGTTTAAGACGCTATGTATCGTCTACAAGGCACTACACCATCAAGCGCCTCAGTTCCTCTGCGACCATCTCGTCCCGTACATTCCCACTCGAATGTTACGGTCTGCAGGACAGAATGACCTGATAGTGCCTCGAACCAGACTGGTCAACTGGGGAGACAGACGTTTTTTAGCTGTCGCCCCAAGATTATGGAACACGCTTCCACAAAATATAAGATCAAGTCCAAATCTACTGTCCTTCAGGAAGAAATTAAAAACCTGGCTATTTAACCTCTGAAAAACTGTACAGATCATACAGGAGGGTAAAACAGTACAGCGCCGAGACGCCTGCGGGCAATTGTTCGCGCTTAATAAATGCCAAAAATAAATAAATAAATAAATACAGGGTCAAGAATGGCAGAGAAGTATGCACATGGCCTCTGCTTGTCCCCGTGTGTCTGCACTAACACCGACAATGCACACCCATCTTTCTCATGCACGTACAATGTAAAAATCTTCGTATAATCTGGTGTACCTAATACGGGTGCAGAGCAAAGGGCTTGCCTCAATTGATCAAAAGCATTTTGACATTCATCTGTCCATTCAAGGGGCATTGGTGTCGTTTTGGACAGTAACGCTAACAGAGGCTTGATAATATGCGAAAACCCCATAATCCACTGCCTACAAAAGGACGTTAACCCTATGAAGGCGCGTACATCTCTCTGTGTGCGGGGGACTGGTGTATCTAATATTGCCTGAATACGATCTGATGTCAATGCACGCCCCTCCTTAGACAAAAGATGACCGAGGTAGGTCACCTTGGGTCTACAATATTGTAGCTTTTTCTTAGAAACTTTGTGATTATTCTGTGCCAAAAAGGAAAGCAACGCAATCGTACTCTCCTCACATTGCGTATAAGAATCTGCGGCAAGCAGAAGGTCGTCCACATATTGGATCAGAACAACCCCCGATTGCAACTCAAAGGAATCAAGCTGTCTTTTCATAGCCTGGCTGTAGATACTCGGGCTCTCAGTGTAACCTTGGGGAACACGACAAAATCTATACGATTTATTATTTAACGTGAAGCCAAACAGATATCTGCTATCGGGATGGACAGGGATAGAAAAGAAAGCGTTTTTCAAATCAATTACACTAAAGGTCGTTGCCGTTGGTGGTACCAGCGTAAGCAAGGTCGTAATATCGGACACCACCGGGTATTGGGGAACGACAATTTTGTTGATCTCTCTCAAGTCAATAATAAAGCGATAGACTTTGTCATCAGTGTCTCTTTTAAGAATCGGGAGAATAGGGCTGTTACAAACATTATAAGAAACCTCTTCCACCACCCCAGCCACAATCAGATCTTGGACAATGTGAGTCAGGGCAATTTCACCTTCTTTCGAAATCTTATACTGTGGCACCCGTGGCAAAGAGGCCCCCTCCTTAACAGTAATATGAATAGGTGGAATACGCATCTCCCCCACATCCGTGTCTGAGGTCGCCCATAACGTGTGCGGGAGAGAGGCCAAAGCGGGAATATCTGATATGGTATAGAACCTATTTGGATCAGGGTAATTGTCATTCAGGATAACCCGCACTCCTTCAGGAGCGCACCGTATCGTTGCTCGAAAATATTTAAGCAAATCAAGGCCCAAGATATTATCTGGGGTATAGGGAGATAACAAAAATTGGCCAAAACTAAAAAATTTATCAAGCAAGGGGTTTGGACAAAGGGCTAGGGGAGGGTGTGCCATCGAACCCTACACATGTTATCATTTCGCCAGACAGGGGAGCCCTCGGAACCAATTTCTTTGACAAGGCGCTACGAGTAGCTCCGGTGTCTACTAAGAATTGATCAGTAGAACCCAAAATGCCCGCTGTTACATATGGACCTTCCTGATCCACCGGCAATTCAATTGGCTCCGCACCCCATCCTACGCAGTCCTATGCATGCACATAATCCTGGTGCTCCACATTCTCACCCTCTGAGATCTGATATTGGTTCCGTCTATCAAAAGTATTTCGTTCATCCTGGCCACGGCCCCCTTGCTCAACCCTTCCACGATCACCTCCGCCACCTCTCGCTCCCGTATAACCACCCCGCGACCTACCACTTCCTCGACCACGCTGGCTACGTTGTTCCCGTAGTACCGGACAATCCTCAGCCCAATGACCAAACTCCTTACAATAAGCACATTGATCCTCCGCAATATCCGTACGACCATACGACGAGTTTCCTCCACCTCGTCTACCCATATCGTTCCCTCTACCCTGTGTTCCACGAACCTGTGCCAACATCACCTTTGTTTTCAATTCTTTTGCTTTCTTATCAACACTTTCTTTAGCTTCCAACTCCTGCCGCTCAAAATACTGAGCCATAGTTAACAAAGACGCAGGGGTCGCCGTGGCCCAGGAACTTTCACTCGACTTCAATCGCTTGGCAATCTCCGGCAGGAGATTAGCCACATACTTATCTACAAACAAATGTCGACCTGTATCATCTGTTAAAGATTGACCACTGTAATCATGAAACGCCTCTTCAAAGCGCGTAAAAAAGTCTGAAACCGTTTCATCTGGCTTTTGTTTACACGAAGCTAACATGGTCCAGTCTATCTTTTTAGAAGGTACGAGCGTTTTTAATTTAACCAGAATAGCCGTTGGAAGGTCTAAAATCAGCTGGCAAGGCTTACATGCCGGTTTCCTCTCTAAGTCAGCTTGATTAATCTCTTTCCATGTACCCCCTAGTATTGTCTCATCATTATTTTTACGGATTTGTCTCCACATGTCAGGCGGAAGTATTAACCCAAAAAACAGATCTATATCAACCAGAGTCATCACACAAGACGAAATAGCCCCCTCCACCCCTTCATAGAATGCTGCCGGATTTTTACGAAGATCAGGTAGAGAATTTTTCAACGCCATAACATCCGCTCTATTCCAAGGCGTATACACCCAATTATATACAAAATACCCCTTCGCATCTTTTGACCTTTTATCATCATCTGTACCTTCCCCCTTTGGTGGAACATACAAAGGTGCAGCTTCACGCATAGGCATAACATGCATGGCAGAACTCTTATCTGAACCCCGGAGAGAACACTCCTTAGACTGCCCGTCGGATTCCAGCCCGGACTCCTTAATCTTTTTCCGCTCGTCCCGCAATCTGATAGTCTCATCCCGCAGCTTGATCAGTTGCTTGTAAAAGGCATCGACATCTGCAAGAACAAATAAACCTGTTTCTAGATTCTCACGATGAACTGACACATCCTTAGGTTCTAACGTATCTGAAATTTTACGAAATGAGGTAACAACTTCATCTGCCAAAGTGGACATAAAATACAATAACTCTTGGTCTGTCCAGGTACTCCTTTCAGAAATAATTTCAGACTGAGAAGCAAACTTCGTATTCACTCTACGAGCCCAACTACGTAAATGTGCGGATCTCTCCGCAATAAACCTGAGAGCGGATACCCCTTTCTTTCCCGACTTATCCTGTCCTTCATCGTCCGATTCTGCAAGAGGAGCCGTAGGCGAGACGTACGGAGGCGGTGATCGATCTAACAAAGAAAAATCATCAATTTCATTATTAAGGACAGGATAAAGCGGTCGACGAATAGGGAATTTACCCGTCGTTTGCAATTTACGTTCCCGTTCCTCCCTTTCTTTCTTTTCCTGTTCCTCTTTTTCCTCAAGCTGTAAAGCCTTATCCCGAGCAGCCTTGCGCTGCTCTTTGTCCGCCAAGGCAACTTCACGTTTCATTCGCTCACGCACCGCTTTCTCCCACATTCGCACACAATCAAACATGTTTTGTCTAGACCTTCGTTGAAACAAACATTGCTCCACAAATTGTACTTTACGCAAATCGAACGACCCATGTAGAGGCCATTGCAATTCAGGATCAGACTTTGTATACTTATTCCATAATTTACTGTACATTATAGGGGGAAGGCCAAATTTAATGTACATTTCTCGATTCGGTGTTCTTTCTGGGGGAGCCGGCTGTGATTCCGCTAACCTAATTGTGGTACCATTTCCAAAACAACACATTCCTCGGAGTGTGCTTAAAACAGGCATGTTCAAAAAGTATCACGAAAGCGCGATACCATATAAAATGGCACTTACAGTACTTCACACAAATGTGCCGCTCAAAGGAGAAAAAAAGTTAGAGAAACATCTCTACATGCCTGCCTATGTGAAGTGCACTACACATATACTTTTTCAAAGATCACAAATTCACAAATTCACAAATGTTAGCTAACTCAAATCAAAATCATAGATCCTAGGACTTCGGCAAGCGTCCGAGGACTACCTTACCGATCACAACTCATAGAACCTCAGTAAGCGTCCGCAGACTACCTTACCGATCACAAATCATAGAACTTCAGTAAGCGTCCGCAGACTACCTTACCGATCACAAATCTTACCCAAAGCCTCAAAGGTCCAGTTTCCAACTGCCAAGGTCTTGTAATCGAATCAGCCAAACGGCGCTTTATCCAGCAACACGGACAATCGAGGACTCAGTCGGAGACCGGCGCCACCTGGAAGGTCAGATCGGAAGGAAAGGAAAAAACACCGTGGGTGCCAAGACTTGGGTCACTCAGTGGCAGCGCGCGTCCATGGCGAGTATCCAGACCTTCGTCACGACCTCTCCTTCGGGCATCCGAGTCGCCGATGAGTCCCACCAGAGTCGCCAATTTGTGGTATTGGGTTCCCAAGGCCTACATGCTCCGAAGATAACCCACTTACACCGAAAGAACTGTTGGCACGGAAACTGAAAAATGGAAAGAACAAGTTTATTAAAACCCCATGGGGTGGTGGTACATTCCTACAGCACCCTTCGGTAATGCAAGAAGTATCACACCGAACATCGGTGTGACCCCCTCTTTTATACGTTTTACAGGTAATAAAAAGGACAGGCGGCACAAAGTTACAGAACATTATGTACATATATGGTCATGTTTTGGAACACTGCCAGCTCATTGGAGGGTTTCAAACCCACTGGTCAGTTTGCAGCACATTCCTAAGGGGTGACTGGTCAATGGGGACTGCGCATGTACAGGCTTGACCATTACTAAAAATAGCCTGTTGCTGGGCAAACTGAAGTGGTCAGTGGTACGGACAACGGACTGAAGGCCATGCTGGCCACGAGGCCGCTCATGATCTAAGATGGCCGCCATACACACAAAATGGCGTTTTCCAAGTATGGCCAACTTTAACAGAAAACGTGTAGCTACAGCTAAGCGCTAACTCGGCCATCGTCAAATTACGACAGCACTTTTTCCTTGAAACAGGCATCCCACTGGCTTTCGACTGCTCTTCCTTTCTATCCTCCTCTCTGGCTAAACATAGAATCTTCATTTCTTACTCCCTTTGAGTTCCGCAAAATCCTATCCTTTACATCAATTATGACCTCTCTCCGAAACCCTATTATTTCCACTCTCGTAATCTCTTTATTCCTTTTATGTCCTCCTCTTACCCCTTTATCTGTTCCACTCATGTACAGCCTATTTGGTATAATAAACAGCTCAAAATTCGTAATCGTTCAATATTATGGAAGTCTTTGTATTCCAAAGGCCTGCGATGGATTTCTCAACTTCTTTCTCATGATCAACCTCTCCCCTTTTCTGATCTCCAATCTCAATTTTCATTACCTTCATCTTCTCGTTCACAGTATAACTTGCTTTGTCCCATTCTTATTCAATACCTTCAATCCCTACCTATTACTAATGATATTCCCAATATATATGAACCTCTATCCTCTGCATTAGATCGCTCTCCTTCCGCTTCTTTTCTCTATAAATCCTTTTAAGTTTCATTGGACAGACCCAAAACAAAGATTGAATTAGCCTGGGAAAAAGATTTTTCACAGGATTGGTCAGTTCCCTTTTGGGATACAATATGGTCCAAGCTTCATAAAACCTCTAGGGCTGCTAACACCACACAAACCGTTTTTTTCATTTACAATCGGATTTCATATACTCCATTAATTTTATCGACTTTTTCATCAGACACTCCCTCTACTTGTTGGTCTTGCTCATGCCCTACTGCTGATTGAACATATATGCTATTTGATTGTCCTCCTATACTCCAGTTTTGGAAACTTGTTTGGTCCCAAATAAAAATAAAAAATCTGATTCACATCCCCTTTTCCATTACTCACATTTTTCTGGGTTCTCTTTCTCCTATTTACCCTCAACCTTCACAACATTACATTCTCATTGACCTTTTGATAGCTATTGCCTTTCATCGCATCACTTCCAATTGGAAGCAGGCTTATAACGTCACCTTTCGCTCTTGGAGGAATGCGGTTTGTTTTCACCATCGACTTGATAGTAACTATGTTTCTCCCATCTTCCTGGCAATCAAAAGAGATCTCCTTTGGCTCCCCTTGGCAAATTACTTAACTTCAATTGCTTCCTCGACCACCGCCTCTCACACTAGATCAAATGAGGTACGAAAACCACCTTGATTCCCCCAATGCCTTTTACCAATTTCTCTAGCTAATTATCATTTAATTTTTGATTGATATATTGTATAATTTCTTAATTTTTTCAAATATTGTTATGCTTATGATGCTTTTTTTTATATGCATAGTTCGATTGAATTTCTCCTTTGTTCTTATATGCTTTGTAATTTTTTTTTTAATCATTTTTATATGTTCATTGTATAACCTGTATGGCTTTATTATCTTAACTGTTTCTTCATTTTCTGTTCTTTTTGTTCTTTAATAAACTCAAACTTAAAAAAAAAATACAAGACACATATCCACACATCCTTACAATAACTCTCACTCGTGCCCTCAGTCACTATGAGCCACAGAACGTCACTCACTCATGCACGCACAGCACTCGCTATTTATCACAGGCACACAAAAAAAATCTGTGGATGGCGGACATGCGTGCCTTACACAGCCTGCCTTCCACTGCCATCAGTCACATTGTCGGGCTGACGATCGCACAGCCCTGAGGCCTGTGAGGTCATCAGCCACGGAAAGCACTAGCCTCCTAGGCTGAGCTCCACCATTTAATGACGCTTTAATAACATTAGTCTCTGGGCGCTTCAGGCTAAAGACATGCAGTTCCAGGAGAGTTACGTCATTCAAAGAGTGCAGACATGTCACTCCACCCTTCCTTACTCGTCACAGTGGGGTTGGAGTCAGGGAGCCTCGGAAACCCCCACCCCACTCTGTGACGAGTTAAGGAAGGTGGATTTAGAGACTGCTGCCAAGAAGCAGAGCACTGGGTTCTGTACAGTGTATCAGCTCGATATTTGATGATGTACTGCGCAGAATCCAGTTCAGGGCTTCCGCGCAGCTTATTCAGCTGTCCAGACTCTGCAGGACAGGTCGCTCTGTGGAGTTTAGGAAAGCTGTTTAGCTTCTAGTCTGGCGCTGTATAACCCATTCTAGCTCCCGGAAGGAGAGGCCCGAAGTGAGGCTAGCGGTGATTGAGTCAACACATAAAAAGTGAGAGCCACGGGTGAGGGTCGACACCAGCTCTCAAAATATGTGTACTCCCCGAGCCCTGAAACTATTTGGCCGCTTGGAAGCAAAGCAGGCGTTCATCTGCCCGGGTCAGAATATTTGAGACTTATTTATTAAGTGTTTATGAACATTCACTTTCCTAGTGATGAAGTTGTTTTATGTTAGCTAAAGGGAGAAAATGTTCTAATGCATTGTCCTGAGGCAAAGACATGCTTTCTTTTTACGCCTCATCACTTTCAAACTTCACCATCCGTCACTGGTCATACTATAGATGGAATAATAAACAGCCATTAGTACCGTAGACAGTAAACGCTTTGGAACAGGGAGGTAGTTCAAATAACCCAATGGAGATTAGGCATGGTGAAACCGATGTGCTTCTCACAGTAAATGGACTTTGGAGTTTTTCAGCAGTTGATATTATGCTCCAACGGCTTCCTATATACTGCAATAACTGTGATGAGAGGCAGTTACAGCCGAAGTACACTTATCAGCATAAAGTGAAGGAAGAATCTTTTTTAAGTCATGAAGATTGAAGAACCAAGTGGATGGTGTAGCTTAGCCCTGTTCCTGTAGTGAAAGGAGCATATTAATCCTCACAACCAGATTGTAGGCTTTGAGTAACGTGGTGGAACATTTGGACACTTTTTATAGGCCAGAAAATGGGAGCACCCCCAAGTATATCTGGCAGTTAGAGCCTACTTTTTTGTAATTTTTATATTTGTTCAAAACGATATGAGTAACTGTGGTATACCACAAGGTTAGTGTTGTGCCCTTAAAGGTTTTTTTGTTTAGTGTACATGGAACACATAAGGGTCTTCCATTTCTTTTTAGACACACTGATACCTGATTTAATCCCAGTGGACGCTTTTGCTCACGTTGGGATCCTGAGTTGCTGAAACCTTCCCTGTTCTTAACGCTACAGCTCGCGGAACCCGCTTCACGGGTCCCGCTTCGTGTGGGGGCCTTGATCAACTTCAGCGAAGCCTGGCCGTGGTGTCTGTCGCCCTTCGCCTGAGGCTGTGACTGTGGGTGTCTGTAGTGTGCAGGGCTGCGAGCGAGTTGCGGGCGCAGGACTCCAAGTCCCAGGAGCGCCCGCCTGACCCAATTGCCAGCACCTGGGCCGCTCTCCCTGCATGCTCCTCCCCACCATCATGTTTTAAAAACCTACGCCCCTGGATGTTTGTTGGGACGCTTTTGCTCACGTTGGGATCCTGAGTTGCTGAAACCTTCCCTGTTCTTAACGCTACAGCTCGCAGAACCCGCTTCGCGGGTCCCGCTTCGTGTGGGGGCCTTGATCAACTTCAGCGAAGCCTGGCCGTGGAGTCTGTCGCCCTTCGCCTGAGGCTGTGACTGTGGGTGTCTGTAGTGTACAGGGCTGCGAGCGAGTTGCGGTTTCAGGACTCCAAGTCCCAGGAGCGCCCGCCTGACCCAATTGCCAGCACCTGGGCCGCTCTCCCTGCATGCTCCTCCCCACCATTGTGTTTTAAAAACCTACGCCCCTGGATGTTTGTTGGGATGCTTTTGCTCACGTTGGGATCCTGAGTTGCTGAAACCTTCCCTGTTCTTAACGCTACAGCTCGCGGAACCCGCTTCGCGGGTCCCGCTTCATGTGGGGCCCTTGATCAACTTCAGCGAAGCCTGGCCGTGGAGTCTGTCGCCCTTCGCCTGAGGCTGTGACTGTGGGTGTCTGTAGTGTGCAGGGCTGCGAGCGAGTTGCGGGCGCAGGACTCCAATTCCAGGAGCGCCCGCCTGACCCAATTGCCAGCACCTTGGCCGCTCTCCCTGCCTGCTCCTCCCCTCTCACACTGAACATATAAATATAACCACCCAGTCCCGCTGCGTGGGAGCGCGCGGGAGCGACCGGGAGAAGCCCGGGACAAGGGCGGGACCGTCTGTGACCGTCAGGGGCCGAAAGAGGTCGGGTCGGGCCACCCCTCTTTGATGTTCTTTTTTGTTAAGTATCACTGTAATATTTTATTGTCTGGTCTAGAAAGATTGTTGGACAATTAGTGTCTGTTTGTTTGTTTTGCATCCTATATTGTCCCATTAATTCAGGCGTGTTAGTAGGGTGGACCTTTGTATATTTTCAAAATGCCCCTACGTTCGGGCAAAGAAAGACAAATTCAGGTATCCACAACTAATGGAGTCTTTACAGGTACTATTGACCAATTTTTTAAACGTACCACCACAATTTTAGGAAAAGAGATTGCACTCGCAGAAAAGCGCTTATCGCTTGACTTGGTCACGGGTAAGCGTTCTTCCCTAGGGAAAATCAGAGAGGCTGTCTCTCCTGTTCCCTTAACTCAATTGCCTTGCACTGCCAATATTACTACCAATGTTATGCACTTAGATACTGTACCTGCAAGTCAAAATCTAGAGCTAGGAAGGGGGGGGGGGGTGTTACTGATACTGCCCTAGACTCCCCATTGGAAGGTAGCTCTTTATATCAAAATCTACTTAATATCGAGACCGGTCTTTCAGACTCCCCTAGTATTGTTCATAGTCCCGAGGGAGAAACCCGATCTCCAAATCCGGAGAACATGGCTACACACAAATCTAGCAAAAGGAAAAGAGAAGATTCGCCGCAGAAGGGGGGGTAATAAAAAGGCTTTGAGATCCAGTAACACAGCCCCTACATTGTTTACTACACCAGTCCTGCTAGACCCACCAGTGGTTAATATATCCACAGGAAATGATGCTGAGGGTATCCTTTTGGACAAAATTGAGTTATTGATTAAATCTCTTCTTCTGCCCCTATTTGAACGGACCAGGCTATTAAATGATAAAATGGACCTCTTGGAAATACTAGTAAGGGAAAACGTGGGCATAACGAAAAAGATTCAACAATCTACTGCCAGTACGGGGTCAGATCCATTGTATGCCCAGCAAAAGATGCCAAGTATAGGGGATAAGGGGAACACGGTTAAACCAGTATCATCTTCTTCGTTGAAAATTCCCCAGCAGAAGCCCAATATCGATAAAAATAAACAGACATCTGCGAAAGCTATAACACATAAGGTTGATTTGGTCTCCAACTCACAGCCCACTCCTAGAGGAGTACCTAATCCTTCCCGCCCACTAGACCAAAACAAACAGTCTAGGAAACAATGTGTCAATCTCCCCCCCAGAGTCATTGCCTTATACTATCATCTTAACTGGCGTGGCCCCCTTGGGAGAGGGAAAGGTGGAAACTAATAGAGATTTACATAATAAAGTAACCTTTTGGTTAAACAAGAATCGACCACTCCCTCCAATGTCCAAAACCGAAATCCTAAATGTCAGAAGGGTGGACTGGGTGGGATATGGCAAAAAAGATCTTGAGGGGGACTGTGTCGTTATTAGCTTTAAGGAACCATGGGTTGTGGATGTAATCCACAGAAAACCAAGATTTGGAAGATTGGGTGATGTTCAAACCCTGTCCCTGCACTATTTATATCCCAAACTTAACCAGGTGAGAGATTATCCGCATCAGAACCATTCCTTTTGAAGCAATAGCCATAGAGGCAGATATCCCCCAGAAGCGGCCACCTACCCAATGTTTTTGCCTCACCTTACCAATCGTTTTGCACCACTAATGGGGCTGGATGGAGTTGACTGACTCAATAGTGGGTCATTGGAACACAAAAATAGGTTGTTTAGTCCATCCCCTGAAGTAACATCTCCTCACTCCCCAAATATACAGGTGTTAGATAGTACCACCGATAGTTTAAAAGTGAATGCAGTAATTTGTTTGGAGGACAAACAAGGAAATAGTCCCATTGGCATAGAAGTGGTGGATGAGTGTACAAGTAACTCCCCTGTGCAAAAGGGTAGTGGAGGGCATGTTAATCCAATTGGCATAGTACCAGTAGTTCCCGTAAATACACTTAGGATATTATCGTGGAATATTGCTGGGCTAAAGGGGAAAATGGATGAGGCTGAATGGGGACCTTTATCGATCAATATGATATAATTGTATTTCAAGAAAGTTGGTCAACTGATGCATTGTTTCGGCCAGGTTATTTGAATTTTTATAAACCAGCACACAAAGGACCAAAGGGTCGGCCGTCTGGGGGGCTTGTGATCTGGATTAAACAATCTTTATGTTGTAGGATTCATGAATTGTCTATTACAAGTGATGATATACAGGGGGTAAAGCTTAGCAGTGTAAATAATAAGGATTCTTATTATTTAATTAACATATATGCAAGGGGGCGACCAGGAGGGAAAAGCCCTAAAGTTGTCGAGGATCTAGATCTCCTAATGAACAATATTGGTAGAGACAAGTGTGTAATAATGGCAGGGGACCTTAACTGTACGTTCGAACCTTTATCTACTCTAGAAGATGGGTGTTATGGTGAGATAGATCAGCTATGGAAAATTCCCAGTCTGGCCATACCACCAGTTAAAAAGGTTACAGAGGCAGTTATGCAATGGCTTGGTCTATGTTTGGAGTGGAATTTGAGAGCAGCAAATGGGAGGTCCATGTCTGATTTGGTGGGAAATGCCACTTTTGATAATGGGCATAGCACCAATCGTATAGACTATTTTCTAATTAAAATGGAGTTTTGGAGCATATTAGAGGACATGGAAATAATTGTAAGACCGGAAAGTGACCACAACCCTTTATCCATAAATCTAAAAGTGGATGGCGGCACTTTTAGAAAAAACGCTACAGAATATATCACAGCCGAGACAGTCCTTACAAACGACTGTCGTAGGGTACGCTGGGGTAGGGTTCTGGAAGATCCTGGTACCTTAGTTAAAATATCAATAGAGGTATCGGTAGCGACTAAGAAAGTGAAGCCACTACTGGATGATGTAGGGTCACTAGAGCAAATTGGCTCAATTCACGAGTCCCTCTTTGCTAAACTTAAATCCTTCTTTATCAAACCAAGTAGGCCTAGGAAAACTGGTAGGACTCAACCGGGGGCTAAATGGTATGACAAGACCTGCCGCAAGGCACATAGTTCCCTGATAGCTGTTATCAAATCTAGGGTGACAACAGACATTAAAGTGGAGAGGGCAAAATACAAGAAAGTGCTACAGCAAGCAAGGACAGCATGGGACGATCAACACTGGCTGGATCTGTATGAGGCTAGCCTCTCTACCAATCAGCTTAAATTTTGGCAGGTAGTAAAGTGGGGTGGGTCAGGGGACCTACAAACCCCAGTTAACCATGTTCCTGCTGAGGTCTGGGTCGAGCATTTCTCGGCCCAGTTCAGTGTCATGGCGACGGGAAGTTATGCTATAGGGGAGTGTAACTCGTCTCCCACTCCTGTAGCTATCTATGAGTGTGTAGTTTTTAAGGAAATTGAGGCAGAGAACGCACTAAAGCAGGTCCAAAATGGTAAAGCTCCTGGTATGGACTGCGTTCCAGCGGACCTTTTTAAGTTTGACATGGAAAATTGGGTTCCCTACATAACGACTCTAGCTAATGCTATCGCCAAAGGCGCCAGAATACCAGATTCCTGGAAAGGGGCGGAGATTCTCCCTGTTTATAAAAAGGGTGATAAGACCAATGCGCGGAATTACCGCCATATCAGCCTTATTGACGCCCGACAGAAGGTAATTGCCAGAATGCTGTTGGGCAGAATTCAGCATTGGATGAGTGAAGAAAATATTCTGTCCCCACTCCAAGCCGGCTTCAGGGCTAATATAAGCACTGTCGACCAAGTGCTCAGATTTCTTATGATTTATTGGAAGACAGTACATTTAGGTGGAGGTACATTATACGCAGCATTCGTGGACCTTAAATCTGCGTTCGATTTGGTCCCGAGAGAAAAAATGTGGGTAGTCTTAAGGAGATTGGGAATGCCCCCTGAATTACTCGAGTTAACCATCAGGCTTCATGAACAAAATTTTGCCAGAGTAAGATGGGGTAGCCAGGGCCAGGTGACAGAACCCTTCCCAGTGACCCGGGGAGTAAGACAAGGGTGTGTCCTGGCTCCATCCTTGTTTCTTCTCTTCATTAATCAAGTAGTCCAGTTCCTCTCAGTTACACCGACAGATGCGCCAGTCTTGGGTGGGACTAGGTTCCCCCTTTTAATTTTTGCCGATGATCTACTGATTTTGGCAAAAACACAGGTGGGCCTTCAGACCGCAATCAATAAGTTTGTGGAGTTTTGCAGCATAAACGACCTCGAAATCAATGTTTCAAAAACAAAATTTATGGTCTTGACAACGAATAAACCACGAAGGGGTCATGTAACCATGAATGGCACCACTTTGGAACAAGTAGGGGTAATGACCTACTTAGGAGTGGTTATAGATTACAGATTACGTTAGAAGGAGCAGATCGAGGCACTTAGTTTAAAATTTGCCCGGTTGTCTGGTTGTCTAGTTAAAGAGCAGCGCTGCTCCCAAACCAAAAGAGTTTTGCCAGCGCTTAAAATATATAACGCAAAAATAAGCTCAGCCATTCTTTATGGCTCGGGCTTATGGGGAAATGTAGATGTTGCCTCTCTGGATAAAATCCAGAATAAGTTTCTTCGTAATTTGGTAGGTCTACCTCCTTCGACACCATTACTTCCCCTTAAGCTAGACATGGGTTGCCATTCTATTAAACATCAGGCCCAATATAGGATGGTAGCCCTGTGGAGACGTATCTGGTCTACACCTGAATTATATATGTATGCAAAAGAGATCCAGGATGTGAGATCGATACCAGGGTCAGGGAATATATCCTGGTTTAAAACTGTGAAGGCTACACTTCTTAAAATGGGTCTGCATGCACAGTGGTCAGACCCGGGTCACCGGGCCTTCCCGTCAAAAAAAGAATTTAAATTATTGTTCTGGGCCACAGTAAAGGAAGACCTGGTCTCGCTTTCACAGAATTCTAACCTGACAGGTAGCTTCCTGGTCCACAAAGTGGCTCCTCATATTGAGACTTATTGGAACACTATTACGAAAAGTGCAGACAGGAAATTGTATCACCAATTTCGAGTTGGGACGTTGCCAATAAGAGAATTTACTAACAAGTGGCACAACCGACCTCCTCTGCATTGTCCCTGGTGTAGTGAGCAAAGGGAATCTTTAGGTCATTTTTTCTTTGCTTGTCCAGCTTATGGCGCACCACGCCGTAAATGGCTTAAACCGATATGTAAAAGGGTAAATACACGGGCGTGTGAAGAAGTGCTGCAAATCTTAAGATATAATACAGCAGAGTGGATGTCTATAGGTATAGCAAAATATCTTGGATGGGCTTGGACCATCAGAGCCAGACATCTACCAGGTGACAAATGAGAGAACTGTAATGGTAGTAATACACATATACTAAACTGCCTATTAAATGAATTTTAACATTTCTATTAACCTTTCAAAAAAGTCTTTTGATGTAATTTAATTGATCTTTTTTATAGAAATATGATTGTCTTTATTGTATCTTGCTGTATGATGTTTACTTGTCGTATTGCATTACTGTACATATTTTATTTGTTGTCTTTTATGAAGAAATCTTCGAAATAAAGACGTTAAAAACTGAAAACTGTAATTTAGTGCTCCTCCAAGGTCTGGGTTTCTCCTGCTTATATTGCTAATGCAGCTTTTTCAATCCTCTGGATTTTTGAAGACAACTACAATGAAAACATTTGATAGAGAGATGTCATTGCCTCCTGTTTAAGTGTTAAGATATTGGTGTCTTCATTTTAAATAACAAACCTTCTTCTTCCTGTCACCATCTCCTTGCCGGTTATTCTTCTCTGTCAGAAAACCTTTGTTAACTTGTTGTTTATTTTAAATAAATTTTCTATGTTACCATATTTTTTTTAACTTTATAGGGAGTGAGATTAATAAACTCTAAATCTTTATTATTGTTTTCATTCTTTTCTAATTCAGCTTTCAAAACTTTGCTATTATGCCAGATTTGTGATTTTTGTGGTAGACTTTTAACAAGTGTCAGATCCCTCAATAAGAAGATAAAACTGCATATTGGAATATGTGGATAATATACAGGCATTTATCCATATTTGTTTGAAGCTAGAACGTTCTGGGTAATCAAAACTTGATGTGACAGTGGCACCCGATTAAAATGTATATTCAAGCCTGTAGCAATTTATCTGTGCCTCATATTGACCCGGTGAGAATATTTATTCATCATATTTACTTGATTGTATATTCTGTTCAGAAGGTCAGCATTTGATATTTGCACAAATGTATTGATTTTTAATTTCGTGTTTGAAGTGAAAATCACCATATCCAAAAGCCTCCTCCTACTGCTATGACCTCAACAAAAAACATCTCACTTTTCTGTCCCTCCACTATCCTTTTTAATCAAAATAACAGACTAACATGTTCCCTTCTCTATTTCCATATTCCACTATACTAATTCACCATTAATCCTTTATGGGTTCCAGAGTAATGTGCTACTCACCAATGAAGCGCCTCAAAAACCCATCAAGGGGTAGCAAGCGCTATATCAATACAAACCTCTTTCCCTCTTCTATCCCGCAACCTACCCTTCTCCATCCAAATATCTAAATAACATATCCACCACTCAAATTACTTCATACTTCACTATACTAATTTTCAACACTAATCCTTTATGGGTTCCTGAGTAGCGTCCTACTCGCCAGAAAAGCGATTCAACACCCATCAGGGGTAACAGGTGCTACACGAATGCAAACCTTTCTTCCCTTTTATCCCTCCGATGCCTTTCTCACTCCAAATAACTGACTAATATCCACCACTCAAATTACTTTCATATTTCAGCACTAATCCTTTATGGGTTTCCGGAGTAGCGTGCTTCAAAACCCCATCAGGGGTAACAAGCTCTGTATAAATACAAACCTTTTTTTTCCTCTTCTATCCTTCTGCTGTCTTTCCGACACCAAATACCTGACTAACCTATCCACCACTTAAACTTTACTTGCATGTTTTATTATACTAATTCAACACTAATCCTCTATGGGTCCCTGAGTAGCGTGCTACTCACCGAAAAAAGCGCTTTGACGCCTCCTCAAGGGTAGTAAGCGCTATATAAATGCAATTAGAATACAATCCAATATCAATCCATTAGTTGCTCATTGGAGATTTTATTTTTGTGAGTTGCTCCACAGATACGTGCTGTGGTGTTAATTTTGTTTGAATGTTTAAACTGAGTTATCCATGGCTGCCGGCAACCATTTTTGCAAATTAAACAGTAGTGGATGCTTGGAATAAAATGGTGGTACAAAAGGGGGTGGTAATGGACGGAGCATCTGAACCAACCAAACTCTCACACCCAGTCAAAAGATCTGGGTTTAATCCATCACCGTTCTTTAGCCCACTCTGCCACCCCAGTTCAGACATGGCTATATGCAATTCAGTCTGACCCTGTGCCTCATGGGAACAGTCCAGCCCGAACTGCCAAGCCATGCCTTCCCTGGACCGGAAACAAGCTTACGAGGACCGGTTTCTGGCATTCCAGCCGTCTTCAGCCCGGCTTGCTTGAATCCAGTGGCAAAGTGAGCAAGGGACTCACGTCTGAGCATACCCTGCCACACTTATGGCGGCCAAAAGCGGTACAATAGGGGGTGGTAATGGACGGAGCATCTGAACCAATCAAACACTCACACCCAGTCAAAAGATCTGGGTTTAATCCATCACCGTTCTTTAGCCCACTCTGCCACCCCAGTTCAGACATGGCTATATGCAAATCAGTCTGACCCTGTGCCTCATGGGAACAGTCCAGCCCGATCTGCCAAGCCATGCCTTCCCTGGACCGCAAACAAGCTTCTGAGGACGGGTTTCTGGCATTCCATCCCTCTTCAGCCCGGCTTGCTTGAATCCAGTGGCAAAGTGAGCAAGGGACTCACGTCTGAGCATACCCTGCCACACTTATGGCGGCCAAAAGCGGTACAAAAGGGGGTGGTAATGGACGGAGCATCTAAACCAATCAAACACTAACACCCAGTCAAAAGATCTGGGTTTAATCCATCACCGTTCTTTAGCCCACTCTGCCACCCCAGTTCAGACATGGCTATATGCAAATCAAATGGCAGCAGATGTTGTAACAACTCGCTTATCCCCGAATGCTTCCGTAACAGTTATATGCAAATCAAATGGCAGCAGATGTCGTAACAACTCGCTTATCCCCGAATGCTTCCGTAACAGTTTTTATTTACAATGGGGTATGTGAGTTTCCTGTAGCATTATAATTTCAGCCCCTCCTTCGTGTAATTTGTTTTATTTAGAACTTATTCTCTTCCTAGTATTCAGTCCATTAACATTCATTGATGTTGTGCTTATTCCTTTTCTGTTTTTTCTAAACGTATCCTGCTTCCGGGAGATATAGAGACCTGCTACATTCTTCAAATTGATTTTTATTTAAAGTCAGACTTTAGTGAAGACATATACAAATCTTCCATACAGCCATTGCTTATTTTGCTTTTAAAAATTGTGATTGATTGATCCAGTTGGTGGCACATACTGGTCTTTGTTTTCCCTGAAGCTTCCTTTTGTGCATCTGATTGTGTCTTATTCAGTCTAATTTGAGATCAGAATCTTCAATGTGATATTCTGAGAGAACCCTTTCTTCTTCTTCACCTTGCCAAGTATTCTGTTGTGTCAGCACTTGTGAAGCATGGAATTGGCGGGCTTGCTTTGTATTGCACTTTATTTATTCATAGCTTGATGTTTCATTTTCGAAAACAGTCAATATGTGATTTAAGTTCTCATTGATTGTGATCAGTTGTCTGATGGTATTGTGTCTAACCAGAAGAACATGTTATCTTGATAAGTTAAATTTATTTTTTGTGTACAAGTTTCACCTTAATCAGATGGCGTGAACAATAAATTAATTCTTTTGAGGTCGTAATTTATTTAGGGACTCGCCATGTGGGATTCAGTTAAGGTTATTGAATGCACCATTGAAGATTACTTTCTTCAAGAAACACGCAAGGATCACTCCCGCAGCTTGACAATGATTGAAAATGTTAATAACAACCTCCCTTTGTTTCATTAATCTCCATTTTTGAGTTAAAAGTTCCATTTCCATGGTATGGCCCTCAACACAGATGTGAATTTCTTAATTTTAAATTTTACTTCCAGGGTCGAGTTCTCAGATATTTCACTGTGTCTGAATGCTCAGTGTTTGAATGCCCAAGACTGAAAAACTGAGGGTTTTGTTTGTATTCATTTGTTTTGAATTTACTTTCAGAAACAGTTTTGTGCATGTCAGTTGCATATTTCATTTCACTCATCATTCTTATGCTTGAATTTAACCTAGATCAATCTTTCTGAGGGCTCAAAATGAATTGATTTCATGCCCCTCTGTGTGTTGCCATGGGGTGAGTCAAAACAACAAGATATGAAAAAGGCCTGAGATCCGTTAGTGACAACCCTGGTAATCACTTTTTTATGGTTAACTTTGTTTTATTGACTTTCAAGCATATGAGAAAATACATTGCATACATCGCCATTCCTGTATCTCGTTTTCGGGATATCCCCCCTCCCTCCATTCTGTCCGAATCAACGTAAGTATGTAGGAGCACCGGAATGTCCCTGTGGTGCGATCGAGGGGGCAGTCTCAGTCGAAGCAGGACACGGGGCTGGCCCCGTCGAGCAGTTCAAAAAAGTCTAACAACCCCCAAACACCCCCCCCCCTTCCCCTACCCTGAATTGGTGTACTAAGATTACCCCCCTTTAGGGCTCTAGTTAAAGTGTCATTGTTGGACAGCAAATCAGGTAGCCTCAGTCATGGACTGTGCCTCCGTAAGTCGGAGAAGGTGAGTTAATGGTGAGGGGAAAGATGTGAGTGCTCGTTTGACCGCAACTGCATCTCAGACTCGTAGCACTGTGTTTGTGATAGGTGAGCTCTTGAGATTTGGTGGTCTGTCTGGCCTCTTCAAGAAGGGCACCTTCCTCAAAGAGAGCTTTGCTAGCACTCGGTCTTGTAACAGCCACCTTTTTTCAGACTCAGGTCTGCTCCACTCCACTAAGCACCTAAGTTGTGTCGCCCTGAAATATTCTAGGAGGTTTGGGATACCCAGTCCTCCCTCATCTGGCGGTCTGTGGCAAAGATCCCTACACATATGAGGACGCGCCCCTGCCCAGACGAACTGTTGCACTGCTCTCTGTATTTTGCTGAGTGTCCCCGGTGGGGGCCAGGCCGATAGGGTCTGGAACACATATAGTGCGTTGGGCAAGATGGACATTTTTATGGCTGCAATACGGCAGAGTAGTGACAATGAATGTTTTTGCCTGAGGTCTTTCGTGATTTGGGAGAGGAGTTTGGAATAATCATGCATGATTGTCATCGCGATAGAACAGGCTAAATCCAGTCCCAGATAGGGAACTGTATCCCGAATGTCCCTGTGGTGCGATCGAGGGGGCAGTCTCATTCGAAGCAGGACACGGGGCTGGACCTGTCGAGCAGTTTAAAAAAGTCTAACAACCCCAAAACACCCCCCTGCCCCCCTCCTCTCCTGAACCGGTGTGCTAGGAATACACCCCTTTAGGGGTCTAGTTAAAGTGTCATTGTTGGACAGCAAATCAGGTAGCCTCAGTCGTGGACTGTGCCTCCGTAAGTCGGAGAAGTTGAAGATATTTCGGACAGTTCACTCATTCAGTTCCAGTGCCAGCAGGGACACTAGGGGTCGCCAGGTAACCCCGAATGAGTCTGCTGAGTTTGTAAGAGAGGCATGAATTTGTTCCATATCTAAGATATACCATCATTTGTGTAACCAACTCGTGTGTGTCGTCGGTCCGTGCGCCCCGTAGGGAGAGGATGTGTTGGACAGCTGCTCCTAGCGCTAGACCTATCTGCTTTCCCCGGATGGACTTCAGCGGATATGTGATTGGGTTAGGGAGCCCCAGGATTGTGTATGCTGGGAAGCGTGGGATTTCGGTCTCGAATTGTCTGTCAATGTCATCTAGGATAGCAGCCCAGTACCCAGTCAATTGATTGCAGTCCCAAAGCAAGTGGGTTAGAGTGCCCTCCTCGTCACAGCCTCACCAGCATGTCGGACTACGGTCAGGGTTCCCTTTATTCAGTCTGGCCGGTGTTAAGTACCAGCTGTGGCCACCTTCACCGCAGATTCCCTACTGGCCGTGTAACGGGCCGTATGATTCGTCCTGAAATAGATATCGCACCACTCTTTCTCAGTCAGGTCCCTCCCCAGTTCCTGCGCCCAGCGTTTTTGGCCCGCTGAGGGTGAGACAGGGGCTGGTGGTCGAAGCATATTGTATAGTTCAGAGATCATTTTCTTGTCGGAGTGTTTCGTTATGGGCCATTTCTCGAATTTTGTAAGCTTCCTGCTCACCTACGGCCGCACATTGGGGTGGAGGAGCCAATGACCGAGTTGAAAATACTGAAATTGATTCGATTCCGTTATGGCGTAGGATTGTTTCACTTCCGAGACCGGGAAAAAACCCCTCCAGATCAAAGAGATGTCCCGCCGACTTGCATTCTGAGACATGCCACTGCGAGAACGCTCGCTCCTCTAGCCTTTGTGTAAACTCCGGTTTATCAAATAGGGGCAATAATGGTGAGGTGAATGATGTGAGTCCCCGTTTGACCGCAACTTCATCCCAGACTCGTAGCACTGTGTTCGTGATAGGTGAGCCCTTGAGATTTGGTGGTCTGTCTGGCCTCTTCAAGAAGGACACCTTCCACGAAGAGAGCTTTGCTAGCACTCGGTCGTGTAACAGCCCCCTTTTTTCAGACACAGGTCTGCTCCACTCCACTAAGCACCTACATTGTGTCACCCTGAAATATTCCAGGAGGTTTGGGATACCCAGCCCTCCCTCGTCCGGCGGTCTGTGGCAAAGATCCCTACGCATACGAGGACGTGCCCCTGCCCAGACGAACTGTTGCACTGCTCTCTGTTTTTTGTGGAGTGTCCCCAGTGGGGGCCAGGCCTGTAGGGTCTGGAACACATATAGTGCTTTGGGCAAGATGGAAATTTTTATGGCTGCAATACGGCAGAGTAGTGACAATGAATGTTTTTGCCAGTGGAGGAGGTCTTTCGTGATTTGGGAGAGGAGTTTGGAATAATTACGTGTGATTGTCAGCACGATAGAAGGGGCTAAATCCAGTCCCAAATAGGGAACTGTATCCCGAGTCTGGAGTCCTCCATAGGACATTTGTCCTTCCCTGGGTAAGTTCTCACTTCGGCCTAGGCGTAGAACCATGCATTTTCCCACATTTATCCAAAAACCGGAGACCTGGCCAAAGGAGGTTAGTTCACAGAGAAATGCTGGCACGGATTGCGCAGGGGTCTCCAAGGTCGCCAAGATGTAATCGGCGTACAAGTTCACAGAATGCCTCTCCCCTCCGAATGGGATGCCCAAAATATCAGAATGATTTACAAAAGGGGGTGGTGATGAACAGAGTGTCTGAGTTAAACAGACCACTCTTACCCAGTCCAAAGATCAGGGCTTGATCCATCACCGTTATTTATCTCACTGCCCCATCCCAGCTCAGAACCTGGCTATATGCAAATCAGTCTGTCCCTGGCCCAGTGCATCATGGGAACAGGGCAGACTAAACTACCAAGCCAATTCTTCACCAGAAAGGAGACAAGCTACCGGGGACCGGTTTCTGGCATTTCAGCCTTCTTCGGCCCGGCTTGCTTGAATCCTGATGGAGCAGTGAGAAAGGGACTCATGTCTGAGTATACCCTGCCACACCTATAGTGGCCAAAAACGATTTACAAAAGGGGGTGGTGATGAACAGAGTGTCTGAGTTAAACAGACCACTCTTACCCAGTCCAAAGATCAGGGCTTGATCCATCACCGTTATTTATCTCACTGCCCCATCCCAGCTCAGAACCTGGCTATATGCAAATCAGTCTGTCCCTGGCCCAGTGCATCATGGGAACAGGGCAGACTAAACTACCAAGCCAATTCTTCACCAGAAAGGAGACAAGCTACCGGGGACCGGTTTCTGGCATTTCAGCCTTCTTCGGCCCGGCTTGCTTGAATCCTGATGGAGCAGTGAGAAAGGGACTCATGTCTGAGTATACCCTGCCACACCTATAGTGGCCAAAAACGATTTACAAAAGGGGGTGGTGATGAACAGAGTGTCTGAGTTAAACAGACCACTCTTACCCAGTCCAAAGATCAGGGCTTGATCCATCACCGTTATTTATCTCACTGCCCCATCCCAGCTCAGAACCTGGCTATATGCAAATCAGTCTGTCCCTGGCCCAGTGCATCATGGGAACAGGGCAGACTAAACTACCAAGCCAATTCTTCACCAGAAAGGAGACAAGCTACCGGGGACCGGTTTCTGGCATTTCAGCCTTCTTCGGCCCGGCTTGCTTGAATCCTGATGGAGCAGTGAGAAAGGGACTCATGTCTGAGTATACCCTGCCACACCTATAGTGGCCAAAAACGATTTACAAAAGGGGGTGGTGATGAACAGAGTGTCTGAGTTAAACAGACCACTCTTACCCAGTCCAAAGATCAGGGCTTGATCCATCACCGTTATTTATCTCACTGCCCCATCCCAGCTCAGAACCTGGCTATATGCAAATCAGTCTGTCCCTGGACCAGTGCATCATGGGAACAGGGCAGACTAAACTACCAAGCCAATTCTTCACCAGAAAGGAGACAAGCTACCGGGGACCGGTTTCTGGCATTTCAGCCTTCTTCGGCCCGGCTTGCTTGAATCCTGATGGAGCAGTGAGAAAGGGACTCATGTCTGAGTATACCCTGCCACACCTATAGTGGCCAAAAACGATTTACAAAATGGGGTGGTGATGAACAGAGTGTCTGAGTTAAACAGACCACTCTTACCCAGTCCAAAGATCAGGGCTTGATCCATCACCGTTATTTATCTCACTGCCCCATCCCAGCTCAGAACCTGGCTATATGCAAATCAGTCTGTCCCTGGCCCAGTGCATCATGGGAACAGGGCAGACTAAACTACCAAGCCAATTCTTCACCAGAAAGGAGACAAGCTACCGGGGACCGGTTTCTGGCATTTCAGCCTTCTTCGGCCCGGCTTGCTTGAATCCTGATGGAGCAGTGAGAAAGGGACTCATGTCTGAGTATACCCTGCCACACCTATAGTGGCCAAAAACGATTTACAAAAGGGGGTGGTGATGAACAGAGTGGTCCCTGATTCTCTGGGCTAGGGCCTCCGCATGGAGAGCAAAGAGAAGGGGTGAGAGCAGGCACCCCTGTCTCTGGCCCCTCTGGATCTCAAAAGGCCGCAAGGTTGTCCCATTTACCCTGATTGTTGCCTTGGGCCTGTCATAACAGCTCGCTACCCAGGCCCTAAATTGTTCACCAAGACCAAAATGAGCTAATGTTTTGTCTAGGAAGCCCCAATCCACTCGGTCGAAGGCCTTTTCGGCATCGACCGACAACAACAGAGCATCCATCTTTGTGCGGTCGGCTGCTAGGACCCTTGTAAACAGCTTTAGATCCAAATTAATTAAGTAGATCCAATTAAGTAGGGAAATCTGGCCATTGGGTCGTGTCCTTCCAGGGTTTAGGAAAGACTACGATGTCAGCGGCCAACATATCGTGGGGGATTGTTCGAGGACCGCTAAAAGAGTTAAAAAGCTGCGGCAGGACCAGGCGAGAAGTGGGGAGAAGAACTTGTAGAACCCAGCTGAAAAGCCATCAGGTCGCGGCCATTTCAAAGGTTTGAGGTGAGACATCGCCCCTATCACCTCGTCGATCCTGATAGGCGCATCTAGAGCTTCCGCCCGCCACGTTCAGTGCCGTTGTGGCAGCCCTCTGTAAGTAGGATTCCCTGTCGGCGCTAAGTTGTGGGTCTTTACCATACAATGTGGAGTAGAAGTTTCGATGGGCTTTTCCAATCTCATTATCGCGTCCAACTGTCTCCCCCTTGGCATTCTGAAGAGCTGAGATTTGTGAGTGTTGGATGCGGGCCCTGACCTTACTTGGTAAGAGACGCCCTGTTTTGTCTCCCCCTATATAGTAGGAATGTTTGAGACGGAGGGCGACATATTCGGCTCTGTCCAAGTCAAGGCTCGCCAATTGCGCCCTTGCCGCTTTCAGTTGGCACCACATCCTGGGCACGCCTGTCTGACTGTGTACCCTTTCTAATTCTAACATCTGTTCCATGAGAGTTCCCTTTTTTCATTACGCTCTCTGGATTCAGCAGCAGAAATAGCTATTAATTTGCCCTCACTACAGCTTTGAGGGCACACCACAGTGCAGCAAGGGGAGCGTCCGGGGAGTCGTTTGTCGCTAGGTAGTCGGTAATGTATTTATGGAGTTGCTGAGGCACTTCCTCTCTATGGAGCAAGTTCTCCCTAAGTTGCCACGTCCCAGTCGGTCTGCGAGTCTAGGGCATGTTGAGAGTCAATGTCACTGCATCTTGGTCTGATAACGCTACCGGTGTAACGTTCACTGTGTCTACTAGCGCATTCAGTTCTGTGGAGCCTAGGAAGTGGTCTAGTCGGGCGTATGTATGGTGTGCATTGGAGTAGAAAGAAAATTGTGAAGATTGAGGGTGGGCCACCCGCCATATGTCTACCAACCCCCTTTCTCTCAACCACTTCTTCTCTGTTTTAGACAGTGCGCCCGTTTGGCCATAGCGTTGCCCTGACCTGTCTTTCTCAGCATCCATAACCAGGTTAAGGTCCCCCCAACCACAAGTCTCCTGTCTTGTGAGCGTAGAACTTGCAATAGGGCTGTTGTGAGGAATTTTCTTGTCCTGAGTTGGGGGCGTACAGGGAACCCACCACCAGGGGATCACCCCCACCCATAGTTTGTAGGCCAGTAAACAGCTTTTTACTTCTGCCACCTTGTCGCCCCCTGAACCCTGGAATGTCCTTGCAATCCATATGGCAACCCCCGCTTTTTATCAGGTGTGGAGGAGTAGAACTGTTAGGGGAAAGCTCGGGACCTCATCCGGTGCCAATCTTTGGGGAGGAGATGGGTCTACTGCAATAGACACACCTCTGCCCCTGATTTCTCTAGGTAGGATAGGATGGCTGTCCTTCTAATGGGGTTGTTTAGCCCTTTCACATTAAGGGTGATTATCTGAAGTGTGGATCACGACATAAGGCAGCCGTGTGTCTAACCTGCTATATCTGTTTGAGCTTGGTCACCATAACCATGGGTCTGCCCCCCATGTCCCTTACGTTGTGTGACTCTTTGTCGGACCATTGCTTGATCACCGCCCTAATTAGCACACCGGTTCCCCTCCCCCTTCCCTAACCCCTACTGGAAAACCCCAAACCCCAACAAAAGTCCAGTGCCCGTCACTCATGACTGCGGGCATTTAGAGAACGAGTCATTTCGGAGCATGTGTGGACCAAGTTTCCCGGGCCCCCAGCCATGAATACAAGGCATGAGTACCCTCAAAAAGAGTCACGGGCAAACAGTGGGCGCTGTTTCCTTCAGGACGGAGTTCAGAGATGCCTGTCTCTCCTGTGCCATTGTGTCTGGGTCTGGTCTTGGCCCCTGAGTAGGCGATCTCCTCCGCCCCACCATTTGCCATTTCTACGCCCGGGGTTTCCGCTCTGGAGTATGCACTTCATCTGTTGGATCACGGTTTTCCAGGCAGAGGAGCTTGGAGGTTTCCTGGAGGGAGCGGAGCTGCCATTCCATTTGAAAATCAGTCGAAAGGGGTGGCCCCACGAGTAGGTCCCTCCGTGTTCTCTCAGGTGTGCAGTTACCTCCCTAAATTCCCTCCTTTTTTGTATGTGGATGGCTGCCAGGTCTTGGAAGAGGGCGATAGAGTGATCTTGAAATTAGAACATTTGCTTAGCCCTAGCCTCTCGTAGGATGCGTTCCTTGAGGGTGTAGTGGGGGAGAAAAGCTAAAATGTCCGGAGGTGGGGCAGGGGCTCACCGCCTTGAGCCCACCCGATAAGCTCGATCAATGTGGACATCGAAGTCCTGTGGGACCCACAGGATTTCCCGAAACAGTTCTTGTAAGTATTTCGTAATGTAAGGCCCCTCTGCGTCAGTGGGTATCTCCCTCACGTGGATGTTGTTACTCCTTGAGCCATTTTCGAGGTCTTCGGTGTGCGCTTGCAGATTGATTTGCTGCTCCCGTAGGCGAAGTACCTTTTGCTGGAGCTGCTCCACTTCCTTGTCTCTGGCCTGGTCGTGATCTTCTAGTGCCCCTACTCTTTCCCTGATCTCATCCATATCATGGCGTATCTCTTTTATTTCCCCAGAGACCTCGCCTTAAAGTATTTGGAAGTCATCTCTCAGGGTATTGAAGAGTGCCTCCAGAAAAGAGAGAGTGATCAGGACCTCTTTGTCTTCTAGGTCTGTTTGCGAGGTTGGAGCCGTGGACGAGTGGCCCCCCTGCTCAGCTGGTAGAGGATCTTTGGAGAGCATATCTTTCAGAGTCTGCTCTCTTCTCCCTTTCGCCGAGGACATGGCTCTGGTCTGGGCATGGGGCCGCGATGGGGAACCAGGGCACTCTTCTGTGTACAGCAGCGCCTGTGACAGGGGTGATCTGGGGCCTCTCGGGTAGGCGCGTCTATGATATGTTGCCCTGCCTCGGGAAGTCGGATCGGTCCCTGGCGTTTCCGCTGGGCTCCCTTTGCGCCCCCGCCACGCGTTGTCGCAGGCCTATCCCTAGCGAGACCCGTGGAATGGACTCTGCAGATCTGCTCAAGGGGTCTCACCGATGGTCGTTCCCCTCTTCCAATGTCAAGTGAGCCAGGTCGAGAGCGGGACCGGGTGTCACGCGGGTGAGACCCAGCAAGGCGGATAGGGGCCACAACCTGTCACTGCCACGGCCTACTGCTCAATGGTGCGCGATCTCACCGCTCCTCAGGACCGGAAGGAGCGTGTGGGCGCTGTAGTGTTGGTCAAAGTGGCGGCTCCACGCCCCAACCCATGGGCCAGAAAAGTCAGCTGGGGCACCAACGACCCCGTGTAATGGTTTGGCTGGGGGCACACTGGGCTGCGCCAAAATGACTGCCTCCGTCACGCGCATCCCACACGATTGTGCGGCCAATGCCCGTCCTTCGGGCTGCTCTTGCTAGAGTCACTACAGGATGAACAGCAATCCCTGGAAGGCTCACGGCCCCGGGGGTCTCATGTGCCGTAGCCCCTCACAGCAACACCCCTGGTGGAACGGACTCCAATCCCGGCAGGCACCGCCGGGCAGCACTCATCTCGCTGCTTCTATCGGCTTGTAACAGGGGCTGGATATCCGCAGCTCACTCACCGATGTGGCCTCCCTGCGCAGCCGCCCTGCTGGGCGTCTCCTCCAGCCAGCTTCCGCGTCACAGCTCCGCAGGCGCGGAGCCTCTCCTGACACAGAGGCCCCCGGTCACCAGGACTCTCCCGCCTCATTCGGTGGCCGCTCAAGTGCTCTGCTCTCCTGTGCCTGCCCGATCACCGCTGCTGCTGGGCGGAGGCGCCGCAGGTGGGGCAGGGTCCTCTCTGGGCTGGGCGAGTTCCAGACCAAGCGCAGCTAGCTGGCCTGGTGGGCTCTGGCCGCCGTCATTTTGCCTCACGGGAACTCGGCCCGCGCTGTCCGTCTATCTCCAAGAATCCAGCCTCCGGAGCTCGGAACGTCCTTCTGAGGCTGCTCTGCGGTGAGTGGACGCCATATCTTTGAGGAAGGTAGTATTTACAAGGGTAAAAGGCCCTGTTGGGCCCGGGTTAACTGGCCGGGAGCGGAGAGCCGTGGGAAGTTGCGACTCACCTGTCCACCATCTTGGCCACGCCTCGTTAATCACTATTTTGATTGCCTTCTGAGTTACTGTCACTCAACATCAATCTTTTCCAAAGGTTTCAGCTTTCTTTATTACTTCCGCTCGGTCAGTTAATTTAAGCATAGTGCCAAAAGAAATGCTCCTTCGAATAGTATGGATACGTCTTGAAAACATGGTACTTAATGCAACTCTAAAGGGAAACATTTAATCCAGAATTGCATCGATTTTTTTTTTTTTTTAGCCCCTGTACTACATTTATGGTGGTGTTAGGAAAATTGTTATTCCTGTGTTTGTTAAATATCTTCCTTGTGAGTAAATGAGGCTCTGGAGGTAGTTGTAGTTAGGTGACTGGGTAATCTCCTTCACTTCTGACATACTCGCTGGAACATTGCCCCCTAGTTAATCCTAAACCCAGAGTCTAAGCCATACTGTGTTACCTCCTCCAACTTGATTAGTACTGAAATGGGTATTTCAAATATATAAAAAGATTGCCAACTTCATTGACACTCTCGGTGGTCTCCGCATACCTGTACCACTTTCCACCAAACTATTGTGCATTGTATTTTTCCCATGGTTCCATTACCAATGCCGACAGTGGGGATGGGGGTGGTTCTAATGCAGTCCAGTTTTGTTTCCTCAATACTCGCGGTCTCTCTAATCGTTCTTTTCCTTATTAACCTAGTTTACAGCAGCGAAAGAGTCTCAAATAAATGTGGTCTTAAGATCGCATACTGGAGCACCGGGAGCATACCTACCCATCTAAAAGAGTAAAATGTATTTTTGACACTAGCACCGACATTGCTAACCATGTGGTGGTATACTCTGTTTAGCATATAAAATGTTCCAGATGCCAGGTATAAGGGTTCATATTATTGCTTGAATCCTGAAGGATTTTGTATATCTTAATTCAGCAATACATTCTTACGCTGTCTTGGATAGGAAAATATTCTTCCCTAGGCTCAAAGCATACCAGGGTTGAGAGTACATCTCCAAACATAGTCTTCATGGCTAATGTTCCCAAAATCACCGACCCTAGCAGATATGAAAACAGTTATTCACTCATTAATAAATCGATCCATTGGATCCGTCATGTGCGAGGGTGCCGCTCTATCATTAGGGAAGATATTACTAAAGCTAGGAGATGCACCTATCCCAACTCTCCATTGGATAATATTGAGTTAACCTTAGTGGATGCTACACTGGTCGATAATTTCGTTGCACTTGAGTTTAGAACATCATCCCCAGACTCCTCGCGTATTCAGCTCAGGCTCTACCCCATTGTACCTGTATGTAGTGAGGCGAAGGAGTCCGCTCCAGGTTTTTTCTGGGTTAGACGCAAACGATTGACTCTATTATAATTCTTCAGAGGTAATTGAAAGCAGGTACCGCCCCCTATGTCATGGTTCCTCAGCTTCGCATTACTATGAGCTCCCCCTGGCTTCCCCTTTGCCCATACCTCAAAACATTGTTAATATTAATGACGTTCCTCCCCCAAACACACAAGCACAGAAACATCTGAAAATCCTTTCTTGGAATATAGCCGGACTAAAGAAAAATATGTCTGTACTATTGTGGAACTGGTTTGTGGGAACCCATGATGTATGTCTATTTCAGGAGACTTGAAGCGTGGGGGCGCTATATAACTCCGGCTATACCACATTCCATACTCCTGCTATCACTAACGGAAAAGGCAGGCCATCTGGAGGTCTAATAGCATGGATTAGAATAGATCTGGGATGGTCTGCCTTTATACATGATAGTGATAGCCATGATATTATGTGATTAACTTTAAAGGGCTCTAAGGGTGACGAGTCTCTGGAACTTTTTAATGTCTATATAAGGGGGACTGTGAGTGGCAAGTCCTCTGCAACTTTGAACAAGCTGGAAGATCTCTTATCAAAATGCCCCCCCTCTGCTAAAATCGTTGTAGCTGGCGATTTCAATTGTACATTCGAGCCATTGAGCCACGAAGACCTTTTTGATACAATGGATGAGGACAGCAAATGGGATGTGCCCCCCTTAGCTTTGCAGCCAGTTAAAAGATGGTCCGAGATCATAACTCAAGTAAACGCCATAACCCTGGAATTTGGGCTTAGAGCTGCCAATGGCAGAAACCCTTCGGATATACGGGGGAAAAATACTTTTAACAAATTAGCATGCCCATCCCGAATTTATTATATTCTGGTGGACTTGCGTCTCTGGGTAGATGTCATCGATATGGAGGTGGGCCATACCGTTGACAGTGACCATAACCCCCTAACGTTAAAAATGAAGAATCGATGGGTACCTCAGTCTACAAAATCAAACTAAAGCCTGAAGGCCCAACTTCCCACTAAGGAGTTAATATTGTCAAATTGCGGTAGGCGCCTAAGGTGGAGGGGAAGGATCTAAAGATTGCGCATATCTCCTCAATTTTAGCTGCAAAGACAGGCGATTTGGAGGAAGCTTTGGCAGCAGTCCAGGGGCGGGAGAAGATTCCCCTAATTCACCAAGAAACTATTTGTTTGATTGGTGCACAGTTCGTAGGGGGTTCCCGTACAGGTCATGGTAAGAGCCAACAAAGAAACTCTAATTTATGGTTCACGGAGACCTGCAAGGAGAAAAGGCAAGTTTTAATAGCAGCTGTAAAGGAGAAAAACTCTCCCATGGTCAAAACAGCGAGAAAGGATTATAAACTATCCCTGAAATTAGCTAAGCGTGACTGGGAGGAGGCTCATTAGGAGGACCTATAAGAGGCGTAGAGTAAGAGAAATGCTGCTTCTTTGCTTTAATTAAGAAGAGAGAAAGGGGTGATAACTCTCCCATTCCTAATCATATTGGGAGCCAGGTTTCGTGGGATCACTTTGCTCACCTATATGCGGAGGAAGTTGAGGGGGAGCCAGACAATTCGCTCGGTAACCAGACCCCCAACTCTCTCCGATGCCACAAATCCATTTAGACTGAATGAGGTCGTGAGGGCCATCAACAGTATTATTCCTGCAAAAGTGGCAGGACCAGATGGAATCCTGGGCGACCTATTGTAATTGGAACCACATAAGTGGGCCCGATATATTCTACTCATGATTAATAGTATAATGGAAGGAGCAGAAGTCCCGAATTCGTGGAAAGATGCAGAGGTAATACCCATCTATAAAAAAGGTGATCAACAGGACCCCGCCAATTATAAACCTATTAGCTTATTAGATTGCATGCAGAAAGTGGTAGGCAGAACCCTCCTAAACAGGATTCAGCTTTGGATGGTGGAGGAGGGAATCCTTTCTAATTGCCAAGCAGGCTTTAGGAAAGCCACCAGCACAGTTGATCAAGTCTTTAGACTACTTCTCCTTTATTGGAAAGTGGTAGTCATTGGTAAGGGAAGCCTATATCTCGCGTTTATTGATCTCAAGACGGCTTTCCACTTGGTTCCACGCATAAAGTTATGGACAGTGCTACAGGATGGATATGGGTATTCCCCCCTACATTCTATCTTTTCTAATACGTCTCCATGAGGATACTTATGCTCGAGTTAGATGGGGGACCAAGGGCAAACCACGGAAAGGATACCAGTAAATAGGGGTGTCCGCCAGGGTTGCGTGTTGGCTCCCACACTTTTTTCACTTTATGTGAATGGTGTGGTCGATTTTCTGAGCCAAGTTTCAGCTGACGCACCAACCCTGGCTGGGTAAACAATTGCTACCCTCCTTTTTGCGGACGATACCCTTCTTATTTCAAAAACTCTGATGGGTCTCCAAAAACTCCTTACCCGTTTCCAACTATTTTGCACATCAAGGGGTCTTTCTATAAACATTTCAAAGACTAAGTTCATGGCTTTTAACCCTGGGAACCACTTTAGACCTAAACTCTCTCTCTTAATGGCTCTCTTTTAGAGCGAGTTCACTCCTTTGACTACCTGAGGATTAGGCTTTCAGACAAAATGCTATGGGGGTCGCATCTGAGTAAGATGCTATTAAATCACAAGCGGGCTGCGGGTGCCATCTCAAGAGAACAACGTTCTTCCCCGTCTATATTGGTTGCCCCGGCTTTAGTCGTATATGAATGCAAAGCGGTGAGTTTGGCAATCTATGGTGCCGAACTCTGGGGCTTTGAAAAAATAGTAGAGATCCAAAGATCTGACAATAAATTCATCAGAGACTTGGTCTCTGCCCTTATATATACACCACTAAAACCTTTATTCCTTGACATGGGCAGAAGCTCAATTAGCGAGATGGCCAGACTCCGTCTCCTATTGTATTGGGCAAGATTAAGACGCACCCCTGAATTGACACATTATGCGGCTGGCCTTTCCGAGCTGATCACCCTGGACTCTAACAAAAGAGTCAAATGGCTAAGGGATCTGAAGGATCTTATGTGTAAACTGGGTCTAGCCGAATCCTGGGAGAATCAGGCCCCTTTGACTAAGGTGGAGTTAAAAAAGATCTACTGGAACTGGGTTAATCATCAGTTTGTACACCGCTCCAGGCTCGGGAGATTAACTGACGAATTTCTCCATCACAAACAAGTTGGTTATCAGGAACCATACCTAGATTTTATTAGAATCCCTAGAGATAGGACACTCTACATGCAGTTCCGATTTGGGTCCTTAAATCTAAACTCCGCGCTTGCTCAACGGGAGCCAACAAAATATACCTCATCCCACTGTCCGTGCTGTGAAACCCAGCAAGAATCAGTAGCCCATCTATTATTCGTATGCCCTGCCTATAAACAGGCTAGGACATAATGGCTTAAGCCAATTTGTGCCCAACTGGGAACAAAAAATCATCTAGTGTCGCTTCGCATTTTGCGAACTGATGCCTCAAGGTCTCTGTTTGTTTGTGGAGTTGCCAAGTATTTGGGCTGTGCATGGATTATCTGTTCAAAAGTAACCCCAGTCCGACCTAAGACTCAGCCATGTGCACGGACTGCTGATCTGCTGATCTTATTTTTGGAAGGATTTAAGTCCAACTCTCCACCGGAGCAGCGCCTGAGGTAGGACGCCTGACCCCAAAATGGCCGCCGCGCGCGACCTCACCATCAACAAATGAAGCCCGCCAACTCCCAATGCCCCCAATTTGATTAAGTGGAGCACATGCTCCCTGGGGAGAACAAAGGGGAACCATAAAAAACATAATCGATCTTGCCACTGTCCCGTCAGCAAGTATGGACGCACGAAGAGCAATCTGACTTTAAAATGGCCGCCACTCACGACCTCCCCAACAACAAATGAAGCTCGCTGACTCCCAATGCCCCTAATTTGACTAAGCGGAGCACAGACACCCATGAGAGCACAAAGGGAACCCTTTGGAAAAACTAATCGCTCTGGCCATCGCCCCGGCAGCAAGTCTGTACGCATGAAGAGCATTCTGACTTCAAAACCCTCCTCTGGTCTCCGGATTGTTCTCCTATGCCCCAGCTCCTCGTGAACGATGAGGCTGCGACTTTGCTACGGACTGCTTTTCTCCCCCTGGACCTGCTGGCTATGCCAGCCCTCTTCCGGAACTGTCGGACTTGGACCTTCTTGCTCCCCGCCATTTTCTCCGTATGACTTGCCTCTTCTTCTAACGTTCTCTTCCGGCATTTTAGTGATCTCTCACTGTCCTTTCGACTTTCCGATTGTCTCTCCTGTTGCCTCTGACACACTCCTCACTTTCTTTTTCACCACTTTCTGCTTCCATCTCTCGTTTATCTCACATGCTTGCCTTCTCTGTGACTCTTAGAGTATATCCAGTCCTTTCCCTTCCCTATGTATATAGAGATAGCTCTAATCACTAGTATATGCTGTAGAACGTTTCGAACGTTGTTTCCTATGTTGATAGAGATATTACTAGTATAGGCCTAGAGTATATCCATTTGTATTCCTTTTTGTTACACTTGTAATCCCTGGTCCGTATGCTTTTAACTGGTTCTTTTGTAATGCAAAAATTTGCAATCATTTTACGCATGTAACCGTCAGTCCTTATGTTTTCCACTGGATCCTATGTAAAGCGCTCTGACACCTTCGGGAAAGTTCGTTATCTCTCGTGCCTGCCCTCTTTGTGACTCTTAGAGTATGTATCATATGCCAACTGCCTGAGATCTACAATGAGCAAATCCCTACTAGCTTTCCTCTGAACATTCGTAATAAACAGGGGCAGCTGAAATTCCAGGAGCCTAGTCCCGACAGCTCGACGACTTCGGAGGGCTGGAAGAGGTCCCCCGCTACACGGCGGAGGAGGGCACTGGACATCGAATGCTGTCTCATACTTTGCGACCTATTGTTCCACTACACCTCCCCGCCCGAACTCTCTCACTCAACCTTTCAGTACTGTTATTAATTGCACACCACAGGGACAGTTGAAATTCCAGGAGCCTAGTCCCGACAGCTCGACGACTTCGGAGGGCTGGAAGAGGTCCCCCGCTACACGGCGGAGGAGGGCACTGGACATCGAATGCTGTCTCATACTATGTGACCTATTGTTCCACCTGTCTGTCTATGCTCCCCCAGGTACTTCTCTTGTAAAGCGCTCTGATATCCGCAAGGATCTTGTCCGCGCTATATAAAACTTTCTAAATAAAAAATAAAATAAACTAACAAGGTAGTAGGTCCAAAGATGTAGCCAAACAACGATTGTTTGAGCGGACCCAGTTCCATAACTTTTTGTCTTGTTAACCATTGATGCTTAGCGATATGCCAGAGATATTTGAAATAGAAAATGTGTACTCTACCTTGTAATGGCAATATACTATTCTGGAAAAGTATGTTTTAAAATTTATTTATTTTTTTTAACTCTTTTTATTGATAGATCGCACCGAAGACAGCACTCCGTGCCCCGGAGGAACTGCAACAAATATATCATAGCATAATCAGCGATCCATATAGCTTCTTAAACATAACCCCGAACCCCCACCCACCGCCCAGCCTCCCCCACCCTCAACCCAGGCCTCCCCCATCCCCCCCCCCCACACCCCCCCTCCCCCAGCACAATGTCTCTTTATTCCTGTGGAAAGAATTGCATACATATAGCAGTGTGTATCGGGTCGCCCCCATCATATCTGCCCCTCTGCGTCTCTTAACAATGCTGGCGGTTCCAGCCAGAGTCCCCTATAATCTGTCCATCTTTTCCATATTAAATTTCTGTTTTTAATCTTTTAATATTATATGAATTGTCAAATTTTATACTCCTTTTATGATTCTGTAACGCTTTTATGATACTTGCTAGTGAATAAAGCTTATTTGATTGATTGATAGGAAAATAGCTCCTAATCCATGTGTACTTATTAGAAAGGTGTATAAGCTGCGCAGTCTTTTGTGCCGTTTTTGGCTTTGGCAGGAACACTGGCATGGCTTTAACCAGTAAAAGCGCCAGTCGACTGCTTTGAGCTTTTCTTTCAAAAACGTTTAAACTATTTTGAGTCTTATCTACAATTGTGTGGATGACCATTCCATCAAATTAAGAGTGCACTGGTGTCACTGGCACACTGTATATAGTGGACGTAACTTCTGCCATAGTTTGGGGGGGGGGGGGTAGCCTGCTCATTGTTGCTCTGGTGACTTGCCTATACTTGATTAAATTCACCTGGCAGCTCATTCTCTGATGTTCAACTGTAGTACTTCTAGTCATAGAAGTGGATTGACCCCTCCAGAGGTGCAAATAAATACTGATAGTTATCCAGATGGTACTGGGGCTTGATTAGCATAGGTGGTTATGGATGTTAATCGAAGCAAACCACACCTGGAACTAGTGGAAGTTTCCAGACATCAGGCTTGCTCTCTGTGAATTATCTCCTCAAGTTGCAAATGTCTTTCTGCCCTGGTGTAAACCTGTTGTGGCTCAGCAGTGTGACATATGCCCTTTCTTTCATTGATTATCATATTCCATCTGGGTCTTGACATAGGAGAACTGTAGTTCACTCATAGATGATTTTATCCACTCATTCCTTAATAATGGCAATGCACTGGCTCTTTAGTAAAAAAAGTATAATGCAAAGTGGATGGAAATTATTTTTGTTATTGATCATATTTTGTCAGCAGCTAACCCCAACATGCAGATCACCATTCCCTCATGAAGGGCTTCTGTAACTATACACGTATTTCTAGAATGATATACGTTGGTTTTTTAAATTTCCTACTTGCGAATCAAAGCACTCATGCTAGAATTGAATTTGAAAGTTCTAGCACCTCAGAGCTCTGCTGTGGAGGTAAACAGTGCCTTAATTCTTCATCCTTTATATAGCCGCAGCACATCTTATCAATGATCGATATACATTGCTACTTTATTTATATTCTTTATAAACGGTTCCCAGATCCATTTTCTAAAGAGGAACAGATAAACACAACCGAAGGAATATGCTCTGAGCACATCCATTCCTGCAATTAAGAGAAATTACTTTGAACAGATTAAAACCTTGAGTACTACTACCTTGCTGACACCCTTTTCCTTCAAATGTTTGCATCTCTTGACTAATTCTCACTAGCCAGTGTTTGTGGCTTGGAATCTTGCCAAAGTTGTATCCTTCACCCAATTTCAACACAGTAGTCAAAACGTTTTAAAGTATCTTTGAGCAGCTCATGGGACGTTGGCAGCACAAAACTAGTTGGATAACAACTGATTACTACATGTAGTAACTGAAACCAATACAGAGGTGTGGAACCAGTTTGCTTCATGTGCTGTCTGTGGGCAAGGTGGTGGGTAGCTCTTCTGATATATTTAGAGGGGCGAAGAGAGACGTCCTATCTCTGGGCGATGTTATTCCAGAACTTAGCTACATTGCAGAAGGAGGCTTGTTTTCAGGTCATTTCTATTTTGCACCTCTTCCTACCCTGTTTGGTGATATCTAGGTTTTTTGTGTTGCCCTGGCCACTGCCGGTTTTGATTTTTTGGTTTCTTTTTTTCCCTAAAATTATTATTAATATTATTATTATTATTAATTGTGTTTTGTTAAGCGCAAACAACCCGGAGGCCTCGTAGCGCTGAGTATAGTCTGACTAGTGTGAGCTGAAAAAACCAAAGATTAGATAAAAAGAAGAGTTTTCAGTTCCTTCCGGAATTTCAGAAGGTTAGATTCACTGCGAAGGGTAGTAGGCAAGGAATTCCAAGCCTTAGTGGCGTTCCAGGAGAAAGAGCGCCCGCCCCATCTGGTACGTTTGATTTTGTTCATGGTGGCCAGGAATGCTGTGCTAGATCGCAGTGATCTGTGCGGGAGGTAAGGGGTCGCTAAAGAGCAGATCATTGCTGGTGCGGTCTTCCACATGGCCTTGTGCATAATGCACATAGATTTGAACAATACTCTGGCCTTAATGGGAAGCCAGTGAAGTTTCTTCAGCGCCGCTGTGCCTGATTCTCGACGGTTAAGGCCCAGCAAAAGGCGGGCTGCCGCATTTTGAGTAACCTGGAGCTTCCTTGTTGTAGAGGCAGGAGCCCCGAGGTATAAGGAATTCCCGTAGTCCAGGCGGGACAAGATAATGGCTTGCACCATTATTCTACGGGCTTGAGAAGGAAGGAGTGGCAGCACTTTCCTAAGCATGCGCATAAGGCCAAAGCAGGTGGCGGACAGAATGGTTGCTTGCTGTGTGAAGTTTAAATTTGCATCCAACCAAATGCCCAAGCTCTTTATTTGGGTTTTAGGTTGGGGCGGGATGCCCATGCAAGGGGGCCAGTCCGGCAGAGGGCTAGAAATAATTGAATTGCCCAAAATCATGAGCTCCGTTTTCTCGCCGTTGAGCCTCAGGTGCGAGGTGGCCATCCACTGGGTGACCGCTACCAAGCAGTTACTGAGATTGGGGGGGGGGGTATTGGACTGGTTCATGGATACGACCAATTGTGTGTCGTCGGCGTATGTCACTATGTCTAGGCCGAACGAATGCACTATGTCAGCAAGAGGTTGCATGTAAATATTAAAAAGGGTAGGGCTCAGGGCAGAGCCCTGGGGCACACCTTGGTCGAGGGGCCAGATTTTTGAGTGGGTGGTTCCCTCTACTACCTCAAAGGAACGATTCTCTAGAAAGGACTGAAGCCAGTGCATGGCCTTCCCTGAAATTCCTATTTGGCGTAGGCGATGGAGAAGGATGCTGGTGTTGACAGTGTCGAAGGCGGCACTGAGGTCAAGCAACATAATTGCTGTGGTGCCGCCTTGGTCCATCTGTTTCCTAGCCAACTCAGTCACCGTCAGAAGGGCAGCCTCAGTTCCTAACTTAGGACGGAAACCTGCTTGGGAGTCGTGGAGTAGATGATTGTTTTCCAGAAATTGTGTAATGGAGGCATTGATATGTTTTTCTAATAGTTTGCTAACCCAAGGGAGTAATGAAATTGGTCGATAATTGGCCATGTTATCTGGGTCCAAGGTGGGTTTTTTCAATAGCGCTCTAACTTGGGCACATTTCCACGCAGAGGGGACTAAGCCTGTGGTGATAGAGGTGTTTAAGATATTGAGAATGACAGGTCTAATAGTATCTGTAATCTTTGCTAGGTGGCAAGGGGGGGCGGGATCAGTGGGTGACCCAGATTTGACTTTCCGCATGAGGAGATCAAGAGAATCCTATTTTAGCAAAGGGAACTCATCCAATTTGTGGGGCGTGATGTGCGGTGAAGTGGTTCCTTCATCATAGGCCAAATTGGGTGAGTCAAATGCAGAAGAAATATTCTGTATTTTCTTATAAAAATATTCAGCCTGGTTATCACAACGAGTCTGAGCTTTGCTGGGATCGAGGGGAATAGGAGTGTCAATAAGAAATTTTGCTATTTTAAAAATTTCTCTAGGGTAGTTGGAGGGAGTAGTGATTTTTTCTTCAAAATAAGAAGATTTTGTACAACTAATCTCAGCTTTATATTTTTTGATTGCTTCATGATGGTTAATTTTATCTAAATTGCTGCGGGATTCCCTCCAAGTTCTTTCAAGCTTCCTGCATACTCTTTTCAATTCTTTAAGTTTGGGGGTGTACCAGGGTGAGTTCCTTGATTTGGTCTTCTCTTTAAGGGCTTTCTGGGGTGCAATAGAGTCCAGGGCCGTACGCATCCAGTTGGTATAATTATCATAAAGAGACGTAGGGTCAGCCTCAGCTTGGGAGGGGGCGGGGGACAGAGACTTGATCCACCGGTCAGTGGAAAGTTTTGTCCATTCTTTCCCTTGTAGGATGGTACGAGGGAGTGCCAGGGCCGAGGTGACTGGCAGCCACTGTATGGGAATCAGATGGTGGTCTGTCCATGTGAGGGGCAGAGGAGTCCCTACCTCGAGTCTGTGATCGTTGCTGAATACCCCGTTGCAACTCATAGACACCGCAACAGGATTTTAATGTGAATTGACAGGAACTTGGTTTTACAAGGGTTTGATTTCAGATATGCATGTAACATCACTGTAGATTGAACTGAGGTAGTCAAAAGGGGCAAATATAAAAATAATACTTTTACCTAAAATGGGAAACAGTCATGTTCATGGTGCTGCGTCTTATTTTCAAAGGTCTGTGTGACCTTAAAAGACATTTCAGGTTCCCATTTTTGTGTTCCAGTCTGTATTTTTGGGCCCAGGCATGAACTAATGCAGACTAGAGTTTAATTTGATCCCCTGCTTTTGCGATGGAATGTTGCACTTATCTCTGCCCCTTTGCTTCTTATTTGGTCTCTGCATGTAGTATCTGCCTTATTCCTGCAGTAGCTTCTCTTATTACACTCTATATTGTGTCTGTAGCAACCTTTAAAAGTAATAACATGTTTTTACTAAAGAGTTTAATTTATACATTGTTATATTATTTAATGTAGGTTATATTTTCTTCTCTGTTTGCAAGGGCTTTCGGAGTCTTGAGGATATTCGCACAAAGGCCCCCCTAACCAGCCAGCAGGTCATTGGGCTGAAGTACTATGAGGACCTACTTGATCGAATGCCAAGAGAAGAGGCTGCTGAAATAGAGCAGACAGTAAGTAACACTGAAAGCAGGGTAATGGTTTACTGTAGAGCCCTTCTGTTTCTGTTTAATGTGAAGTGTATATCACCTTGTAGTGTGGAACATTAATTTGAAACCTGCCTTCATATCTATAACTGCTTACTCATGTGAAAGATTCTAGGCAGCATGCCACCTCTACAGGTCTTGTTTGCCCTTTTGTAGATCATCCAGTGGTAGTAATCAAACTTTGCCTGAACACTACACATCAAAAGTAGATCTGCAGTATAGTTAAGGTGCAAAATGCAAAGACAAATAATATGGCAGTCCTGCTCCGTATTTCTAGAATTTAGAAGATTTTTCTCATGAGCACCCTCCATTGAAATCAGACTGGTGCGCTGTGGGGCAAAACAAGTGGTTTTGAGACAAAGGTGTAAAGGTAACATATCTTGCCTTTGTAGTAACCATCGGGGCACAATCACATTGTCTGCTTTGTCCCGTGGCATTCATTGTAGAATGCACAGCAGTGGAGCCAGTTATCCACCTCCTTGGCACCTGCCCAGGTCACATGAAGGCATCCGACTACTGTATGAAGTGTTGAATTCCACAAAAAAAAATTGCTGGATCAGCCTGAAGCAAAATTGGTGCAGTGGTAAGGGCCCTCTTTAGGAATTAGACTATCAAGTGTCCACCTTTCATGGGGACAAAAAATAGCAGAGAGGAGACTGGGACTGGGATGATCTTCTGACTCCATTAGCCAGTAATTGTCGATGCATTCTTTTAGATGTCAGTTCTCTGCCTCTGTTAGAGCCTAGATTCTACTTCAGGGTTAAACTGCCCATGGCTGTACCTTGATCTTACAATCATCTGGATGGTGGGTGTTAATTTTCCGGCTTCACTTGCACTGAAGACTTACCAAACTTTTTCACACTTGGGTATTATTTCTAGAGTATTGCCAAAAAAGTTCATCCAGAATGCAGTGCTGCTTGAGTTTGTTACAACTTTTTTTCTTCCAGTTCCTTTCCCTCGCATTGATAGCAATTTACTAAGCAATAAATCAAAGGCAATGCACAGTTCTTTTCTCCTAATTTGTTAATGAATTATGCTCTGTCAGCCAAGACAATCCTAAAATAATTTGTATCTGTGTCAAATGGATTGAATTTAATTATTTCTCTGTGACCATCAATACTTGCTGTTTACACTGATTCTTTATGATTCATAATTGGGCTAAACGAAAGATTGGGGCTATCTACTATTCTCACAGTTTCAGCCTTCTCTTTCCTGATAGCTTGCCATCTGGTCTTCTTAGTGTACCTTTTTTTTAACACAAACTTTATTGAATTTTACATAATGACATAGACAATTTTAGAGGATGATGATGTCAGAGCATAGTGGTACATATAATAATGTGTTGCACTTAACACATTAACATGTTGGATCAAGTATCAATAATAAACATGGAGAAATGATCAATTATTAGTAAGTCAAGTCCCGCCCATCCTGATCCCTTCCCAAAACTGGGGAGAAAGGGAGTATCTATAAAGTGTTGTGTGGATGATTATAACTGTAGTGAAATCTGTTGATTATAGGAATCACAACGCAATTTTAAACAGGTGAAGGTTTCTTAAACTGTAACCCTTAGTCATTATATTCGGGAGGATAAATGAAACATGGACACGTCAGTCTGTTAAGGTGCAAGTTACTTTCATTCCAAAGTAGCAGGTCGTTGTGAACTTTTATTGCCACCTTACTCTCTGCTGCAGTTCTGAAAATGCCATTGAGACCTTGTGAGAAAATATTTGGGGGGGGGTGGGGGGGGGGCATGAGGAAAAGATTCCCTTGGGTCGAGATATTGGATCTTCCACCTCTTTTTCTATCGTCTAACCAGGGTGTATGTGTGTCTTAGCTAGATCTACTTTCGTGAAGCTAATAAATATATATATATATATATATATATATATATATATATATATATATATATATATATATATATATATATATATATATATATATATATATATATATATAGGCACATTATTAGCAGCTATTGCTCTAAGCAGCAGTTGTATTAATGAGTAATTTCTTGTTAATATACCCATGGACCAAAAGATTTTATATCCTCTACTAGAATATGTCAACTACATACCAGATTTTTTCCATTCAATTAATTTTGTCCCAGTGCCCGGGGCCCCCAGCAGTCGACACTCGTGCCGGGGGTCCCTTCAATTAATTTTATAGTGTCTTCATTGCTGACACGTCTTGATTCCTCAGATTACCGAGTCTTAATGTTCATGAAGGGGAATATATTAAAATCAGTTCTCTACAATGTTAGTGCACTAGCACAACTACCCTTGTTGCTTGCGTGGAGCTTGTTTCCTTTGATATTCTCATCTCAGGAATGAACCGCAGTCAAAAATTGTTTATTCCTTCAAGTCTACTCCACTGAGTATTTCTTGAAAGTCCTGTTACAGCAGGGGGTGGGAGGGGTTCCATTTACTGGTTGTCTGTGTTGTGGCATAATGTGAAATAGAACATGTCAGAATCTCCCAGCAATCTGCTGCGTGTGAGTGCCGAAACAAGCACTCTGGGTGGCTGAGTTGTTTATAGTAGCAACTATTAGCTGGATAAAAAGGTAATTGGTTCTTGAGAATGGATCCACGTGCAGTTTTGCCGGTGGTGACGTACTAGCGCTACACACTAACGCCCGGCCGAATAGGGAACTGCAGACGTGACAGGCCTGGGAGCGAGGCCCCAGCAGCCTGCTTGGAATGGACGCGATGAGTGGCAGCCTCCCCGGAGGGCGGGGCGGAGGAGGCCGCTTCATATCACACCTGCACGCCTCATCACCGTGGAAGCACCAACCAGTGCGACGCTGTCACTCAGCCACGGGGGCTGCCTGCAAAGAATGCGCACCACAAGCGACTCGCACCGTCAGGCCTGTTCCCATGAGTTTCATTAAATTGAAGATGGTCTTTTTTTTGTCTCTCCCTCTTTTTTTTAACACGGCTGTCACGTTAAAAGCGCTTCGGAATGACCTCCCTGTTGCCTGTCCCTCCCCTCCTCCTTTGCCATCTTTTCACAAATCAGTTAGGTTGTTGTGGCTGCTGTTTGAGGAGGCTTCAGAGGCTATTGTCATTTTTGATGGGATTACTCTTCGGGAGCTGGCCGGGAGAAAGGGATTAAGGGATTAGGCACTGTCCATGCTGTATGTCACATCAAGATCTGAGGCGCTCTGCCCTCAATTGCAATGTCGCTGGCCTTCAGAAATCTTCATTAACAAAGGGACAAAATGTGCATTAGAAAAGAGTGCGGGCCTCCTTAGGCATGCCACTGACAGACACGGGGTAATGGGTTTACTCTCCCCTTAATGAAAGATGAGTCCCCATTCGAAAGGGAAAACCAAACTGAAAATGTAATTAATTATTCCATTACACGCCAGTCTTCCCACAGATTAGTAGCTCTTGGGAAACGTTGACACCATGTCAACCAAGCCAGGTTTCCGTATTGTGGAAGTATAAAAAATGGTAAATAACTGCACACCCTCTGAGTGAACTATATGCAAAATCGGGCAAACCGCAGGCTCGGGCTCGTAGCGCGGCCTCCAAGCTGCATTCACGTGAAACTGCGAGGGCAGGCACAGCCTTCAGTCAAAACGAATTGAACTAGATGTTTGGAAAGGTCACACAGGTCGAAACCTTTTTTTTATAAACATCTCGCTGAAAAAATCCATGCCCCCCAGTTCGTTTTTTGTGAGTTAGTGCTCAAGCCTTGTGTGGACCTTCGATGTGCTTTACCCTTGTCAGTAGGGATTTTCATTCTCCTGTTCACTTTGTGTTTCTGACCTCTGTCAGCACCCAGCAGGTCATCGCCATCCGCTATGTTACTGTCATTATGCATTGCATCTTCGCGTTCTCATAAGGTGCTCTGGAGCTGTGCCGGGCAACAGCTTCTCGTTTCATTCTAAAGAATCGTTGATGAATCTCTACATTTTTGCATCCCAGCTTCACTAAAGGGTCCTACAGTTTGCAGTGCCTGGTAGCACTTTCAGTGCATTGGCATGGAGTCTGTGGTGTTCTCTGCATCTCCTGGACACGGACATCTGCTAGACCTCACCATCTTTGTATGACTGCTTTCTTCCCCATACATACTAGAGCTTAGCTTTTCCTGTGTTGTTTTTCTTTTGCTATTTTTCAACCTGGGTACCATGTGATAACGCAGAATGGACAGTGAATGTTCTGGGTATGTAAAGCAGTTGCTTCTCCAATATTCCACTACTTCAGTGTTCCGAACATTTTTGATGTTTCATCCACAATATGAAATCAAAAGACTAAGTGTGAATTAAGGCCTGAGTTAGATATTGGCTGGACTGGTCCCGCCGTTGCTTTTTCGAGGGTCTTCCTGTCTGCCCCATTGGCAGTCTGCCCGCTCGATTTAGATATTGGCTGGACACTGGACGCAAGACCGTCGCCTCCGCCAGAATCTTTCTCCTGCGGCGAAGACATCAGTGGCAGAAGGTGCTGTCGGAGGGAGTCCTGCCAAGATTCCCGTCATCCAGATTATGAAGTGCCTTTCGTCGAGGCAACTGTGGGGGGGAACCTCCAAGCTCGAGGTGGCAGAATGGAAGAAAAAGAGGTGAAGACCCACCTTTTATCGAGGTTCCACCACCGATTTCATCATGAACTCCATTGTCCAAGATCTTCTTGTGCTGCTGCTACTTGACCACCACGTTCAGCCACCCCGTTGTCGCTGGATTCTAAGCTAGGCGTTTGTGGTGCATGTGGGTGTACATTCAAAGTGTGTGTATGCTGTTGGTGTGCAATGCTATATGTTAAAAAAATGGGCCTTACACATTACCTACATATACATATTGACAGATTCACAACATATATGTGTATTGAGATGAAAATAAGTAGTACTTGCCTGTCTCCACACCTCTGTGTAACTCACTCTGTCAGGACTCTGCCACCAGGGCACCACCAGAACAACAGGAACATCTAAATCGGCTTGGCACAATTCCGCCGGCATGACAGTAACAAAGTACTGTCAGCCAGCAGAGAAGACCGCCGCCGCAGCGGTCTCCTGTCTTTTGCCACAACATCTAAACACAGTGGGCCTACCGCCGTCAGTTTGACGGAGTACTTGGGACCGCAGCGGGACGGCGGTAGTACCACCTAGATCTAAATCAGGTCCTAAGTGTGAAGTGATATTAGAGAAGGAAAACAACATCAGTGGGGGAAAAGGGAAAACAGAATAACAATAACTTTTGTTTTAAATAATGTATTGTGAAAAAATAAATGTGGAGATAAAATCTTTGATTCACAGTCACACAATATGTCAACATTACTGTATAAAGGAAACAAAACTACAAATAATGAGAAACATTAGTGAGCCCCTTAATGTCACCTGAACACATCTCATTCACAGGCTGGAGCATTTTTTTTTGCTCACTTGGATCTCACCACATTTGAGCTGTTTATCCAGTGTGTTCCTCGTTCATGCAGCTTTTTCTGATCTCCTTGTATTGATGTTGCGTGAACTCAACATTTATAAAGTGCCGTAAATTCAATAATACCTTCAAGCACTGTAATTCTGACACACTTATGTTAATCTCTAGAAGAGATGCCTTAACATGGCTTTCTAAACTTGCATTATTCTATCCTTTTGATCAGCCACGGAGCCCTTTCCAAAGTTTAACCACTTGATATGCAAATGCCTTTATTTTTGCTCAAGCTTTTTTGACTTTGGGAAGACAAAGTGGATTATTACCCTTCTAGCCGAGCTATGTGGATGGCACATAGACTTGAAATCTAATTCTAATATACAAGAGTCTGTTTCCATATAGTGTATTGGGGACAAGAGTTAAGATTTTAAACTTAATTATTCCCTGTTCCATTAACCAGTTTATTCTTTTGAGTATATTACTTCTGCCAAGTGCAGTGCTGAGTGGGTAAAGAGGTCTGAGCCTAAATAATGCTTCAGAATTTCTTATCATATTATTTGAAGATTAATAAAGTAGGAACATATTAAAAAAAGGAAATTATACCATTTTATTGAAAATCAATATTGTCATGAGTAATATTTTTAAATAACATGACAGCATATGTATTTATGTTATAAAGTAGAAAGCTTGCACTGAAGTCCCTATTTTGACTGTGTTCTGCACTACATTTATACTGTACACATTTGGTGGTTAAAAAGATAAAATAAAAGGCTGTCTGAATTTCGACTTTTTAGACATTTATATTTTCTCCTCGATAGTAGTACAATGTACTTTCACCATAAGTGTTGAAGTGTGGCTCAATGGTTAGAGTGGCAGACCTTGATGCAGAGCTCTGGCCCGGGACCAGGGTTCGATTCCCACCTCGGCGGGTCTCGGGCTCAAAAATTCCTCGGACCTGATAATCTCGCCTCAGTGCCTATTCCAATCATGGGTCTCACGCTGCAACTCTGGGCAATAGCTTGCTTAATCTCCACAACGGCCCCAACAGCGCTAGGATGCCTGGTTTCACCCTGGGGGTGCCCAGGAGTGGACACTTCACAGGGAAAGCCAGGAAGGGTTCCACAGCGGTATGAGTAATAGCGCCACGAAACCGCTTGGTAGAAGTGCGCTCTACAAATACTTTACATTTATAGGATGTTTGATGCCATTCGTGCTACAAAGGCCTGTAGAACTTGTCAATAATTAAGCCGTTTGCCATCTTCTACATATTAAAGATTGCAAAAGTTACTTTTAAAGCCCGCACTATCCTTACCATGAATATTTTATGATCTAAATAGACTGGTGTGGCACATTAACTTCAAGTAGTAACTTGATAAGCTAATTAACAAGAGCCTCCATGGTAATATATGACTTCTAGTGTTTGTATTTATTTTCTGTTAGTATCTTTGACATTTGTTATGTGTATTAATGGATAAAAGGATTTGACCTCTGCCCGGTTGTTCGGATAGGCTACTAACTGGAATTGAATCTTAGAGTGATTTAAATATATACACTTCCTTTGTTATCTGAAATCGCACTTTGACTTATAAATCACGCCTGTGGATCATGAAGGAGAAATTAATAATTTTCAGCAGAATCTAGCATACTACAAATTAAAAGCTTTTTTGTCAGTGTAGTACGAGAGTAACTCAAGCTAAAACATATAGAGCAGCATATCGTCTTCTTGTGTGCAACACATTCACTTGTTTTTTAAAGTCTTGCCTGTGTGAACATGCACTCCTGCTTGAAAGATATATTGTTTTGAATCAGGGGCTTGAAGTCTGCCCATTTCTTACCATTTATGGATTTCAATGTCACTCTCATTTGCTGCCTTCTAATTGCAAAAAGAACAATTGAGAGACGGAATGCTGAACAGTGTCAAACATTCACCCCCAGTACAGAGATCTGGACCTAAATCCATCATTGTTTTGCTCACCATGCCATTCCAGTTTGGACCCAGCCATATGCAAATCAGTCTGAATCCTGCACCCCATGAGAACAGTCCAGCCCGAACTGCCAGGCCAGGTCCTCCCTGGACTGTAAACAAGCATCCTGGGATTGATTCAGGGTATCACCAATAATCAGCCAGGCTACCTTGACTCCGTTGGCATGGCGAGCACAGGGCCCATGTCTGGGCATTCCTGTTGCACTGAGGGCTATAAATGCAAAAAGAGCAATAGATGTACATAATGCGGAACAATATCAAACATTCATTCCCAGTACAGAGGTCTGGGCCTAAATCCATTGTTTGTTTGCTCACCATGCCATTCAAGTTTGGACCAAGCCATATGGAAATCAGTCTTGACTCTGCTCCTCTTGGGAACAGTCTAGTCCAGCCTTCTAATTGGGCTGCGCAAGCCATCTCCATTTCCTCTTCTTTATGAAGGAGCACAGAGCAAGTCCTGATTATTTATATGGAATAAGGTCTTTCCGCTGCTGGTGTTGTGATTAAGATACTATTTTTTAGATTCTTACTTCTTTCCCTCTCATCTGTGTTACTTTTTACACGTCTCCCTGTCCGTGTTACTCCTTAATCCTCCCACCTGCCCCAGCTGTGTTACTTCTTAAACCATCTGTGTGGCTTCTCAAACTCCCCACCCCGTCTGTGTTGCTTCTTAAACCATCCCATGTTGCTTCTTAACATTCACACCCGCCCAGTCAGTATTTAATCCTAACCATCCCACCCACCCTGTCACTGTTTGTTCTTCTCCCTCCCCATCCCTGTTTCTTCTTCTCCCTCCCTCGCTCCCTCCCATGTCCCTGTTTCTTCTTCTCCCTCCTGTCCCTGTTTCTTCTCCCTCGCACCCGCCCTATCCCTGTTTCTTCTTCTATATCCCTGTTTCTTCGTCATATATCCTTGTTTTTTCTTGTTCCTACCTCCCACCCGCCCTATCCCTTTTTCTTCTTGTACCTCCCTCCCTCCCACCCACCCTTTCCATGTTTTGTTTTCTTCTCCCTCCCACTCGCCCTATTCCTGTGTCTTCTTCTCCCTCCTACCCTCCCTATTCCTGTTTCTTCTTCTCCCTCCCACCCGCCCTATTCCTGATTCTTCTTCTCCCTCCCACCCGCCCTATTCCTGTTTCTTCTTCTCCTTCCCAACCGCCCTATTCCTGTTTCTTTTTCTCCCTCCCTCCCTGTATACGTTTCTTCTTCTCCCTCCCACCCGCCGTATTCCTGTTTCTTCTTCTCCCTCCCACCGCCGTATTCCTGTTTCTTCTTCTCCTTCCCACCCGCCCTATTCCTGTTTCTTCTTCTCCCTCCCACCCTATTCCTGTTTCTTCTTCTTCCTCCCACCCGCCCTATTCCTGTTTCTCCTTCTCCCTCCCACCCTCCCTATTCCTGTTTCTCCTTCTCCCTCCCACCCTCCCTACCTGTTTCTCCTTCTCCCTCCCACCCTCCCTATTCCTGTTTCTCCTTCTCCCTCCCACCCTCCCTATTCCCGTTTCTCCTTCTCCCTCCCTCCCACCCGCCCTATTCCTGTTTCTCCTTCTCCCTCCCTGTTTCTCCTTCTCCCTCCCACCCGCCCTATTCCTGTTTCTCCTTCTCCCTCCCACCCGCCCTATTCCTGTTTCTCCTTCTCCCTCCCACCTGCCCTATTCCTGTTTCTTCTTCTCCCTCCCACCCACCCGCCCCATTCCTGTTTCTTTTTCTCCCTCCCACCCACCCACCCCATTCCTGTTTCTTCTTCTCCCAGCATTCCTGTTTCTTCTTCTCCCTCCCACCCAACCGCCCCATTCCTGTTTCTTCTTCTCCCTCCCACCCACCCCATTCCTGTTTCTTCTTCTCCCTCCCACCCACCCGCCCCATTCCTGTTTCTTCTTCTCCCTCCCACCCACCTGCCCAATTCCTGTTTCTTCTTTTCCCTTACACCCACCCGCCCCATTCCTGTTTCTTCTTCTTCCTCCCTCCCTCCCTATTCCTGTTTCTTCTCCCTCCCTCCCTATTTCTGTTTCTTCTTCTCCCTCCCACCCGCCCCATTCCTGTTTCTTCTTTTCCCTTACACCCACCGCCCCATTCCTGTTTCTTCTTCTTCCTCCCTCCCTCCCTATTCCTGTTTCTTCTTCTCCCTCCCTCCCTATTTCTGTTTCTTCTTCTCCCTCCCACCCGCCCTATTCCTGTTTCTTCTCCCTCCCTCCCTCCCACCCGCCCTATTCCTGTTTCTTCTCCCTCCCTCCCACCCGCCCTTTTCCTGTTTCTTCTCCCTCCCACCCGACCTTTTCCTGTTTCTTCTCCCTCCCACCCGCCCTTTTCCTGTTTCTTCTCCCTCCCACCCGCCCTATTCCTGTTTCTTCCTTCTCCCACCGCCCTATTCCTGTTTCTTCTCCCTCCCACCTGCCCTATTCCTGTTTCTTCTCCCTCCCACCCGCCCTATTCCTGTTTCTTCTCCCTCCCACCGCCCTATTCCTGTTTCTTCTCCCTCCCACCCACCCTATTCCTGTTTCTTCTCCCTCCCACCCACCCTATTCCAGTTTCTTCTCCCTCCCACCCACCCTATTCCAGTTTCTTCTCCCTCCCACCCACCCTATTCCAGTTTCTTCTCCCTCCCACCCTATTCCAGTTTCTTCTCCCTCCCGCCCACCCTATTCCAGTTTCTTCTCCCTCCCGCCCGCCCTATTCCTGTGTCTTCTCCCTCCCGCCCGCCCTATTCCTGTTTCTTCTCCCTCCCATCCGCCCTATTCCTGTTTCTTCTCCCTCCCACCCGACTCCTGTTTCTTCACTCCTGTTTCTTCTCCCTCCCACCTGCCCTATTCCTGTTTCTTCTCCCTCCCTCCCACCCGCCCTACTCCTGTTTCTTCTCCCTCCCTCCCACCTGCCCTATTCCTGTTTCTTCTCCCTCCCTCCCACCCGCCCTATCCCTGTTTCTTATACCTCCCTCCCTCCCGCCCTATTCCTGTTTCTTCTCCCTCCCTCCCACCCGCCCTATTCCTGTTTCTTCTCCCTCCCTCCCACCAGCCCTATTCCTGTTTCTTTTCCCTCACACCCGCCCTATTCCTGTTTCTTCTCCCTCCACCTGCCCTATTCCTGTTTCATCTCCCTCCCTCGCAACCGCCAGATTCCGGTTTCTTCTCCCCCCTCCCACCCACTGATTACTGTTTCTTCTCCCTCCCTCCCACCCGATTACTGTTTCTTCTCCCTCCCTCCCACCCGCCCTATTCCTGTTTCTTCTCCCTCCCTCCCACCCGCCCTATTCCTGTTTCTTCTCCCTCCTGCCCTATTCCTGTTTCTTCTCCCTCCCTCCCGCCCTATTCCTGTTTCTTCTCCCTCCCTCCCGCCCTATTCCTGTTTCTTCTCCCTCCCTCCCGCCCTATTCCTGTTTCTTCTCCCTCCCGCCCTATTCCTGTTTCTTCTCCCTCCCGCCCGATTCATGTTTCTTTTCCCTCCAGCACACCCTATTCCTGTTTCTTCTCCCTCCCTCCCCCTATTTCTTCAATTCCTGTCTCTTCTCCTTCCCTCCCATCCGCCCTATTCCTGCTTCTTCTCCCTCCCACCGCCCTGTTCCTGTTTCTTCCCCCTCACACCCGCCCTGTTCCTGTTTCTTCTCCCTCCCACCCTCCCTGTTCCTCTTTCTCCTCCCTCCCTCCCACCTGCCCTGTTCCTCTTTCTCCTCCCTCCCACCAGCCCTGTTCCTCTTTCTCCTCCCTCCCGCCCGCCCTGTTCCTCTTTCTCCTCCCTATGTTCCTCTTTCTCCTCCCTCCTGCCCGGTTCCTCTTTCTCCTCCCTCCCGCCAGCACTGTTCCTGTATCTTCTCCCTCCCGCCTGCCCTGTTCCTGTTTCTTCTCCCTCCCTCCCGCCCGCCCTGTTCCTGTTTCTTCTCCCTCCCGCCCGCCATGTTCCTGTTTCTTCTCCCTCCCTCCCGCCCTGTTCCTGTTTCTTCTCCCTCCCTCCCGCCCTGTTCCTGTTTCTTCTCCCTCCCGCCCTGTTCCTGTTTCATCTCCCTCCCTCCCGCCCTGTTCCTGTTTCATCTCCCTCCCTCCCGCCCTGTTCCTGTTTCATCTCCCTCCCTCCCGGTTCCTGTTTCTTCTCCCTCCCTCCCTGTTCCTGTTTCTTTTCCCTCCCTCCCTGTTCCTTCTCCCTCCCTCCCTCCCTGTTCCTGTTTCTTCTCCCCCCTCCCTCCCTGTTCCTGTTTCTTCTCCCTCCCTCCCTCCCTGTTTCTTCTCCCTCCCTCCCTCCCTGTTCCTGTTTCTTCTCCCCCCACCCGCCCTGTTCCTGTTTCTTCTAACTCCCACCCGCCCAATTCCTGTTTCTTCTCCCTCCCGCCCTGTTCCTGTTCTTCTCCCTCCCTCCCTCCCACCCTCCAACCGCCCTGTTCCTGTTTCTTCTCCCTCCCACTCACCCTGTTCATTTTTCTTCTCCCTCCCGCCCTGTTCCTGTTTCATCTCCCTCCCTTCCCGCCCTGTTCCTGTTTCATCTCCCTCCCTCCCGCCCTGTTCCTGTTTCATCTCCCTCCCTCCCGCCCTGTTCCTGTTTCATCTCCCTCCCTCCCGGTTCCTGTTTCTTCTCCCTCCCTCCCTGTTTCATCTCCCTCCCTCCCGCCCTGTTCCTGTTTCATCTCCCTCCCTCCCGCCCTGTTCCTGTTTCATCTCCCTCCCTCCCGGTTCCTGTTTCTTCTCCCTCCCTCCCTGTTCCTGTTTCTTTTCCCTCCCTCCCTCCCTCCCTGTTCCTGTTTCTTCTTCCTCCCTCCCTCCCTGTTTCTTCTCCCTCCCTCCCTCCCTCCCTGTTCCTGTTTCTTCTCCCTCCCTGTTCCTGTTTCTTCTCCCTCCCTCCCTCCCTGTTTCTTCTCCCTCCCTCCCTCCCTGTTCCTGTTTCTTCTCCCCCCACCCGCCCTGTTCCTGTTTCTTCTAACTCCCACCCGCCAAATTCCTGTTTCTTCTCCCTCCCGCCCGCCCTGTTCCTGTTCTTCTCCCTCCCTCCCACCCTCCAACCGCCCTATTCCTGTTTCTTCTTCCTCCCTCCCGTCCTATTCCTGTTTCTTCTCCCTCCCACCCGCCCTGTTCCTGTTTCTTCTCCCTCACACCCGCCCTGTTCCTGTTTCTTCTCCCTCCCACCCTCCCTGTTCCTCTTTCTCCTCCCTCCCACCTGCCCTGTTCCTCTTTCTCCTCCCTCCCACCAGCCCTGTTCCTCTTTCTCCTCCCTCCCTCCCACCCGCCCTGTTCCTCTTTCTCCTCCCTCCTGCCCGGTTCCTCTTTCTCCTCCCTCCCGCCCGCACTGTTCCTGTATCTTCTCCCTCCCGCCCGCCCTGTTCCTGTTTCTTCTCCCTCCCGCCCGCCCTGTTCCTGTTTCTTCTCCCTCCCGCCCGGTTCCTGTTTCTTCTCCCTCCCGCCCGCCATGTTCCTGTTTCTTCTCCCGCCCTGTTCCTGTTTCTTCTCCCTCCCTCCCGCCCTGTTCCTGTTTCTTCTCCCTCCCTCCCGCCCTGTTCCTGTTTCATCTCCCTCCCTCCCGCCCTGTTCCTGTTTCATCTCCCTCCCTCCCGCCCTGTTCCTGTTTCTTCTCCCTCCCTCCCTGTTCCTGTTTCTTTTCCCTCCCTCCCTCCCTGTTCCTGTTTCTTCTCCCTCCCTCCCTCCCTGTTCCTGTTTCTTCTCCGTCCCTCCCTCCCTCCCTCCCTCCCTCCCTCCCTCCCTGTTCCTGTTTCTTCTCCCTCCCTCCCTGTTCCTGTTTCTTCTCCCTCCCTCCCTCCCTGTTTCTTCTCCCTCCCTCCCTCCCTCCCTGTTCCTGTTTCTTCTCCCCCCACCCGCCCTGTTCCTGTTTCTTCTGACTCGCACCCGCCCAATTCCTGTTTCTTCTCCCTCCCGCCCGCCCTGTTCCTGTTCTTCTCCCTCCCTCCCTCCCACCCTCCAACCGCCCTGTTCCTGTTTCTTCTCCCTCCCACTCACCCTGTTCATTTTTCTGCTCCCACCCACCCGCCCTGTTCCTGTTTCTTCTCCCTCCCACCCGGTTCCTGTTTCTTCTCCCTCCCACCCACCCTGTTCCTGTTTCTGCTCTCTCCCACCCACCCTGTTCCTGTTTCTGCTCCCTCCCACCCGCCCTGTTCATGTTTCTTCTCCCTCCCACCCGCCCTGTTCATGTTTCTTCTCCCTCCCACCCGCCCTGTTCATGTTTCTTCTCCCTCCCACCCGCCCTGTTCATGTTTCTTCTCCCTCCCACCCGCCCTGTTCATGTTTCTTCTCCCTCCCACCCGCCCTGTTCATGTTTCTTCTCCCTCCCACCCGCCCTGTTCATGTTTCTTCTCCCTCCCTCCCGCCCTATTCCTGTTTCTTCTCCTTCCCTCCCTATTCCTGTTTCTTCTCGTTCCCTCCCACCCTATTCCTTTTTCTTCTCCCTCCCTCCCGCCCTATTCCTTTTTCTTCTCCCTCCTACCCGGCCTATTCCTGTTTCTTCTACCTCCCTCCCCCGCCCTACTCGTGTTTCTTCTCCTTCCCTCCCACCTGCCCCTTTCCTGCTTCTTCTCCCTCCCTCCCACCCGCCCTATTCCTGTTTCTTCTCTCTCCCACCCGCCCTATTCCTGTTTCTTCTCCCTCCCACTCCCCCTATTCCTGTTTTTTCTCCCTCCCTCCCGCCCTATTCCTGTTTCTTTTCCCCCTCCCTCCCGCCCTATTCCTGTTTCTTTTCCCCCTCCCTCCCGCCCTATTCCTGTTTCTTTTCCCCCTCCCTCCCGCCCTATTCCTGTTTCTTTTCCCCCTCCCTCCCGCCCTATTCCTGTTTCTTTTCCCTCTACCCGCCCTATTCCTGTTTCTTCTCCCTCCCTCCCAACCGCCCAATTCCGGTTTCTTCTTCCCCCTCCCACCCACTGATTACTGTTTCTTCTCCCTCCCTCCCACCCGCCCTATTCCTGGCCCTATTCCTGTTTCTTCTCCCTACCTCCCACCCGCCCTATTCCTGTTTCTTCTCCCTCCCGCCCGCCCTATTCCTGTTTCTTCTCCCTCCCGCCCGCCCTATTCCTGTTTCTTCTCCCTCCCTCCCGCCCGCCCTATTCCTTCTCCCTCCCACCCTATTCATGTTTCTTCTCCCTCCCGCCCGCCCTATTCATGTTTCTTCTCCCTCCCGCACGCCCTATTCCTGTTTCTTCTCCCTCCCTCCCCCTATTTCTTCAATTCCTGTTTCTTCTCCCTCCCCCACACCCGCCCTATTCCTGCTTCTTCTCCCTCCCACCCGCCCTGTTCCTGTTTCTTCTCCCTCCCGCCCGCCCTGTTCCTGTTCTTCTCCCTCCCTCCCACCCTCCAACCGCCCTGTTCCTGTTTCTTCTCCCTCCCACTCACCCTGTTCATTTTTCTGCTCCCACCCACCCGCCCTGTTCCTGTTTCTTCTCCCTCCCACCCGGTTCCTGTTTCTTCTCCCTCCCACCCACCCTGTTCCTGTTTCTGCTCCCTCCCACCCGCCCTGTTCATGTTTCTTCTCCCTCCCACCCGCCCTGTTCATGTTTCTTCTCCCTCCCACCCGCCCTGTTCATGTTTCTTCTCCCTCCCACCCGCCCTGTTCATGTTTCTTCTCCCTCCCACCCGCCCTGTTCATGTTTCTTCTCCCTCCCACCCGCCCTGTTCATGTTTCTTCTCCCTCCCACCCGCCCTGTTCATGTTTCTTCTCCCTCCCTCCCGCCCTATTCCTGTTTCTTCTCCTTCCCTCCCTATTCCTGTTTCTTCTCGTTCCCTCCCACCCTATTCCTTTTTCTTCTCCCTCCCTCCCGCCCTATTCCTTTTTCTTCTCCCTCCTACCCGGCCTATTCCTGTTTCTTCTACCTCCCTCCCCCGCCCTACTCGTGTTTCTTCTCCTTCCCTCCCACCTGCCCCTTTCCTGCTTCTTCTCCCTCCCTCCCACCCGCCCTATTCCTGTTTCTTCTCTCTCCCACCCGCCCTATTCCTGTTTCTTCTCCCTCCCACTCCCCCTATTCCTGTTTTTTCTCCCTCCCTCCAGCCCTATTCCTGTTTCTTTTCCCCCTCCCTCCCGCCCTATTCCTGTTTCTTTTCCCCCTCCCTCCCGCCCTATTCCTGTTTCTTTTCCCCCTCCCTCCCTCCCTGTTCCTGTTTCTTCTCCCTCCCTCCCTCCCTGTTTCTTCTCCCTCCCTCCCTCCCTCCCTGTTCCTGTTTCTTCTCCCCCCACCCGCCCTGTTCCTGTTTCTTCTAACTCCCACCCGCCCAATTCCTGTTTCTTCTCCCTCCCGCCCGCCCTGTTCCTGTTCTTCTCCCTCCCTCCCTCCCACCCTCCAACCGCCCTGTTCCTGTTTCTTCTCCCTCCCACTCACCCTGTTCATTTTTCTTCTCCCTCCCGCCCTGTTCCTGTTTCATCTCCCTCCCTCCCGCCCTGTTCCTGTTTCATCTCCCTCCCTCCCGCCCTGTTCCTGTTTCATCTCCCTCCCTCCCGCCCTGTTCCTGTTTCATCTCCCTCCCTCCCGGTTCCTGTTTCTTCTCCCTCCCTCCCTGTTCCTGTTTCATCTCCCTCCCTCCCGCCCTGTTCCTGTTTCATCTCCCTCCCTCCCGCCCTGTTCCTGTTTCATCTCCCTCCCTCCCGGTTCCTGTTTCTTCTCCCTCCCTCCCTGTTCCTGTTTCTTTTCCCTCCCTCCCTCCCTCCCTGTTCCTGTTTCTTCTTCCTCCCTCCCTCCCTGTTCCTGTTTCTTCTCCCTCCCTCCCTCCCTCCCTCCCTGTTCCTGTTTCTTCTCCCTCCCTGTTCCTGTTTCTTCTCCCTCCCTCCCTCCCTGTTTCTTCTCCCTCCCTCCCTCCCTGTTCCTGTTTCTTCTCCCCCCCACCCGCCCTGTTCCTGTTTCTTCTAACTCCCACCCGCCAAATTCCTGTTTCTTCTCCCTCCCGCCCGCCCTGTTCCTGTTCTTCTCCCTCCCTCCCACCCTCCAACCGCCCTATTCCTGTTTCTTCTTCCTCCCTCCCGTCCTATTCCTGTTTCTTCTCCCTCCCACCCGCCCTGTTCCTGTTTCTTCTCCCTCACACCCGCCCTGTTCCTGTTTCTTCTCCCTCACACCCGCCCTGTTCCTGTTTCTTCTCCCTCCCACCCTCCCTGTTCCTCTTTCTCCTCCCTCCCACCTGCCCTGTTCCTCTTTCTCCTCCCTCCCACCAGCCCTGTTCCTCTTTCTCCTCCCTCCCTCCCACCCGCCCTGTTCCTCTTTCTCCTCCCTCCTGCCCGGTTCCTCTTTCTCCTCCCTCCCGCCCGCACTGTTCCTGTATCTTCTCCCTCCCGCCCGCCCTGTTCCTGTTTCTTCTCCCTCCCGCCCGCCCTGTTCCTGTTTCTTCTCCCTCCCGCCCTGTTCCTGTTTCTTCTCCCTCCCTCCCTCCCGCCCTGTTCCTGTTTCTTCTCCCTCCCTCCCGCCCTGTTCCTGTTTCTTCTCCCTCCCTCCCGCCCTGTTCCTGTTTCTTCTCCCTCCCTCCCGCCCTGTTCCTGTTTCTTCTCCCTCCCGCCCTGTTCCTGTTTCTTCTCCCTCCCTCCCTGTTCCTGTTTCTTCTCCCTCCCTCCCGCCCTGTTCCTGTTTCATCTCCCTCCCTCCCGCCCTGTTCCTGTTTCATCTCCCTCCCTCCCGCCCTGTTCCTGTTTCTTCTCCCTCCCTCCCTGTTCCTGTTTCTTTTCCCTCCCTCCCTCCCTGTTCCTGTTTCTTCTCCCTCCCTCCCTCTTCCTGTTTCTTCTCCGTCCCTCCTTCCCTCCCTCCCTCCCTGTTCCTGTTTCTTCTCCCTCCCTCCCTGTTCCTGTTTCTTCTCCCTCCCTCCCTCCCTGTTTCTTCTCCCTCCCTCCCTCCCTCCCTGTTCCTGTTTCTTCTCCCCCCACCCGCCCTGTTCCTGTTTCTTCTGACTCGCACCCGCCCAATTCCTGTTTCTTCTCCCTCCCGCCCGCCCTGTTCCTGTTCTTCTCCCTCCCTCCCTCCCACCCTCCAACCGCCCTGTTCCTGTTTCTTCTCCCTCCCACTCACCCTGTTCATTTTTCTGCTCCCACCCACCCGCCCTGTTCCTGTTTCTTCTCCCTCCCACCCGGTTCCTGTTTCTTCTCCCTCCCACCCACCCTGTTCCTGTTTCTGCTCTCTCCCACCCACCCTGTTCCTGTTTCTGCTCCCTCCCACCCGGTTCATGTTTCTTCTCCCTCCCACCCCGCCCTGTTCATGTTTCTTCTCCCTCCCACCCGCCCTGTTCATGTTTCTTCTCCCTCCCACCCGCCCTGTTCATGTTTCTTCTCCCTCCCACCCGCCCTGTTCATGTTTCTTCTCCCTCCCTCCCGCCCTATTCCTGTTTCTTCTCCTTCCCTCCCTATTCCTGTTTCTTCTCGTTCCCTCCCACCCTATTCCTTTTTCTTCTCCCTCCCTCCCGCCCTATTCCTTTTTCTTCTCCCTCCTACCCGGCCTATTCCTGTTTCTTCTACCTCCCTCCCCCGCCCTACTCGTGTTTCTTCTCCTTCCCTCCCACCTGCCCCTTTCCTGCTTCTTCTCCCTCCCTCCCACCCGCCCTATTCCTGTTTCTTCTCTCTCCCACCCGCCCTATTCCTGTTTCTTCTCCCTCCCACTCCCCCTATTCCTGTTTTTTCTCCCTCCCTCCAGCCCTATTCCTGTTTCTTTTCCCCCTCCCTCCCGCCCTATTCCTGTTTCTTTTCCCCCTCCCTCCCGCCCTATTCCTGTTTCTTTTCCCCCTCCCTCCCGCCCTATTCCTGTTTCTTTTCCCCCTCCCGCCCTATTCCTGTTTCTTTTCCCCCTCCCTCCCGCCCTATTCCTGTTTCTTTTCCCTCACACCCGCCCTATTCCTGTTTCTTCTCCCTCTACCCGCCCTATTCCTGTTTCTTCTCCCTCCCTCCCAACCGCCCAATTCCGGTTTCTTCTTCCCCCTCCCACCCACTGATTACTGTTTCTTCTCCCTCCCTCCCACCTGCCCTATTCCTGGCCCTATTCCTGTTTCTTCTCCCTACCTCCCACCCGCCCTATTCCTGTTTCTTCTCCCTCCCGCCCGCCCTATTCCTGTTTCTTCTCCCTCCCGCCCGCCCTATTCCTGTTTCTTCTCCCTCCCTCCCGCCCGCCCTATTCCTTCTCCCTCCCACCCTATTCATGTTTCTTCTCCCTCCCGATTCATGTTTCTTCTCCCTCCCGCACGCCCTATTCCTGTTTCTTCTCCCTCCCCCTATTTCTTCAATTCCTGTTTCTTCTCCCTCCCCCACACCCGCCCTATTCCTGCTTCTTCTCCTCCCACCC